>NC_051086.1:62266277-62609402 GCF_004664715.2 Peromyscus leucopus
AAGACCCTGTGATGGCCGACATCAGTTACTATCCAGGAGGAGCCTGAAAATGAGAAAGGGTACCAGTCATATATTTCATCTCAGGTCCTTTTTCTTTGCAATGTTTCTTTGAGTATGGCCAGATTATCCCTAACGATTCCTGCATAGTTTGTATAGAAACAACAATTTTCTCTGAAAGCCATATAATCCCTTCTTTTTCTACATAGAGCGTATCAGATTGTAGAACTGCTTCAGCTAATGCATCTACCTGTTGATAGATCTGGGCCTAGTTGGTTTTAATAGGATCTTTTTCTGGTGTGCCAATAGACACTATAGCTAGTCATTTTTCCCCTATGTCAGGGAGTTTCCTTTTGGCCTACCATTCCAGCCTGCTGAGGATAGGAGGTGATATAGTCTCTTCTGTAACTACTTCCTGCTGAAACCAGGACATAATTGTCAGAGCCTAGAAAGGCTGAATGCTAGTCAAAGGCTGGGAGGGGATTCAGGCAATGGGGCATTCATCAGAAGCATCTGGTTCACTGACCAGCTGAAGAGACGGGGAGCATTCACATTGGCTGGAATGGTCCACATCAGCCTTCAGCTAGTCCAGGGCTCAAAGTTGTTTGGAGCAGGTTGTAGTCAGCAGCTGATACTTGAATGTGTCTGTCAGCCAAGTGGAAATCTGCTGAGACAGATAGAGACCAGGGATCAACTTAAAGGAAAATCTTACATTTGGAACTTTCAGGCCTATAGTCCTAGTAATTGAGGGCAGGAGAGGAGTCCCAAGACCAGGGAGAGAGAGAAAGGCATCCCATCTTCAGGAATAGGCAGGTAGGGAAACTTAGGCTGTACTTATCTGGAGTCCATTTTGCCTGTGAGAGATGGACCCAAGTCTTAAGACTCCTTCAATTCCTTTAAGTTTATATGAATTTTTTACATTATGTATTTATTTTAGTACAGACTACAAACAGTGGTAATACTAATATATCTAAAATGTAGAAAAAGCAGCTAACTGTAAGAAATCTCGGTATAACATAGCATAGAAGGAGGAAAGAAATCTGAAACATCTCCCTTTTTTCACATACCTTAAATCATTTTTCAGAACTTATTTAAGTTTATATCCTTTCTACATCTTAGAACACTTTAGACCCTAAGAACTTGTACAGACTTTAAGCCTTTTCCTTCCCATATAATCACTTATCAGAGACACAAGTGGTTATTACTGAGAACAATCATTGCAAAGCACATTTTTTTTTAAATAAAGGGATAGTAAAAAGTTATAGCCGAAACCTATTTATCCTTTAATGTGAAGACTGTTAGTGAAGCAAATCTGTCTGCCTTTCTCAGCAGGACATCTAGTAACTGTATAAAAACAAGGCCTAATTTTTATACATGACATGAACAATGTGTCTGCCACCTTGTGGGGGAGGGGCTGGTTGTCTGCTGCTGCCAGACTGACAAAGTGAGAGCCTAGTCATCAAGAGATCTGAGAAGAATAAATGATGACAGAAAATGTAATCCATATGCCCTATGTATCAATGAAAATGACAGAGACCTGCTGATTACCTAGATGGTCACCTAGGTTCCTGTGGTGTCAATGGCTTTGTTGAGGGCAGAGGTCACTGGGCAGCATCAGTCTTTGGCCTCCAGGTCCAGAAACTCTGTGGAGGAGGAGTCTGGAGGACTGACCTTAATTTGTCTAGGCAAAGTGGGGCAATCAACTCTTCAGTATCCTGCTTGTCCCCAGTTTGGGCAGGGTCCTGGCAGCAGGAGAGGCATGTGGGACAGTTGTTAGTACTGGGACAATGGTTAGTGTTACCACAATCCAGGTGGAGTTGCGCCCCCATCATCTTCTTTGGAAACCTTGGGGTCACTGCTAGGAGCTGGGGTCTCTGTCTGTCATAGTAAGCTTTTCCCATTAAACATTTTAAATTCCAGATTCAGCAGATCTCTGACAAGTTTGAGGACCACTATGGATTAAGTATGTCTGAGCTAAATAATCTTCCCTTATTTTTAGTTACTTGCTTTAGGCTTTACCTTGAAAACATATGCAGGAGGCTAAGTAAGGCTTATTTCTGTAGTTACCTTAGTAACTGTAATTAGTACTCTGCATGACTACAAGTATAGTTCCGAACACATTAAAGCATTGGATCTTTAACGAGGTAACTGACCATTAATTTCCATGTTTGAAGTTTGAACAGTTTACAGTAAGTTAGTAGCTTTTTTTTTTTTTTTTTTAAGATTAGGAGTTTACAGCTCTATTTCTGTTAAGTTTGAGCCTTAAAAAATAACCATTTCTGAGTTGAAGCTCCTTTTAGTACAAAACAAAATCTTAAATCACTAATACAGTCCACAGGGAGACTGGCAACTCTTTACTTTCCTGGTCCTTTCATAGTGTTCCATTGCAGAACATCACAGTTTCTTATATGACTCAGTTTATCAAAATAGCTAGAGCTTAACAAAGTAGCAAAGACGAGGAAGTTAGACGGTCATTCTCAAGTCAGTCTCAGTTAGCCTGAAGAGACCTTGACTGAGGAAAGACCCTTTGCTAGACGGCTTTAGGTCACTGTCCTGCTGCATCATAAGACAGGGACACCCAGTTTCCAGTGCTTAGTGTTTGGTGCTCATAGCTGTGGCCCTAATTTTTTTTTAGCCTTTTATTTATTTTTCTTAAGATTACGTATTAGTAAAGACATCATAAAATAAAATATCTTAAAAACTTAAAATGTTCCCTAGCCCTATAAATTTAAACTTTTATTTATTTATTTTTTTGGTTTTTCGAGACAGGGTTTCTCTGTGTAACAGTCCTGGCTGTCCTGGAACTCACTCTGTAGACCAGGCTGGCCTCGAACTCATTGAGATCCACCTGCCTCTGCCTCCCAGCTGCTGAGATTAAAGGCGTGTACCACCACCGCCCCGCAATTTAAACATTTTAAAAAGCTGTCCTTTAAAAAAAAATGTCCAGTTTTATTTTTTCCATTTAAATTTTCTGTAAAACTCCAAAATTTTCTCTTAAAGAAGTTTAAAGTCTCTCACTGTATGCTCCTGCAATATCAAAATATAAAGTATGTTTTTTTTTTTTTTAACATCAAGGTGGGAGATACAGGGCATGACCAGAATCTACACAAGGCAAAACCAAGCTCCAGCAGTGCAAACAATTTAATATTTAATATCTGGGATTCATTCACGATCCTCTGAGTTTTCCCAAGGGGCTCAGGCCACCTCTCTGGCCCCTCTCGGCAGCATATACAGCCTGTCTTCTGGGTCCCAGTCACTTCATTTCACTGTGGCTGGTGATTTCTGGTGACTGTCATGGCATCAGCTTTCCCAAAACTGCTAGAGTCCCCCATTGCAGCTGGGCTGGCTCTCTTCAGGAACTGCAGCCCCACCACGTATGGGTGAGCCTCAGCTGTTCTCCTTGCCCCCTCCATGTCTTTAAAACCAATGCCACCTGGGTCAATGGGTGACTCTTACGTTACAAAGTTTGGCTGCCAGCAAGGTACGTTCCTGTCCATGAAGGCAAGGAGGTGCGGCTTCAATGCCTTATTAAACAGGCATTGTGTTTAAATCCTATCCTCCATAAACCCTGTTTTTAGGAATTATCATAACAAAAATCCATCCTAATCCGAAATACCTTGGAGACCTGTGGTTGCCTCCTTGGCTGGCCTACACCATGTAGTCACCTTTTATCAAGATGGTTGTGGAGTCACATGACGTTCACCTTCTCCAACCCTGACAAAGATGGTTGCCAGCTGCATGGCTGCCTAAGGATGGCAGAAGTTGCATGTTGCTAATACCCCAAGCTGGTGTCATGCCAGCTTTTAAGATTTTAAGATTACCTTAGCTGGGTGGTGGTGGTGGTGGTGGTGGTGGTGGTGGTGGTGGTGCATGGTGCACGCCTTTAATCCCAGCACTCCGGAGGCAGAGGCAGGCAGATCTTTGTGAGTTCGAGGCCAGCCTGGTCTACAGAGCGAGATCCAGGAAAGGCACAAAGCTACACAGAGAAACCTTGTCTCAAAAAAAAAAAAAAAAAAAAAAAAGATTACCTATGCATAGATTTTTAATTATCAACCCTGTGTTACAAGTTAACTTTTTCCCACAGATTTTATAGATATTTTTTCTTTTTTTTCTAGATTTTTAGCTATGCCCAATAAAAATAAATTTTGAGGTACAGAAAGTGCATATAAGACTCTTATAACTTTTGAGATTTAGCGAGCTTATTGAACTTATTTATATAGGCGACTAAATGAAACCAATGATCTTCTTAGCTCTTCTGTGGTGGTAATCTAATTGTACTGAAATATTATTTTGATTGTATATTAATAAATAAAGTTGTCCGGGGGTCAGAGCTATTAGAGCCATAGCAAGAGTGTGGCGGTGGTGGCACACGCCTTTAATCCCATAAGATCTCTGTGTGTTCAGGGATATAGCCAGCATTGGAGACATATGCCTTTAAGACCTAGGGGGCTGTACATTCAGACAGTGACGAGGCAGTCATGTGTTTGGGTTTACAACCAATGAGAAGGCAGAACAACATACTATAAAAAAACGAACCGACAGGAAGTAGGTTTTTTTCGCGAAGCTGGGACAGCAGGAGGAAGGGTGAGATTTTAGCTCTGAGCTCTGACCTCTCGGCTTTCTCTTTTACATTGTTTCTGTGTTTCTTATTTAATAAGACGGTTGGATACATCAATACTCTTCTGCTTTGCTCTCTTCTCCCTGTCACAGGGTCAGGGAGTCGCTGACCTCTGACCCCAGACATGAAGACTTTTAAAGCATGCCTGGGTCTCAAAAAGGAAGAGCCATAACCCAATTCCAGAGCCAGCTTTTCAAAAAAGCAGAACAGCATAAATCAATTTTAGTATTATTCATACCCCCAAAACATTTGTATCCCTATTAAATTGGATCCAGTGGCCAGAAAGCTCGGAGATAATTCTGAGCCCCAGCCATCAGAGCAGCCAATGGCAGAGGTAGAAGCTCACAGACTCAAAGGAGGTCATTTGGAACAAAACATGCTATCATTCATACATTCAACAGAGCCTCGCCTAATTCTGTCAGTTCCATGTTTGCAACAAAACTACGGACATCAGAAAACATAGACCCATCCATACACACAAAACAGACAGACAAAACTTTCCCTAACTCCTTCAGTGTTGTGATTCCAAGGGAGGTCCACCTTGGTAGCTGCTGCGTCTGAATCCAGTGCCCGGCGGGTTCTACTGCTTGCCTGCGGCACTGGGGGAGGGGAAGGCAATGGAACCATCTGGTGAGGCAGGAGGCTGAAAGAGCAGAGGCTGGGTGACCCAGGAGCTGCCGCAGTGAGGGGTTAGAGGGCATGGTGCTGGAGCTCCAGCCACATATCACTGTGAAGAGGCCACAGTGCAGCTCACCCACTGGCTTGTGGACGGGGCCCATGGGCTTTTCTTCAAAGCTGCCCACTGAGCCCGGAGCCCAGCCCTGGGCATTCCACTCTGTGCCCCTCATGCACAGACCCGCCACATACTGCCACCGAACTCCATGCCCACCTCCCAGCCCATACAGATTCTCTGTATTTTTGTGATTTGGTCTTGGTTATCTTTTCTAGGAGTTTGTCCATTTTCTTGATGCGCTCACTGGTAATCAGTTTTCTTCCTGTGAAATTATTAGATGTGCCCTGATTTTCACTTCTGATCTTAGTTATTTGATTTGGATCTTCCTCCACACCCCCTTAGTTGACCAGTTTGTTTCTGGGAATATGGCTTTTCTAAGGATCCCATAGAAGTGAATATTGGTCCCTTTGTGTCTGGCTTAAGTTCACTCAACATCACATTCCTCCCTGCAAATGAATCACTTACTTTTTTAATTGCATTCATCTGAAGCCTTGATGATTAGAAGGGGGCGGTAAGCATGATTCTTTCCATGTTGATGAAGCTGAGAAGAGTGACTAACCGACTATTTGGAGTCATAAGCTAGTTAGAAGCAGGTCAAGGACTAGAGTTCCTCTCTCCTTGATTCAGGGTGTTTTCTAAGTGGCATCAGGTCTGCAAATGGGTGAGAACAGAGAAGGTTCAGCAGAGTTTCGGTTCTTAGGCTTTGGTGATGAGTGGAGCCGGAAGGCTTGTACTTCTCAGGTGCGGATGGTGGTCAACTCCAGGCTCTCAGTGTTTCTAGTCTCCCCTTTCTACTTGAGACCCCAGAGTCTCAGGTCCCAGTTCTGGGTCTCTCACTGTGTCTTTGAGCAACACCTTTAGTCCCCATCCTCACCAATGAGAAATGCTGATAAGGATGAGGATGCTAAGCGATGGGGGAGATGAAGGCAGGGTTAGGCTTGTGGTTAGGACGCCGCTTTGCTCATTGTCCAGCTGTGACTCTATTGGCCAGCAAGTCACATAGCCTTGTTTGGTCAAACCTTTTTCCTATTCGGTAATCTAGAAAGATAAATGTGTATCCGGTGGAGCAAAAATAAAAAAAGTTGTCTTGAATGACTCATTTGCATGTCACACCCCAGGAAAAAGCACTTCCCTGGACTGTGGGAGTTAAAAGAGTCAAAGGAAGCCAGAACGGTAGAATGGAGGGGACTAGGGAGACGTGCTGTCTTTGTCATCGTCGTCGTCGTCATCATCATCATCATTGTGTTCTTCTGTATCTGGTTTAGACAGCCTCCGCTCAGGTCCACGCAGGGCTGACCTGCTCACTCTTTCGGACGATGCTGAAAGCAGACTCCTCAGAGTCTGTGTTCTCTGAGCTCCTGGGATCTACAGTCCCCAAGTGTCTACCTATGGGATGACACAGACTGAGTTCATGATACCAATTTGTCTAGACTGGCTGGCCAGTAAGCCCCAGGGTCCACCCTTTACTGTCTCCCCAGCATGGGGACTACAGGCATACACCACCCTGCCTGGTTTTTATGTGGGTGCTGGGTTACAGAAGTCAAAATTTTGTTTTGTTTTGTTTTTCAAGACAGGGTCTCTCTGTGTAGCCCTGGCTGTCATGAAACTCGTTCTGTAGACCAGGCTGGCTTCCAATGAAAGTCACATTTTCATGCTTGCATGGTATACACTACCCACTGAGACATCTCTCATCCCTGTCCATGGCAGATTGTTATGTCATCAAGGCGTATTAAGTAGTTGGAAAAGGACTACATGGCCATCAATCTAGAGTATTTATTCTTGGCTATACCAGGTCCCTGGACAGTGACGTTCTATAGAGATGCTGGATTTGATTGAGATGGCATTTTGTCTTGAGAACAATGCCAGCTTATTCTGTCTTTCATTGCTCCAGTGTGGTACCTTCAATTATTTATATCTTTAGTTTGTATCAATAATGTTGATTTGTTTGAGACAGGGTCTTACTATGTAGCCCTGACTGGCCTAGAATTTTCTATATAGACTAGCTGACCTCAAACTAGCAGAGATCCATCTGCCTCTGCCTCTCCAGTGCTGGGATTAAAGGTGTTTTTGTGATTTTAATGGAGTTTGTGTACATCTTTTAATAGTTTTATTTTAAGGCCCATGATTTTTTAGTATTACAAATTTTATTACTTAATTCTTTTTTTTAAGTTTATGGTTGTTTTACCCACATGTCTGTGAGTCAAATGTGTGCCTCATGCCTGCAGGGGCCAGTAGAGGGCATTGGATCCCCTAGAACTGTTATAAATCATTATAAGCCACCATGGGGGTGGTGGGAATTGAACCTAGGTCCTCTGGAAGAACAGCCAGTGCTCTTAATGGCTGAGCCACCTCTTCAGCCACCATGTTATGTTTTTCAGCCTTTTATTTTGAAGTAATTTTATTTATGAAAACGTTGCAAAATTAGATGGAAGAATTTGGTGTCTCTCTCACTCAGTGTAATGATTTAGATAGGAAGTGTTACCCAAATGGCTCATGTGTGGAAGACTTGGTCCCAGCTTGGTCCCCAGCTGGCAGAGAGGGGACTTGGCCATGAGGACTTTGCCATCACTAATGTATTAACCCATAGGCAGATCCATAATTTGATGGCATTAATGGGAGCTTGGGTGAAGTTGTGACCGGTTATGGGAGGTTACCAAAGCCATGACTTGAAGGCTGCCTGGTCTCTGGCCTCTTTGTGTCTCTTTCTGCTTCCTGGTCATCATGAGGTGAGCAATTTTGTTTCAATGTTTCATTTTCCATCGTGTTCTGCCTCATCATGGCCCAGAAAGAATGAAGTCAGTTCACTGTGAAACCTCAGAAACCATGAGCCAAAAGGAGTCTTTCATCCTCCAAGTTGTTTCTCCAGGTTATTCATGTTGTGTTGGAAAACTTCGACTCCAGGATTCCCTAAATGTTAGCATTTTATCATATCCCCCCTCTTTCCTCCATATACACTCCCACATCACAGCTAATAAGCAGCATTCAAAACATATTACTTTTTAAATATTGCTCATTATATAGAACTTATTTCAACTTGCAGCTAGTGAGTTTGGTAAATCACTTGCTGATTTCAGCACTGCATGCCCTTGCTTTCTTTCCTACATACATATGTGTTCGTGCCATCCACAGAAGAAAAAAGATCACATTTTTGCTTGATTTCCAACTTTCTTTTATTTCTTTTCCTTGAGTTATTGCACTGGCTACCCAATCAGGTGAAAGGTTAGAGAAGTAGAGGTATTGGGTATTTTTACTTTGTTCTCAAGTCCAGGAGAAATGATCTTGTACCCTTAAAGTGGATGTTAGAAATAAGTGTTTTATTGATAGTCTGAGAAAAGATACCAACAAAATACCTCTAAAACCCAAACAGTTATCAAGTAAATGTACACATTAGTGAAAAAAGGCATTAGTACTATATTCAGCGATATGCTGCATCTCAACAATTTAACAGTGTTTTAAAAGATCCAGAAACTGGGCTGGAGAAATAGCCCAGCAGTTAATACTAGCTGTTCTTCCAGCAGACACCTTTCAAAAAATTATTTATTTTATGTGTGTGTGGGGACCTGAGTGTATGTATGCACATCCTGTGCATGGAGGAGCCCAAGAGGCTCAGAAGAGGGTGTTGGGTCCTTTTGGGATTGCAGTTTCAGGGGGTTATGAGCTGATGTGTGGGTGCTGGGAACCAAACTCAGATCCTGTACAAGAGCAGTAAGTTGTAGCCTCTGAGCTATCTCTCCAGCCCCAATAGCAGACTCGTTTTAATGACAAAAAGTTGTGCTTGACTGGAAAATTCCAAACTCTGTGTTTTACACAGAATTCTTCAGTTCTCTCTCAGTAGGAGTTGTCAGCATGAGCTGCCCTATAGTTGGTTTTGGTTGCTTGTTTTTTTTTTTTTTTTTACTCTTTGCCTCCCCTCACCCCAGCTTCCAAATTAATACATGAATGCCTGGTCTTAGCTTGGCTTGTTTCTAGCCAGCTTTTCTAACTTAAAATATCCTGTTTTTCTTTAACTACGTTTTGCCTCTGAGCCTTTTACTTTCCTTTATTCTATACAATCTTTTGTTTTTTCTTACTCTGTGGCTGGCTATGTGGCTGGTGGCTGGTGGCTGGCCCCCGGTGTCCTCCTCTCCTTCTTTTCTCAATCCTTGCTCTTTGCTCTTGAGCCTAGATTTCTCCTCTTTCTTATTCTCTCTGCCTGGCAGCCCAGCCTGTCCCTTTCTCTTGCCTAGCTATTGGCCGTTCAGCTCTATATTAGACCAATCACGTGTTTGAGGCAGGCAAAGTAATACAACTTTACAGTTAAACAAATGCAACATAAAAAATGCAACACATCTTTGCATCATTAAACAAATATCCCACAGCATAAATGAATGTAACACACCTTAAACTAATATTTCACAACACTTTCCCCCTCCAGTTTACCTACAGAGCACCTCTGGAATGTGTCTTCAGAGTCCCCAGGTCCATCCAGTCACATGACAACCATGCAGCACTTCTCAGACTCCTTTTCCTTCTGCTCAAGTCCTGGGTGATGATTCTTCGGTTCATGTAACACGAAATCTAATGGGTCTTATAATAAAACACCCGGAGCCAGATATTGGGGTAAATGCTGAAAGATCAGAGAGACAAAGGAACAAGCCACAGCTACTTCTCACCTCACCAACTCCACGAATCCTCTGGCCGAATGTCTGATTGCTCAGCCAAAAAAGAAAGGCTCCTGCTGAGAAAGGCTTTTGCTGAAAGCACCTCCAGCTGAAAAGCTTTAGTTTCCGTCTCCTCACGCCTTCTCTGCCTTTCTCTGCCCAGCCATATCACTTCCTTCCTAGTTCTGGGATTAATGGCGTGTGTGCTCCCCAAATATTGGTAGCAAAGGCATGAGATCTCAAATGCTGGGATTAAAGATGTGTGACTCCCAAGTACTTAGATTAAAGGTATGTGCCACCACTGCCTGACTCTATTTCTCTCCTAGACTGAATCAATCTCATGTAGTCCAGGGTGGCTTTGAACTCACAGAGATCCAGACAGCTCTCTGCCTCCTGAGTGTGTGCCACCACTGCTGGCCTCTGTGTTTAATCTAGTGGCTTGTTCTGTTCTCTGATCTCTAGGCAAATTTTATTAGGGTGCACAATAAATCAGCACAGATTCAGTTTTAAAAAATATCTCATTGGGTGGCGGTGGCACACGCCTTTAATCTCATCACTCAGGAGGCAGAGGCAGGTGGATCTCTGTGAGTTTGAGGCCAGCCTGGTCTACAGAGTGAGATCCAGGACAGGCACCAAAGCAACACAGAGAAACTCTGTCTTGAAACCCGCCCCCCAAAAACAAACAAACAAACAAAACAAAACAAAACAAAAACACCAAACCCCAAAACTCTACTACCCTAAGAGCAGTAGTGGGCTTTGTTTCTAGTAACTTCTCTTAGTGGGTAGGCACCTGGACTGTGCTTCTGCAAACTCGTGGAAATTCTTACAGTTGCCAGGGGTGTCTGTGTTAGGATCCTGCCCTCACTCCCACAAATGCGCAGCTCAGGGTCTTGCATCTTAGGTCATCAGGGGGCACTGGCAACTACGTGGTCACGAAATCTATGCCTTAAAAAAGCCAGACTCGGGGCTGGGCGGTGGTGGCACACGCCTGTAATCCCAGGACTCGGGAGGCAGAGGCAGGTGGAGCTCTGTGAGTTCGAGGCCAGCCTGGTCTACAGAGCTAGTCCAGGACAGGCTCCAAAGCTACAGAGAAACCCTGTCTCGAAAAACCAAAAAAAAAAAAAATAAAAATAAATAAATAAATAAATAAATAAATAAATAAAATAAATAAAAAAAAAGCCGGACTCGGACCCCCACCCTCTCTCTTTGCTCTCTGCTCTTTGCTCCGCTCTGCTCCCCCCCATCCCCTCCTTCCTTCTAATAAAGCCCTCTGTAACTCTAATAATCATGGCCGTGGCTTGTGACTTTTCTGCCGTTTACCTTTCAGTCTGTTTATCCAGCCTGAGCATCAGTGGTCCATGCTGGCTATCTTTTGGGAAAGGAAAAAAGTCAGTCTGTAGATGGCTAGATCATGGTGAGTCTCTGGTGGTGCCTACAGATCTAGGCACTTGGATGTCATCCAGAATTCTGCCCCAGCTGCACATGGTCGTGGAAGGTGCTAGAGTACAGTGTGGAAGGGTAACTGAAGAGGAGGAGGGATTCCACCTGAGCTGGCTGACTTTAATCATCTGGGAAGAGAGTCTCAATAAGGGATTGTTGACAGAGTTGGCCTGTGGACAAGTCTGTGAGGGATTATCTTAACTAAGCTAATAGATGTGGGAAGGCCCAGCCCACCATGGGAAGCATCCATCCCTAGGCAGAGTGGAGTTCTGGACCTAGTGCAGTGGTTCTCAACCTTCCTTATGCTGCGACCTTTAATACAGCTCCTCATATTGTGGTGACCTCCAATCATAAAATGATTTTCATTGCAAATAATAATAATAATAATAATAATAAGAGTGAAGAAATTGAGCTGAGCACAGCAAGCAAGTCAACACATGGGAACTCATTTGTTGTGGTTTGAAAGAAAATGGCCCCCAAAGGGAGTGGCACTATTAGAAGGTGTGGCCTTCTTGGAGTAGGTGTGGCCTGGTTGGAGGAAGTGTGTCACTGTGGGGCAGGTTTTGAAGTCTTTTTCTCAAGCTTCACTCAGTGTGATAGTGTGGAGGCCCAAACTACTCAGGGTCCGAGAATCTGAGCTTGTTTTACCTTGTTGGGCTGCATAAGGGGATAATTTGACCACAGGCACGATTACCAGGTGTATGGAAGGGTCTACACTTGGCTGTGCGGGTGTGCTTTGATCTAGCAAGGGGGAGGTCTTTTGCCCCACCCCTTGGCATTGCTATAAAAAGCCCTTTTAAGCCAGGCGGTGGTGGCACACGCCTTTAATCCTGGCGCTCGGGAGGCAGAGCCAGGTGGATCTCTGTGAGTTCGAGGCCAGCCTGGTCTCCAATGTGAGTTCCAGGAAAGGCGCAAAGCTACACAAAGTTGCTTTTTGCAAACCCTGTCTCGAAATAAATAAATAAATAAATAAATAAATAAATAAATAAATAGCCCTTTTGAAGAGCAGAAGGGGCCGTTGGGTTTTGACCCAGGTCCTCCCGAAAGCTATCCTGTGTCTCTGTCCGTCTCCTCTTCACTATCTTTCGATCTACTATTTTCTTTTATTTGTTTATTTATTTATTTATTTATTTATTTATTTATTTATTTATTTTACAATACTATTCAGTTCTACATAATAGCCACAGATTCCCTTGTTCTCTCCCTTCCTGCCCGCCTCCCCTTCCCCCCAGCCCACCCCCCATTCCCAACGCCTCCAGATCAAGGTCTCCCCCGAGGACTGGAATCGACCTGATAGACTCAGTCCAGGCAGGTCCAGTCCCCTCCTCCCAGGCTGAGCCAAGCGTCCCTGCATAAGTCCCAGGTTTCAAACAGCTAACTCATGCAACGAGCCCAGGACCTGGTACCACTACCTAGATGCCTTTCAAACAGATCAAGCCAATCGACTCTCTCACCTATTCAGAGGGCCTGATCCAGTTGGGGACCCCTCAGCCTTTGGTTCATAGTTCATGCGTTTCCATTCGTTTGGTTATTTGTCCCTGTGCTTTATCCAACCTTGGCCAAAACCTAGAAACAACCTAGATGCCCTTCAACTGAAGAATGGATAAATAAATTGTGGCACATATACACAATGGAATACTACTCAGCAGAGAAAAACTATCTAATATTTTCTTATCCCTCTCTCCTCCTCATAGGAACCCTGGGAAAGGTGGGCACTGGCCTCCCACGTGACAGTCGACTTCCTGTCGCCTCTAAGTCAAAATGTAAGGACTGTCAACTCTAGCACCATGTCTGCCTGCATGCCGTCATGCTCCCTGCCATGATGATAATGCACTGAACCTCTAAAACTGTAAGCAAACCGCCCCAAATAAATGTTCCTTTATAAGAGTTGCTGTGGTCATGGTGTCTCTTCCCAGCAATAAACATCTAAGATGTCATTCTTTGTGCCCTTGATTGTGGATGTGATGTGCCCAGCTGTGCTACCTTAACACCCCCACAATGATGGATCGTAATCTTTAAATGTAAACTGAAATAAACTTCTTTCTCCCCCAAGTTGCTTTTTGTCAGAGTATTTTTATCACAACAACATAAATGAAATGCCATCTATGTGGTTGTGGGGAGTTTGTCATCCATGCTGGAGGGAGACTTTTTGTAGTTGCTTTGGGGGTCACCCACACCCCCTTACCTATCCTCTGTAAGTAAGCCCAGTAAGCTTGTTGAGTCCCATGCTGGACTTTGGTGCAATCATTACTTTGGCTTGTCATTGGTGCCCTCTCTGGGGTGAGTAGACATTTGTTCACGTCTCCTTAGGGAAAGTTCATGCAATAGACCCATGGACATGCGCATCTCCAGTCAACCAGATGGAGCAGATGCTAAGTACCAGGGAGACTGTGGCTCCGAGTGAGCATTTGACACTGTCTGGGGGATTCAGGGTCTGAATTCAGATCCTGCTTTTGCCTCAGCACTCATTCTTTCCACAGGCCATTGTCTCCTCCTTAACCACCCTGCCCCAGAGTGTGCTGCCCCCTCAGGCTGAAGATGTCCTCTTTGAGGAAGACTGGCCTGGAAACGGATGTTGGATAGTTCTGCATTCTTCTCATTATGCCTGTCTTCCTCCAGTGTAGCCTTGCATCTCCAGGTTCTTCTCCTTGCATCCCCAATATTCCTCCAACTGTGTCATAGCATTCCACAAGAAGGAAATTTTTATCAAGTAGTTTGGAAAATGGTCTTCCACTTTGGTCATAGATTTATCAGTATTGCATTTATTAAGATTTATTTATTTTATTTCTATGTGTGTGAATGTTTTGCCTGCATATATGTCTGTGCCCTATGTGCATGCCTGGTGCCTGAGGATCCCAGAAAAGGGCATTAGATCCCCTGGGACTAGAGTTATGGATAGTTGTCAGCTACCCTGTCCATGCTGGGAACTGAACCAGATCCTCTGCAAGAGTAATACGTACTCTTAAACCATCTCTCCAGCCCTGAATACCAGTATTTTAAAGGTTCTGCTTGGGGGCGGGGGACCTAGAAAAATAGCTCAAGAGTTAAGACCACCAGCTGCTCTTCAGGAAGACCTAGGTTCAGTTCCCAGCACCCATAAGGCAGCTCACAACTGTCTGTAACTCCAGTTCTAGGGGATCTGACGCCTGCATATATATCTGTGCTCTTCAGGCACCAGGTATGCATGAGGTCCACTTACATACATGCAAAACACTTATATACATAAGATAAAAATAATTTTTCAAAAGGTTCTGCTGGCTGAGTGGTGGTGGCTCACGCCTCTAATCTCAGTACTCAGGAGACAGAAGCAGGCAGATCTCTGTGAGTTCAAGGCCAGCCTGGTCTACAGAGCGAGATCCAGGACAGCAAGAGCACTTACACAGAGAAACCTTGTCTCGAAAAACCAAAACCAAAACCAAAAAAAAAAAAAAAAAAAAAAAAAAAAAAAAAAAAGGTTCTGCTGAGTTCTGTAGTAAATAACCTAATTTCACTTAAACACCCCTGGGTCCAGCACAGGTACTTATGTGCACATCCACCAGTACACACATCTGAGTTGGGTGAGGTAGATTTGAACCTAGACTATAGAAAAAGAACTCATTGGTCACAAACTCTCATTTTAGAGGAGCAATTATAAAAAGTTTGGTGGGAAAAAAAAAATCAGGGTTTCTTGGAACAGAATTTGGAAAATCCGACATAACAAATCCAACTGTAGGCTTGAATCAGAGCTCTGTTGTCTGGCCATTACAGACTCTGTTTACCTAAGCTTTGGTATATCAAAGTAACCTCTCACAGGGTATTATTAGAATTCAAGTAAGACACTAGCAGACAGCTGCTGGGTGCTCCTGTGCTGGGCCCATGGGCTTCCCTCTCATCTGTTAACATCACTGCATCCTAGGTGGTGAATTCTGTTATTGCAATACAGTGCTCCCCATCACCTCCAGAGCCACACAGCCCCAGCATGGAGGAGCCAGAGTTTAAACTCAGAGGGCCCAGTGTAAAGACTGGACATTATCCCATTGCCCCATCCTGTTTTCCTGTGCTCCTTGGTTACTAGGATGCCCTGGGAGGATGCCTCAAGCCTCTGCTCATTCATTTCAGCCTCAGCTACTTTAGCCCAAAGGCGATGATCTCTGAGCACTTGGGCTGCACTGGAGAGGCTTGGAAATTCCACATTGGCACACCACGGCATTTCCACCCTGGGTGTGGTGTGACTTTAAGACAACTTGTTCCTACCACAGACTGTGGATGCAGAGGGTGAGGAGGGAGCATACAGGACATTTGGCATCACTGTAGCCATCCCCTCCCCCGGCTCCCACCCCACCTCCCACCCCACCCCACCTCCAGGCCAGGGCTAATACCTACTCTGAGCAAACCTTGCTCTTCAAGGCCCACCTGGGGATGCTTTGCCAGACACTTCCTCCATTTCCCATGCCTTTTCTTCTTACCTTTTAATTTTGTTTGGTTGTTGTTGTTTCCCGAGTCAGGGTTTCTCTGTGTAGCTCTGGCTGTCTTGGAACTCACAGAGACTCACCTGCTTCTGCCTCCCAAGTGCTAGGATTAAAGGCATGTTACCACCACCACCCAGCTTAATTTTTTAATAGATAAAATTTATGCCTGGTATATATATCAGTACTGAATATAGACTAAAAACTGTCTTGTTCCTAGCTTGATTTTCTTCCATGTCCAGTTTTCCTCCCTGAAGCCAGTCAAATGTTGGGACATGTATTTCTGATGTGTAAGAACACAAATTGCTGCTTGGAAGCGGAGGCAAAAGAAGCGAGTTCAAAGTCAGTCTGGACACCATATCAAGACCACATTTACTTTTTTTGTTGTTGTTTTTGGTTTTTTGAGACAGGGTTTCTCTGTGTAGTTTTGGTGTCTGGCCTGGATCTTGCTCTGTAGACCAGGTTGGCCTAGAACTCACAGAGATCTGCCTGGCTCTGCCTCCCGAGTGCTGGGGTTAAAGGCATGCACCACCACTGCCTGGCAAGACCACATTTACTTAATGACAACTGAAAAAGGCCTGCGTGTACAGGTGTGACACATAGCTCTCCATTTGTATAAATCCTGTGATTCCAATGCACTTTTCTTTCTTTCTTTCTTTCCTTCCTTCCTTCTTTCTTTCCTTCCTTCCTTCCTTCCTTCCTTCCTTCCTTCCTTCCTTCCTTCTTTCTTTCTTTCTTTCTTTCTTTCTTTCTTTCTTTCTTTCTCTCTTTCTTTTAGACAAAATCTCATATAGCCCAGGCTGACCTGAAACTCGCTGTGTAGCTGAGGATAACCTTGAACTCCTGACCACCTTGCTTCTATTTCCTAAATGCTGGAAGTACAGGCTTGTCACCACACCCATGCTGTGCTGGGGTTGAACCCAGGGATTCATGCGTGCTAGGCTAGCAAACATTTTATCAACCGAGCTACAAATCCCAGCCCATCTCTGACTTATAAAATCCCCTTTGGGGGTTATCATATCTTGCTGTTCTTTGTCAGCACTAGCAGAGGACTCTGATGACTTATTTCCTGTGCTTTGTCTCATTCAGCCTCTTCTTGCATGTCCCACCATTCAACTTGGCTAGCCTTGCCCACAGGGCTTAGCACTGGTACCTGTGTGCACATCCACACCGGAGCTAGGTGGGGTGTAGCTGAAAGTTTTCCTATGTTCCCCCCAGTCCACAGCCATTCAGACCCAAGTAAACACAAAGAGGCTTATATTAATTTAATCTGCTTGGCCATTAGCTCAGGCTAACACTGACTAGCTCTTACACTTAAACTCAGCCCATTTCTGTTAATCTATATGTCGACACATGTTCCGTGACTTTACCTGTGTGCTGTTATATGCTGCTCCCTGGACAGCAGCCTGGCATCTCCTCACTCAGCCTTCCTCTTCACAGAATTCTCCTAGTCTGCTTGTCCCACCTATGCTTCCTGCCTGGCTACTGGCCAATCAGCGTTTTATTAAACCAGTGTATAAAAGCATTATTCCACAGCAGTGGGGCAGCTTTGAACCTGAACCCCTGATGAAAACCTGAAGGTGTGCTGGGAATGGCTGAACCTGCAACTTTCATTCTCCTGACTGGTAACCAGATGGGGATGTGAAGAGACCTCTCAGGAAAGTCTGCTTATCTGTGAGAGCTAACCTTAGATGCCAGCATGCTCCGGAGTGACATCCACATAGCTTGTTCATCAGAGAAAGCAGCTTCACCCAAACCTTGCTGGCTGAGGTTTCCATACCTTGTACAGGGCCCAGCTTCACAGAACCTACCTCACCTCCCTGCTACCCCACCTCTCTTGAATCCTCTGCCACTGCATCCTCCTCTGGTTCTCTTCTCTCCAAGTGTATCTGCAAGACCTACCCACAGGACTTGAGGGTGATGAGGTTTTCTTCTCTCTCACCCCATGATCTTGAAAGCCAAGGAAGCTGACCTGGAGCCCCTGAGATGGCTCAGAGGGGACAGGCTTTGCTACCAGGCTTGAGGACCTAGGTTGGATTCCTCGAACCTGTATGGCAGGAGGAGAATCCATTCCAGCAAACTGCTCTCTGACCTCTACTCCATGTGCCATGGCATGTGCATATCCATGTGCACACACACACAAATAAAGTAGTAAAGATGAAAATTTTAAAAGAGAAAGAAACTGATAGGCATGGGGCATTGCTAACACACTCCCAAGAGATTTATTTTTGAAGTTGGGCGACCAGATGTGGAAGGATGTTCTTGGCATCATTGGTTGGAGCAGGCTGATGGGGTCAAGTGGTGTTAGATGTGGTGCCGAGTGGGCAGGATGGCCCTGCTATGGGGTGCTTTGATGAGAAAGGGTCCATGGTGTGGCTCCAGTTACACTGGGAAAAATCCCTGGGATGTAGATGCTCTCCTTCGGGAGGCACTGCGTTAGGGCCAGCGTTTGCCCACCTTTTAGAACAGAGGGGGAAACTTGGCTGGGAGACACTCTCTAGTCCTGTCTTCAGACCTGGGCTTCTCTACAGTGGCCTGTGGGGGCTGTCGGGATGGTTCTGTGGGTAAAGGTACTAGATGCCAAGAATGACGACCTGAGTTGGGTTCCTAGGACTCACAGGGTCAAAAGAAAGAACTAACCCTACATCTTGTGCTTCGCCCGCCACACCTTCGCACTGGTGGGTACCTGTGAGCACACACAGAGTAATAAAATAGTGAAAATCCTCTTTAATTCTTAAAAAGTGGATGGATGAAGAAGTTGCAGGCAGACAGGTGCTCAAATCTAAATTGGATGGAGTTTAATATAATTACACATCTGGAATCATTAACGCCCTTATAACTTCTGGCACCATGAACATTATATAAATGGAAGAAACAAGATGTGTGCTTGTCTTTGTCGTCTTTGGCCATTTATATACACAGTAATAGAAGCTGCTCTTGTTATTTATTCACGAAGGGGAAGCAGGGCTGGAGAGAAGGTTCAGGGGTTAAGAGGCTGTGCTGCTTTTGCCGAGGGCTGGAGTTTTATTCCCAACACTCAAGTAGGGTGGCTCACGACCCATCAGTAACTCCAGTTCCAGGGATCCATCACCCTCTTCTGCCCTCCCTGGACACCTGCACTCCTGTTCAAATACCCCTCACAGGCACACACACAATTAAACAGAAAAGTGCATCTTCTTAAAAATGAAGTATGCTAAAAAAGTTTTAAAAAGTGAAAGCACTCATAAAACTGGGCATGGTGGCGCACACCTTTAATCCCAGCACCCAGGAAGCAGAGGTGAGATCAAGCTCTGTGAGTTCAAGTCCAGCCAGGTCTACAGAGTAAGACCATGTCCAAAACAAAGAGGGGAAAGCATTCCCAAGAATAGGAATGTGCTAGTGAGCCGCAGAAAGGCGCACAGTCCTAAGCTGTTTGCCGTCTCTTGCTCAACACTATATAAGTAAAATTCCTCCATACTTAAAAGTTTAAAAACCCATTTGTCTGTTTGTTTATTTATGTAGAAAGTGTGCACGTGTGCCACGGAGCAGGTGTGGTGGTCAGAGGACAACTTGTAGGCCTTGGTTCTCTTCTTCCACCACAGAGGTTCCAGGGATTAAATTCAGGCCCCGAGACTCGGCAGCAAGGGCCCCTATCCTCTGGGCCATCTTGCTGGCCCTCCTTCATGCTTTTGCATGAGTTGAAGACCATCTTATCACTTGCTGCATAGTGGAGGTGGCAGACTT
Organism: Peromyscus leucopus; assembly: GCF_004664715.2. Classification (NCBI taxonomy): domain Eukaryota; kingdom Metazoa; phylum Chordata; class Mammalia; order Rodentia; family Cricetidae; genus Peromyscus; species Peromyscus leucopus. Next base: position 62,285,874 of record NC_051086.1, read on the forward strand.
TCGTAAAGGGCCAGGGAGTATACGTCTATGCTTCCATTTTCAAATGGACGACATACAAACCCACGCCAGGCTCCAGCTTGGCTGTGGCTATAGCTCTAAGATTTCTGCTATGCAGTGTCTCATTTTTTTAGGGACAGATGACTGTGTATTTAGTTGTCTGTTCTCCTGGGAAGGGCATTTGGGTTCTTTCTAAGATTCAGTGAAGAAGGCGGTGTTCTGTGTTGGTGTGTGCCAACTCCAAAAAGGAATGTGTGTGCTCCTTGTGTAGAGTGGAAGGAGTGTGTGTTAGGTCACGAATGGGCACATGCAGCCTTAGCTGGCATGGCCAGTTTCCCAAAGTGGACCAGTTCACATGCCACCAGAAGGTTGCTTCACATCCTCAGGCACATTTGGAAGCTGTTCACGATAATTGGCTGTGTGCCGCATATCTACTATTGTAACCGAGCAGGATAAAAATAAAATATACAAAATGCAAAGAAAATATAAAGCAAATTTGTGAAGGAGAGGTGGCCTCATCAGGACGCCCCAGCTTTCCTTAGCTGAGCCTTAACGTGCAAAGTAAACAAAAGCCAGCCAGAATCCTCCTCTTTGGTGCTCCAGCTTCCAGAAGAAATCCTCCCTTTACCTATCGTGTGTTCCTAAGGATGCAGGATGTTGTCTGAAAAACGCCAAAGAAAAAGCAAGTCCCTGCCTTTCAAAGGGCCTCCATTCACGCCCTCCTCCTTTCTTGTTTCAACGGAGTCTCGCTATGTAGTCCAGACTGGCCTCACATTTTAAAGCTGTGATTCTCAAGCTGTGGGTCGTGACCTCTTCAAGGGTCTAACTGCCCTTTTTCAGGGGTCGCATATCAGCTATCCTGTATATCAGATATTTATATTGTGATTCATAACAGTAGCAAAATTACAGTTATGAAGTAGTGATGAAAATAAATTCATGGTCGGGGGTCACCGCAACATGAGGAACTGTATTAAAGGGTCGCAGCATTAGGCAGGTTGAGGACCACTGCTCTAAAGACTACCTGATGCAGCCTCCTGAATCCTAGCATTATAGACCTTCGTCACCAGACTTGGTTACCTAGCTCCGTTTCTTTCTCCCTTTCTTCTTCCTTTCCTCCTCCCTTCTTCCTTTCTGTGATGAGGATGGAACTCAGGGACTCACCATGCTAAGCAAGCCATTGAACTACACCCCACCCCACAGCTCTCCTTGTTCCCTCTCCTCCTCCCCTTCCCTCCTCCTCCCCATACCCCCACCCTTCTTGACAGGGTCACGTTATGTAGGCTGGCCGGCCTGGAACTTGCCGCATAGCTCAGAACTGTCTTCAGCTCGCAGCCATCCTTCGGCTTCTGTCTCCTGAGTTCTGGGATCACGGGCACGGCTGCCATGTCCAGCTATCGTTTTCTTAATAACATCTTTGATGAGGCCCACCGTATCAGTCTTTCCTTTATGGCAGTGCTCTGAGCATCCTGTCTAAGTCATCTTAGCCTGCGCTGGAGTCCTGAAGTCACATTTCCCCATGTTTGCCTCACAGAGCTTTCTTCACCTTTACCCCTGCACCTGTGACCGCTCTGGCGTGGAGTTTTGTGTCTGATGTGAGTTAGGCTCAAAGGTCATTAGATTCCATCTGGAAATTAACCATTCTAGAGCCATTTAATGAAAAGACCATCCTCCCCATGAACGGTTTCAGTGGAGCTATGGTCCTGCTTATTTTATTTGGTTGCTTTTTCTTTTTCTGGTGCTGAGGCTGGAAAAGCTGGAAATTTCCAAGAAACTGCAAGTGAAAAAAAGGAGGATCCCAGATCCACATTAACATGTTCCGTTACTCCTCATACTGTGCGGGCCACACGGAGGGAAACTCACCCACAAGAGACTCGGGCCAGCTTGTGCTGGCAGGGGTGGCAGCTGGGAATGTCCCATCTATTTCCAAGCCCCGCCCCTGCTTCTTTCTTGTCAGGAAAAGAGAAAGTGTGTGCGCTCAGGTTCCAAACACATCACACCAAGAACTCACATTTTCCAGACAGATGTCTTGTGTTAGGACTTTCCCGACCTCTCCCCGGGGCTTCTTGCTGGTCCGTGAGCCTAGGCAGCCACTCTGTCATCCGCAAGGGACAGGACAGCTACTCTTGGACCCAGGGTGAGGCAGAGGGTGCACGTGATTTCTCACCAATCCCACAGTAGGAGCAGTGTGTGTGTGTGTGTGTGTGTGTGTGTGTGTGTGTGTGTGTGTGTGTGTAGGGGCTTGGCTAAGCCAGAGGTGACCTGAGGGATGCTGGCCTTAAAGCTGGATGATCGTGTCACTCTTGAACATCAGTCTTTGGGGTGGCTCCACCTGGACATAAGACACCTGCAGATCTCTAGGCTCCTCTAACCCAGGCATATCCTCGGGGTCCAGTGAAATTAACAAATTATTTCTTCTCTGCCATATTAATTCACACAACCACCCAACAAGTATTTCTGAAGGCACTGAGCCAGGCGTGGCATCTACATCAGTGTTCAAGAGACTCAAGCATCCCTTTTCCTGGGGGCTTCCATTCTAGGAGGCTGGGGAAGAAACAATGAACAGGTGATCAGACTACCCAAGATAGGACGGGAAGCTCCGGCGAGGACGTTCAAAACAGTGGTGGGGAGAAGGGCTGGATTTTATGTAAGGATGGCAGGGAGACCAGGGCGTGGCTCAGTGGTAGCACGCTTGCCTGGCATACGCTAAGTCCTGGGTTCCGTTTCTGCTGCTGTAAAAGAAATGAATGTCTTGAAAAACCAAAAAAAAAAAAAAAAAAAAAAGAAATGAATGAATGAGTGAACAAATAGATAAGTCAATAAAAATAAATAGGGGTGGCGGGGTTGACCTCAACAAGGAGATATGAACAAAGACGGGGGGGGGATGGTGAGTTTTGGGTCACTTCGAGGAAAAGCTGCTCTCTTCCACAGGGGCAACTGCAGAGGCCTCAAGGCTTGGGCTCACCCCGACATTAGGGTGATGCTAAAATCTAGTGCTGTGAAACAGGGGTCTCCAGCCTTCTCTTCCGTTCACTTTAACTGGAGACCATTTGTAGATCAGCCTCCCTTGCCCACTCCCTTGAGAGTCTAAGGGTCAAGCTCTCCTGCCACTCAAACAGGAACGGGGCATCTTCAGAAGCCCCACCCCCACCCGCTGGGGCAGAAGAGACTGGACTGGGGATGGATTGCACCTCTCTAGGCTTAGAACCCCGGGGTGCCCCTGGAATGAAATTGACTTGGAACATGTTCACTCCAACTGGTTTCATTTCATCCCATGACCTCTGTCTTGACTGGTCTTTGATGTGCCTTTTAATTAAGTCCTGAAGAGTCCTTTGTCTCCAAGGGGGACTCCAGCCTCTTCACCCTCCCACTTACCTGCCCAGATAGGAATGTGCCTCCTTCTAAGCAGAGTCCTGGGAGGCAGGATCCCACTTTGGACAATGGGTGGCCCCCAGAATACCCCTTCGACCAGCCCCTCCCCCAGGCTCAGGGAGTCTTTGCACTCCTGGCCCTAGACATTGCTCTTTGATAGAGAAGGCCAAAAGATTTGCTGCATGGATCAGGGAGTGGGCACCTGCCTGGGTCTTCAACCGGTTATGGCAACAGCCATGTGAGGTCTCAGGAGTAGCAGCCTCCTTCACTGCATGGTACGAAATGTATATGCCGTGGTGTGGGACAGGTGGGCTCTAGACCCCAGAGCTGCCGTTGGTTAACGGAGCGCCGAAGCTGGGCAAAGGCACTCTTTCCTAGGGGTCTCAGCCAAGCTCTCGGCCCTCAGAAGCCCCGTGAGGCCTCCAGCTTCCCGGTACAATGCTTTATCGTACCCCAAGCTCCCTCCCTCAATCTCCTTTGCTTGTCTTTCTACCATCCAGCTGGAGGCTTTCTCAAGAAAGCAGCAGAACCTGGGTTAGGCTGCACCGGGGGCTGCAGAGGAAAAGTTACACTCTTCACACCAGTGTGCCAGCTACAGAGAGAGGGCTCCTTGGACTCTAAGGACGGAAGGAACCCGCACGGTTGGGAACACACAGCCCATCTATTATGATCTGCGACCACTCAGTTGCTTTCTTCCGTCTGGACTAGCCCTAGCCCACCTGTAACCTCGGTGTCTGTTCACATCCCACATTCCTACCTTGTCCACCCGCACGACCTGCGTCTCTGGGTCAGAGGGCTTTTCCAGAACCGAGGAAGGCGGGTCCGTCCATAGCAGGCCTTAAGGACTTACCCTCTCCTGATACAGGAGATGCTCTATGATGCTCTAGAAGAGTTGGGAACAGAGGCTGGTGACACCCTGAAGACTAGGTCACCCAGCCCTCTGCACTCCAGCTGCCTGTTGGTACCACGTGTACCATGTGATAGATGTTCACCCCTTCTGGCTGTCTGCTCCCACCCCATGACCCACCCCATGACCCACCTGCAGCTTCAAGATACTCTACCTGCCCCTGACCTTGAGCCATCACACCTCACACGTCCCCTGGGTATTAGTCTTCAACCTGGGGGGCGGGGGAGTGGAGGGCAGGCAAGAGACTGGTTTGGGGGATGTTGACAAGAAACTGAGCCCTTGGCTATGGACAGAGCACTTACGCAACCTGAGTGGATCTGTGGGTTCAATCACAGCACCGAAATAAAACAAAATAAAATGCCCTCATAGGCACTCCTGGCTGAACCCTGCCACTAGCTGGCAGACTGCCTGCTGTATACGGTCCTCCTGTACCACTGTACCAGCATGCACCACAGTCTAGGGACTCGACATGAAGAACCGAACATCTCTGGTCTCCCATGAGTTAGCAGACTGACCCCAGGACAACTGCCTGGGCATTACCAGAAAAAATCCCCCCTCTTCCGTCAACTGTAAGTAATGTAAGATGTCACAAAAGGGAGATTAGCTACAAAAGTTTGTGTGACTCAGGCTCTCCACTGGTCATCCAGCAAACCACGTGGGTCTCAGAGGTCAGGGCTCACTGAGCGAGGGCAGGTACTCCTAAATAAGTCAGGAAACGCCTTGAAAAGTTGCTCTTCTGTGCCTTTTTTCTTTTGACAGATGAGTGGAACGAGGCTGAGGTAGGACACGTGACATGTCAAAGGTCGTACAAGTGTGGAAATGCATCATCTCATCTACTTCTCTTTGTGTCCTATCTTCATAATTAAAAAATTGTGCATTTCCTTATTTATGTGTTGGTGCGCGTGCGTGCGTGCATGTAAATAGATCAAAGGACAACTTGCAGGACTTAGTTCTCTCCTTCCACCCCGTGGGATCTGGAGATCCAACTCAGGTCCTCAGACCGGGCAGCAAGCGCCTTTGCTTCCTGAGCCATCTTGTCAACCCCGGAAGTAAATATATATCTAACAAGCATTTGTCTTTTGTTTTTTGAGACATTTAGCCGGTGCCGGGAGGGCTTCAGGGGGGCTTAACTGGAGAAAAGGAAGCTCACAGGGCTCATGCAACCCAACCAAAGAGGCACAGGCACTTAAGGGGAACCAAGGATGCAGCAACCACTTGAGAAGATGACCGTGACACGATCCTCTTGCCTTAGCTTCCTAGTGCTGGGGTTACAGGCGTGCACCGCCACACCCGGGTCAAACTGTGTCCTTTTCCATAACTGGAGAGCCAGTCAACTGCCACAGACCTGGTCACATCAAGAGATATTTCAAAGGTCAGAAATTAGTATTTTGTGTGCCACCTAAGTCCCCTTTGTATTGTTTTAGGCACACTGATCATTCTGCGGGGAATCTGTTATTTGGCCACAAAGAGACTCAGGAGTCCCACTATATTGACTTTGCGATTTATATCATCAGTGAGGGAATTTACCGAGTGCCTACCATACACGAGGGGGGCAAAGGCATAGATAGGCAGCTGCACCAGCAAAAGAGATGGTAGTGTGGCACAGGTCACCAGGGGCCTGAGAGTGGCCAAAGATCACTTCGAAAAGGAGTGTGTTGGGGGGGGGGTGCTGGCAAGGGGATCTGAGAAGGAAGCCAGGATCTACCAAGTGTCTGGGACCTTATAGCCCTCACCTCATCTAGTCCCCAGAAGGCCCTTCACAGAAGCTTTTGCAGTTAGAGAAACCGAGGCTGGGCTGGGACTGAGGGCCTTGGCCAAGTTCACCTGTGGGGTGGAACTGGAGCACAGACCACACTGGCCTCTCAACGCGTCTGCACAGAGAATGAGCCAAATGGCAGAACTCACAGAAATGCAAGGCAGCCAGCTGCTGTCCCACTGCCTGCTGTGGCTGGCCTGAGCTGGGGTACTCTGGAAGCCAGTAGACAACCCGAGCCTCGCTGACGACCCTGGCCTTCACAAACTCGCTTTGTTTTTTTAAGACAGGGTTTTGCTATATAGCTCAGGCTGGCCTTGAACTCACAGCAATCTTTCTGCCTCTGTCTCTGCCTCCCAAGTGCTGGGGTTGCTCAAGATCATCCTTGGTTACATAGTGAGTTCCAGGCTGTCTGGGGTGCATAAGGCCCTGTCTCAAGAAACTGACCTACCAAACAAACAAACCAAAAAGGAGTTCAGCTTTCTGCTTGTCGCTGTTCCCAAGGACCTGGAAACATTGGCCCCTGAGCAGCACATCCTGTGCTCAAGGGCCACAGGCAGGAGCGCAGTGTTGCAGGGAGGGCCACCTAGGAGTGCCCTGAGCTTTGGATCTGTGAGTTTCCATCTGTGGTCTGTGAGCCAGCAGCCCCGCCCCCACTCCAAACCTCAGTGTTTCTCCCTCCTGCCTAATGGGACAATGACATTACCTTACAGGTTGTCCTGAGAATGGGTATCACGCTGTGCTCATAGTAGTGGGTTGATTCTGGCTGTTGTCCATGCTGAACACTGCTAGAACCCCAGGAACACAGGGCGAGCGTGGCAGATGCCTCTCCTATTGAGGCCTGGGTAGTGCGGGCAGATGGTATCACCATGAAGATTCTGGGAGTTGACTTCGGACACCTTTGCCCAGTGTCACACCGAGTGAGTCCAAACAGCCTTCCCGTAAATACACACACATAGTTCTAGGTTCAAATCCTGGCTCTGCTCCTTCATCCCTGGGGGACTCAGTCCTCATGTCCCTGGCCTGCAGATCTCTCTGCAAATTGAAGGTAAGGGTCGTACTTTTTGTCTTCAGAGCTGAGACTGAACCAGAAAGTGCTCTCCCACTGAGGGAAATCCCCAACCCCTAGGGTAGTACTCTTAAAGATCTGAGGCAGGCTCTGGGGGACAGCTCCTTTGTCCCCTACCCCGGCAGGGACTCTGCCTGCCTGTACCTCTTTCTACTGGGTCACACAGAGCTGCCACCAATGGGGGGCACATTAAGCAGATCCACTCAGCTGTTACCACGGGTCTCGGCCCTCTACTGTGTGCCCTCAGTCAGTGACGTAGACTCAGGAGGTAGGGAGTCCTCTGGGGGCCAGCAAAGATCCCAGCCCTCAGATCTGAGTTAAGCCTCAACTCTGTCACCTATAAGCTGAGAACACTGGCCTGGTGGCACACTTTTCACTATCAGTTGTGTTTGTGGTTCATGAGATCGGGGTAAGAGCTACACCCGTGCTCAGAGGGTTCCGTCAGTGAGCTGAAAGCCAGGCCTGGCTATGTTCACTCTGAGTATTCTAACGGTTGAAAATCTTTGCTATGCCAGAGGAGGGCACTGTGGCAAGAAGGGCTGCCGGGTGGTGCCGGAGCGCAGGCCTTGGAGCCACGCTGCCTTCAGGTCTTGTCCTGCTTCCGTCTCTCAGAACAAGTTTGAGGGGCTGGAGGGGAAGAAGGGAAGACACTAGCTATGAGCTGGGGCCTGACTTCCGTGATCCTCCATGTCTATAAAGAGAGACTGGTGACAGCAGCCATCTCCAAGGACGGCCGTGTGGCTTAAACGGCAGGAACGTTTAAGTGCCCTGCTCAGTAAGCCTTAGCGACTTAGTCACTGCTTTGTTTTAAATTATGTTTGGGGGGATGCAGCGGGGCGGGGGGTGGGGGGGTGGATATATGTACTGAGTGCAAGTGTCTGTCTGAAGAAGCTACAGTGTCGGATCTCCTGGAGCTGGAGTTCCAGGTGGCTACGAGTCGTCCTGTGTGAATGCTGAGAATTGAACTCAGGGCCTCTGGAAGAGCAAGCATGTACTCAGCTTCTGAGTAGTCTCACCAGCCCTCTGGCCACTGTTTTTGCAGAAAGACCTTTGGAGCTGTTGATCACAGAGGGCCAGCTAGAATTCATCACCTTTAGATCCTGTCAGAGGCGATGGACACCCATCCTAGGATGGAGGCTGAACAACTCCACAGTTTGGGTCCTATTGGTGCTATGCCTGAGATGCCTAGGTAGTAGGGAGGAGGGCATTTCTCCCTGGCTGTCTACCTTGGGGTTTCCACTGCCACCCCCAAGGGGCCTACCTTTCTCCACCTGCCCTTCAAAGTGCACTTTGATTTCACTCCCGCAGAGTTCACCTGCCATGTCCATCAACAGAAGGATCCCAGGAATGCTGTCTGTTAGGTGAGCAGCGCCAAGAGGAAGGTGCCTTTTCAGGCCCCGAAGCTGTGGGCAAATGGGAGAGGAGGACCTGTGACGGCCTCCATCAGCTCTGCACCTGCTGACAGGAGCGTGTGGGGGTGCAGCAGAAGCTTATGGTAGGTTCTGGCTCAGAGGCTGGCTGCTGTGTGACTGTGGCGAGTCTCTCAACTTCTCTGTGACGCCATTGCCCTTACGGCTATTTTTACTCTCCTTTTCCTCTTCCTGTTCAATAGTTATGACAGCAGAACCCTGGAGATGTCCATACAACACCCTGAACACAGTAAGTCCTCTGCCTCCGTGGGTTTCCCATTCTCAGAATCTACCAACTGTGGACCGAAAAGAGAAATATTTAAATGATATCTCTAGTGAACATGTAGAGACATTAAGCCCTAAACAATATGGTATGGCGACTATACATGCCATTTAGCCTGGATTTGGTATTAAAAAATCATCTAGAAATGATGTAAAGTATTTGCGAGGAGAGGCTGGGACGTAGGAAGAGAGCTTGCCCAGCATGGGTAAAGCCCTAGGTTCAGTCCTCAGCACCACAACGCCTCCTGGGTGTGGTTGCGCACGCTCAGCCCTCAGGAGGCGGAGTCGGGGGACAAAAGGCTCAGGGTCACCCTTGGCTACACAGTGACTACACTGGTTTGTAGTCTCAGGTTCCCAGGAGGCTGGGACAGGAGGATGGAAAGCTCGAGTCCTACCTGGGCATAAAGAGGACAGAAAAACAGAAAGGACAGAAATGGTCTAGGGAGATACCTCAGTGACAGAGTGCTCACTTAGCATGTGGAAGGCCCTGGGTTCAATTCCCAGTACCACACATAAAAAGAGTGTGTGGGGTGTGTGTGTGTGTGGCTGCTGACCTCCCCCCAATCCCCCAGGGAGGAGGATTTGTCAGAGGTAAGTTGTTTTTCTGACCCACAGCCCTGGAACTCAGAACATTCTCTTATGTTCACATCTCCCCTTTATCACTGTCACTCTGTCACAGGAGAGGGTCCCGTGTAGCAAGGACAGGTGGCTTTTCCGAGCCTACACAGTTGATCTGTGGTGAGTGGTCACTAGAACCCAGGGCCTTACAGGTTTATCGAGCCTTGTCCTCAGAGCCTGGCACTCAGGGGACACAGTCATCACCGACCCAAGTCCTGTCCCCTGCACCAAACATGGCAGTTGGTAGACGGTGGACAGTTGGAATAGCACCAGGAGGGGACATGGTGGCCAGAACGGCCAGGCTGGTACCTGAACAGAACACCAAAGAACAATGGTAGGAAGGAGAAATATCCCTGAGCCAGCACTTCAGAGGCCCTCACTGGCTCCGTTCATCGTCCCCTCATTCAGCTGACAGCACAGATTCACCTACACTCCAGGCCGTGGGTCTCACACCTCCAGAGAGTGGAGAGTCAGAGGTCCATGGGCTCCTCGGCACAGGAAGGCAGCTAGCGCTAAGCACTGTGCTGTGGGTCGTGGGTTCTGCACAAACCAAGGCTCCGGATGGAGGGATACTGACAGCAAAGGCCGGAGGCCAAGGAGATTCCCCAGAGACGGCGCTGGGGAGCGTCTTTGCCTGAGAGTGAGTATCCAAGAGGGGCAGCGGGCAGCGTGCTGAGGCGAGGATAATTCACACACACCCAGGAGTGTCGCTGTTCATGTACCCAGTCTCTTCTATCACAGTAACAGATTTCCTTTTGACTTGAAGTAACAGAATTTGGCCAAGTATTCAGATGCAAAGTAGGTGGGACTCTGGAAGATTCTATGGATGGGAAGCTCTAGTATCGATTTCATGGAGTTTGGGCGTTGATATCTGTATTTGTTGAGGGCACAGCTGGAATATTTGCATGCATAAACAGGAGCTAGGGGTTCCATTGTGGGAAACTTCTGAATCCTGTCCTCATGGACTTGCTCCTGTATGTGTCCCCTGAGCAATGTGGATCTGGCTCCATTGGGCCACCTCCATCACTCTGAACTTTAATCATCCATTTTCCCCCCTAGACATTGGACTCCCACTAGGGGCTCAGTCTTTCCCAAGTATTGTTTTTTTGGGGGGCTCACTTGTTGAACCCTGAAAGAAGGTTGACTTTGATGTACTGAAACTCATAAGCTCTCTCTCTCTCTCTCTCTCTCTCTCTCTCTCTCTCTGTGTGTGTGTGTGTGTGTGTGTGTACAATCTTGTACAGAAATACACGGAGCCTAGAAGACAGTCTCAGCTCTTGTTTCCCAGGTGACATCCACTGCCAGCCTGGAGCTTGCCTGGCAGGCTAGGCTGGCCAGCAAACCCAGGGATATTCCTGTCTTTGCCTCCCCAGATCTGATATTACGAGTGGGTGCCACCACACTCAGCATGTTATCATTGATTGACTGGCTGATTTCTGTGTGTGCCTGCACAGCGGCACACATGTCGAGGTCAGGGACCAGGTTATGGGAGTTGGTTCTCTCCTTCCACCATATGGGTTCCAGGAATCCAGCTCAGATCACCAGGCTTGATAATTCGCCCCTTACCCCGCTGAGCTCTCTCCCCAACCCACGCCCACACCTTTATGTGAGTTGAACTTAGATCCTTGTGCGTGCAAGGCAGGCACCCTACCAACCGAGCCATCTCCCCGGCCCAATTAACCCGATTTCTAATTCATTTATTCACTCAACGATTTATTTATTCTCTCAACTTTTTGAGAGCACGCAGCTTTGGGGTGACTCTTAGTTTGTGTATCTTAGACAAAAGCAAAACTTGAGACTGGACTGGACTTGGGAAACTTGGGAAGATGAGTGGACACTGGCAGGATGTGTCAGGACAGTATGATCCAGGGGAATTTTCCCCTCTCTGTTTGTCCCCGCTCCCCTAAGACCATCACTATTTTACTTTCATAGTGGAAAATTCCATGCCATGTAGGAATGCTTTATTGGAAGCATTACAGTAAATTACAATTTATTTATTTAGGTTTTTCAAAACAGGGTTTCTTTGTGTAGCCCTGGCTGTCCTAGAACTCTCTCGGTAGACCAGGCTGGCCCAAACTCGGGGATCTGCTTTTTGCTGCCTTCCAAGTGCTGGGGTTAAAGGCTTGTGCCAGCACGCCCAGGTAGAAAACTATAACTTTGCATATAAGAAGTCACACTATAATGTCCATTGTGAAAAGGAGACTTTTCCCGCCATAGCCCTACCCGCCATGATGCCCAAGCTAACTTTACTACTAGTGGGAGAATGCCAAGTAAATCAGTATCTCAGAGGCTTCCCTGTGCCCACAGCCTGCCTTCCATCTTTTCTTAAAAAAAAAAAAAAAACCTCCTGATGAATGTTTCAGGAGCCTGTTGGAATATTGGTATCATCCAGCATCACTGGCCTTCTGGAACTTGGACCTTTTTCCCAGCACGTTCCATACCGTCAGTATTTCCCAGCTCCCTGGACTCCCGCTGCAAACTGAAAATGAAAGAACAGACAGAAATTAACCAGACAGCTCCAAGCCCAGAACAAAATCCCCCTGGAACCTGTAAGCCAGACTATGTGGCTTAGCCAAGAAGAGCCTTGTAACCCAGCATTGAAGTGGCCACCTGCTGCCCAGTGGTCACTGCCTTGGACCGGAGACCAGGAAGAGGTGGCCTTGCTGGAGATGCACCACACAGAGTGATGTAATGCTGCCCACAGACTAGGATTGCCCATCGTAAATGAGCTAACTGCTCCCAACTGGGGACTCTCCCCTGGGGACCAGAGACTGTATGCAAAATAGCCCTGGAGAGCAGGGGCTGGGTATAAATGCCTGATGGCTGCTGCCCGGGGCCACAGCTTCCCAGGGAGCTGAAGACTGAGACTCTGGCCCCGGAGGACACAGTGTCACTGATTTGAAACCTCTCAGCCACCTTGGTGAGGGGACTGCAGTTAGAGACTCTCTTGAGGTTCCTCAGGCCTGGGTGTTGTTCACTGCACGGAGTAGCCTAGTCAGCTGCAAGGTGAGTCTTGTGTTGGGGACAGCTGCTCTTAGGAGCATCTTCCTGTTTAGGGAAGGTCAGAAAATCAGGCTTTTTTTTTTTTTTTTTCCCCTCCTTTTTTGGTGGATGAACTGGAGCTGACGGAAGGTCAAGGGAAAACAGCCCCAGGAGCTTTTGACTGTTCAACAGGGCGTCTGGGTCAGAGTTCTTCTCTGCAAACATATACTGTGGTGATAATACTACAAAGAAAAGCTTTCTAGAAAGTTCAGAATTGGGGGGCACCTTCTGGAAAATTTTCTAGTTTATAGCGTATCTTAGCTCGTCTCATAAAATGTACCCCTTCCCCACCCCCAAATCTGATAAGGGTAGGGAGCGAAGATCGAGTTTCTGCAAACTGACTTGATTTAGATCAAGTAACTAGAATGCTTCAGGTTAGGATCCAGGTCATCAGGGTTCTGAGGTTCCCGGGTGAGTTCTCATTCCCACTGCTATCCGAGGATGTCTTTCCCCGACACCCCCAGGCTCTGCCTGTCTCCATTTCTTATCTTTTTCTTAAAGGGGACGACCTCAAGCGCTGAGAATTTAATTCCCTTTTCCACAAATCTTTGATTTCTCCTGGAATAACGAAAGGGGACCTGTGGTATCCATAGCATCGTCCTTGGCTTAGGGTGAACAACGACTCCCAAATCACAGGAAAGGTGGCCGGGGCTGGAGTGCCAGCCCCAAGTGCAGAGCTAACGGGAAGGTTACTACTGACAGCTCTTGGCTCTTCCCATCAACGGGTAGCAAGAAGGGCCAGGCAAGTGCAGATAAACACTTTGCTTCAGTATCCTCAGCTCCTGTCCACCTTGCTTGAGGCCAAGGATAGCCCTGCCCTGAGCCACTGAGTCCTCCTAGGGAGGCTTGTGGACGCTTCCTTGGTCTTCGGTAGGTGACTACGCAGCGTCCAGTGTTGTTCCTTTGTTATGTGTTAATTTGCAGAACAGGAGTCCTGCCCCACAGGATTTCAACCCCAACCCCCAATAAAAACCCAGAGTGCGAGCATGGGGAGAGCGGCCCTGCGAGCCTTAGCTGGACTTTGTCTCCATTCTCTGGGACACTGGCACCCGTGAGAAGACGCTGTTCTGTGAGGGGCTTCTGCAACCTCGCCTCACGGCCTCTCTTCCCTCCCTCAGCCCCCCGCAGAGAACATCTCGGAGCTGAAACAGGAGTGCAAAGTCGCAGACATGGCCTGCCCCTGGAAGTTCCTGTTCAGAGTCAAATCCCACCAAGGTGACTCGAAGGAGGAAAAGGACATTAACAACAATGTGGGGAAAGCCCCAAGTGCCGTTCCCAGGTAAGCGGTCTCGGCTCCCACCTCCAGCTTGTTTCCACGGGGGTTTCCATGCCCCTGCTGCCTCTCTCTGCTCCGGGCCTCCTAAGAGAGCCTGGTCTCCAAGGCACTGCTTGGCATTCTGTGCTGGAGTCTGGTGCAGCTATGGTGTGCAGAAGGGAGGCCTAGGGCCTGGTGCTGCTCCCATGGGAGTCTGGACTCTCTAGAGGAAGAAGGGAAGAATACATGAGAGTGGAGGCTGGAGATCCTAGTGGTTAGCTCAGATGACACCCTGATTGTCCAGGGCATGTGCCCCACCAGTTGTTAGATATTTTGACTATTAGCTAACTGAAGGGTGTCAATATAGCCCTGTGCTGTCCTCAGTGACTGTGTGACTTTGAGCAAGTCAACCTATTTGGATCTTAGGCAAGTCTGTAGTGTGATCTACCCGATAGCATGCTAGGGATGAAATAAGGTATACATACATAAGGCACACTGAAGTATTTCTGCATGTCACAGGCACTTGATAAACAGAAGGGTTTGCCACCTTTTACTGGCACTTCTTTCTCACCAGGACTGCACAGGGCATGCACCTATACACTTTGAACTTGGCCTCCATGGGGTCCTTCGCTGTGGTCTCATTCTGCAAATGAGGCTCTGGAGAGGAAAACCTGGCTTTCATGATTGCTGTGAACAGAGGTGAAATCTGAGGCTGGTCTGGTGCGTCTTAGAACTGAACTAGTCCTCCGACCATGCATATGGACAGCCTGGGAGAATTCTAGAGAATGCTAGGAGTCCACAGCCTTAGCCCAGGACCTGAGGCTAACGCAAGCCAAAAGGTGTCATGATACAGAATCACATCCAAGCCTCAGTCTGCACCTGGCTCAGGTATTTGCAGGACTACAGTGGGCAGCGCCCCCTGGAGGTAGAATGCAGGGCAAACCTAAACGTCCCTGTGCAGCCCGGTTTAGAAAGGGAACTTAGGCAGAAAGGATTAGCTTTGCCACCTCATAACCCCGTGGCTTTTGTCAGGTCCCTTAGCCACCAAACCTCCATGTCCTCGCTTGTAGGAAGAGAGTAATTATGGTAGGATTAAAGGAGGCAGACGACCCAGGCGTGGAAGGCAGAGTGAACTGAAGGCGATTGTACCCAGGTTGTCAGGAACACTGGGGCTCAGGTGCCCATGCGCAGCGTTGGGGGCCTCTGGTCAACCTGACAGCACCATTTCAAAATACTTCATCCCTCCTTCTCCTTACCTGGTCTCTGCAGCCTCTGCCTTCTGTCCTCCAGAATCCGGTAGCTGCCCCCACCCCCTTTCCCTCCAACTCTTCTTCACACGAGTCGTGCCCCTGCTCTGAAGTGTTTGGTAGCGGCCACCGTCTGTCACCACACTGTGGCTTGACCCTGCCCAGACAGAGGACATCTCTGACAATCCAGAAGGGGTGCCTGCTATCCTCCCACTTTAAGAAAGAGGACAGGGTGCTCAAGTCATCTTAACACCCATAGTTGGCAAATGGCAAGGCCAGGATTCGAACTGGACAGTCTGGCTTATGGTCACTATCCCGGATGCCACACTGTGGGCCCTGGGTGAGTTTTATCCCATTAACAACTGATGCACACTCACCTGGCACTGTGCTGCCAGGTTACATGCCAACACGGCCCTCCTGGTGAGTCAATGGATCAACTGGGCCATTTATTAATTGCATATGCAGCCGCAGATATTTAGAGTGTCTGTAGGACGACATCAACAGGCAGGCGGGAACTGTTTTGATCTTGTCTAACAAGGCCAATTGCTAGAAAGTGGAGGAGCTGAGATCTGAGCCAAGTCCAATGTGCTCTTTCCCTGAGGACCTACTACATGCTGCACTCAGAATGGGAAAAACAGATCCATTGCCACAGTCAGGGAGGGAAGGGGGAAGCAATGGCTTCCTCCCTAGTTTGGGGCAGTCCTGGCAAAGCCAGAGAGCTTTATGTGTGGGGGAGGGGTCATGTAAGGGAGGGGTAATAGGAGACTTTGCACACTTGAGCCTTCTGAGAGTATGGGCCGGCTGTGGGGTCAGGAGGGGCCAGTGCGTGGCAGGTGGCTTTCTGGAGGAGGGAGCCCAGCTGAAAAGGGACTGCCCAGGAAAGGTGGCCAGAGGATGTTCCTGGAAGAGGAAGCAGCTTACAAAGGGGGTTTTCGTCTGAAGGCAGTGGGAACTGGTTATTTATTTTTATTTTAAAGCATACTTTTCAAATCCCTGCAAACCAAGCGCCCGTTCCTGGTGGCTTTCGACTTTGTGTAAACAAGTGATTCAGACGTGTGCAGGGTGTGTCCATGCATGCACACGTGCGTGTTTTAGAGACAAAGGGTAACCGTGAGCTCATCTAGGTGAACCACAGGGAGTTCAGAGCAAAGCGAAGCTAAGCCTTGGTGCTTGGGTTACAGGGTGCTAAAAAGAAACACTCCTCCGAACTCTTCTTTGGACTTGAGTTTCATTTGCTGAAATACTGGCCCGGAGGGTCCCTGAGGGCTGCAGTCCTATTCCACTCGGGTCCTATCAGCTGCCCTGACCCCAAATTACAGCCTACTAACGGAACAAAAAACCTTGGTCCTGTGCCTTCTACGTAGCAGGATCCAGAGGCTTGAGGGGACCTAAGGATGCTTCGGTTCCCATGGGCCCCCACTTTCTCCACTAGAAGTCACCCACAACCTTAAGCTTTCTTTTCCTTTCTGGAATCATAAAGGACAGAGAGAACGAACAGCATGTTTCCCGGGAGAGTTTTGGTGAAGCAGAGGCCGAAGTGGCCCTGGGGCTGTTGTGCGCCCTTGAGCGGGGGGACCCCTCTTACTCTGGTCCCTCTGCTTCTGCTTCCACCAAACGGAGGTAATAAAGAATTGCCTTCTTGGGTGGATTTCGTTAGGCGGAGAGAAAATAATAGACATGGGAGATGCCGGTGCAGCGGGGAGTCTAGGTCGCGATCCTGCGGGTTGTCATCGCTAAGGGAACGCACACACCGAGGCAATCAATTCGCGCTCGCCGCCGTCCTGCTGGTTGTTCTGGGCCGCTAGGGGCCAAGCCTGGAGCGCTGGAGGAGGCGGGCGCTGCGTGGCGAGGGGGTGGAGTGGGAGGTGAGGGCGGACGCTGAGGGGTTCCGCGGAGATAAAGGGACAGCGTCAGCGAGCGGTCGTGGCCCAGCCATGCGCGACGGGCTGAGCAGCGCGTGCGACGCCGCCCGGCCACGGCTCTGCCGCTTCCTGCGCAGGATCTTCGGCTCGAAAGTCGCCCGCCGCGTGGGCGCAGCCAGGTACAGCGCGCGGGGCCTGGGGAGCCGCGAGGGCGTCGGGCGCCCCGGTGACCCCGCTGGGACGCGAGAGAGGTCGGGCTGAGCGGCCACGCGTGCCACCCAGTGGGTGCTTTTGCACCAAGGAACTTCTGAGCCGCGTCGCTTTGAGACGGGTTCTGGCTATGTCGATAGGTCAGCATCAAACCTGGAAATCCTCCTGCCTCGGCTTCCTAGATGCTGGGATTATAGGCGTGTGCCACTGTTTAATGTGTGTTTTTGCGGTACTGGGAATTGAACTGCATTTAAACGAGTGCTCTTACACACACACACACACACACACACACACACACACACACACACACACCGCCTTGTTGCCCTCCCCTACTTACTGCGTTCTAGACAAATAGGTGAAGAGGGCAAAGACGATCTTTTTTTACAATAAGACTTTCTTCCTCTCACAAGACAGGTGGGCTGACGGAGCAGTCCGGACCCCGCCAGCTGTGGACTCAGTACTCCCTCCACGGCACCTACTTCTGCCACACCATGGCTGCAGATGGGGCCCGAGCAAGCTCCCTTGGTTCCTTTTGCCTGAAAGTCCCTAATGGCCCCTCATTCCTACCAGCGGCCGGCCGGCAGGTCTCAGGCAGGCTGTGGGTTTGGGAGTGTCTGCGGGCTTGGACATACACAGCGCAGTGATTGGAACCAAGGGTCTTGAGCCTTAAAGCGCTCATCTGACACCTGGTCCTCCTTTAGCGGGTGGCCAGAAGAAATCTGCTAACTGGTGGCAGGGCATAGTAGCTGGAGCAAAGCTCTGTTTAGTCACTGTTACATTTTTCTCCTCCTTAATCCTAACTATAAAAGTACTTGAAAAATTATAAAAAATCCCCCCCACACACATTTAATATACCTTCAAAAGGCATAAGGTTAAAAAGAAAGAACAAAATTTAAATAGCTCATGACTTATCAATTATGCTAATCATCGTGAACCTTTACTGGCATTTCCCCCAGGTGCTTTCAGGCCCACAGAAGCCCGCATTCATTCACACACACACACACACACACACACACACACACACACACACACACACTGCATGCATGCACTCAGGCTGTCACCGAGAGGATCAGCAGATATCCAGTCTGAGGCATTAGGCACAACCTAAGCATGAAGCCGTGGACCCTGGGGCCAGGCTAACCGTGGCTCATTTCAACCGTGGATTTCAGATAGCATTTAAAACATTTTGATGTTTAGGAGAAGCACTTAAGTAGACAGTGGCATTGTCTTTAAGTCTATTACTGTAGCCTAGGGGATGTTTCTGATCTAATTTTATTCCCCAAATAGTGAAGCCCAGCCGGGCTGGGCTGGATGTGAAGGATGGGTCGAGAGAGGATGGTGAGAACACAAATCTTGGCTTCCTTTTTTCTTTCTGGTGAAGCATACCAGTCCAGACCAGAGAAACAGGTTAAAGAAAAATTATCCAGCTGGGTGTGGCAACACATGCCTGCAATCCCAGCACTCGGGAGGTAGAGGCAAGAGTTCAAGGACATCATCTGCTGAATAGTGAGTTCAAGGGTAGTCGGAGGTACATGAAACCCTGTCTCGCAAGCAAGCAAGAAATGCTCCATGATTTTGTTTGTTTGGGTTATTTTTTTGGGGGAGGGGAAGGTGGAGGAAGGGATGTTTGTTTGTAGTTTTGTGTTTGTTTTGTTTTGTTGAGATAGCCTCTCACTATATAGCCCAGGCTAAACAATGCTCCCACGAGATCCTTGAGTGCTGGGGTTCTTCCGGACACCAGCCAGCATGCTCCATTTTAGTGATACTTGCTGACTCACGACAAGGAGGGCTTTACTGAGGACGGTCCCTCAGGTGGGTTCAGGAACCACTGCAATCTTGCAATGGAGGGAGAGACGGGGTCCACACAAACACAGCAGGGCAAGGGCAAGTTCCAGCTAAAGATAAGCAGATTCTCGCTGAACTGACCCAACCAGATTCCTGCCGGAGGTAGACCTGGACAGTGACAGCTTACGCAGGGATGAGGGACCAGGGAGGGAGTTACTACTAGATGACTAAGCAGGGAGGAAATGAAAACCCGAGTTTGGAGTTTTTGCTTCATTTTACTTTAGATTTATTTATGTGTATGGATGTTTTGCCTGTAGGTAAATTTGTGTTCCACATGCACACCTGGTACACATGTAAGTCAGAAGAGGGCTTCAGATCTCCTGGGACTAAAGTTAGAGATGGTTGTAAGCCACCTTGTGGGTGCTGGAAACCAAACCTTGGGTCCTCTGCAAGAGAAATAAGTGCTTTAAACACCGAGCCATCTCTCAAACCCCGGATTTTGTTTGTTTTTGAGACAGGGTCTTACTATGTAGCCCAGCCTGGCTTGGAACTCATGGAAAGTCCCTCTGCCTCCTTGGTTCTGGGGTCACAAGCGTGTGCTACCACACTCAGCTAAATCTGGATTTTACAAGGGTGCACACAAATGGGTCTAGGTCAAGGTGTGGGCAAGCCAATCTTTTTTATGGCTCGTCTACAAGACACTTCTCAGGTTGGTGTCTAACTTGGTTCAGATATAAGTTGCTTTGTGATGTCTGCAGCTGTCCTTTGCACACTCTGGGACCACAGGGGACGTTTGATACCACAACAGTAATGAATCCTGCATGTACACTCTTTCTGTCCTACCCATACTTACCGATGATGAAGTTTAAAATATAAGTTGGGTAAAGTAGGATATTCCCAACAATAACTACTAAAAACACAGAACCATTATAACAGTGCACTGTAGTAAAAATTATGGGTGTGGATAGTTGAGGCAGTGACTATATCAATAGTTGTCTGTTTTTCTGTTTGTTTGTTTTGTTTTTATCTTTTCTGGTGCCAGGAGTTCATCTTCAACTCTGCTAGAAATGTGACTGGAACTTCTTCACCAGCAGACGTGGCTTCTCCTTTCTCTCTTCTTTAATTATTTATTTATGTTTTTCCAGACAGAGTTTCTCTGTATACCATGGCTGCCCTAGAACTAACTTTGTCCACCAGGTTGGCCTCAAACTCCGAGACCTGCCTGCTTCTGTCTTCTGAGTGCTGGGATTGAAGGTGTGCTCTACGTGTCTGGCTCTTTTTTTTTTTTTTTACATTTTTCCAACTAGTTATTCTTATTTTTATTTATTTATTTATTTATTTATTTGTTTGTTTGTTTGTTTGTTTGTTTGGTTGGGTTTTATTTATTTTTGGTTTTTCAAGACAGGGTTTCTCCATGTAGTTTTGGTGCCTGTCCTGGAACTCGCTCTGTAGACCAGGCTGGCCTTGAACTCACAAGAATCCTCTTGCTTCTGCCTCAGGAGTACTGGGATTAAAGGTGTCTACCACCACCGCCCAGTCTATTTTTATTTTATTTTTATCTTATTTTTTAAAATAAGCATCATGTCGTACAGGCTAACTTTGAATTCCCTATGTAGCTGAGGATGACCTTGAACTCCTGATCCTCCTGCCTCTGCTTTCTAAGTATTGGGATCACAAGTATGTGCCATCCATACCTGGCTTTTGTTCCTTTCACTTTTTACAAGATAAATACTTGGAGTACTAGTTACTGTGGCTTGTGCCTGTAACCTCAGCACTCAGGAGGTTCAGGGAGATGGATTGCCACGAGTTGGAAGCCAGTGTGATATACAGAGTAAATAAGTCAAACTGAGTGTTATGGGGTTGTTTGTGTGCTTTGTAGATAGGTTCTCAGATAGCCCAGACTGGCTTTGAACTTTCTGTGTAATTGAGGCTGGCCTTGAACCCCTGATCCTTCTTCCACCACCTGCCAGAGGCCCGGATTCCTGTCATATGCTACCATGCCCAGCTTAAACTAAGGCCTGGAAGGACTGGACTGTCGGGACATTTGCACTTGGCTTTCTGAGAAGGGTATTTCCCCAGAGCTTCTGTGTGCTCCTGTCTGAATAGCTTTGGCTTGCTCCCCTCGTAAATCATTAACTTTGGGTGGTCAAAGTAAAAATGAAGCGAGAAGGTGGTGACAAGATTCTCCGAGACGGGCAGCCAGCGACAGGTCATTCCCACCTCTAGCCCCCAGTGCCCTCCTCCCAAGACCGTCTCCACTCCCAGACTCCATCTCACCATAACCTTCTCTTCACAGCCCAACAACACAGGATGACCCTAAGGCTCACAGACCTGCCAAGCACCAAAATGGTTCCCCCCAGCCCCTCGACGGGACAGTGCAGGTCAGTGGTTTGGTTACCGTGTATGGGAAGGTCCTTCTTCCTTCTCCTTGGGAGATCCAGGCTGCACAGCCCTTTGGAGGCTGAGAAGGAAGGCACGGGAAGCCAAGGTCTGGGGAGCGCGTGGAGCCACCCAGACCTGGGGCACTGAGGGAGCCAAGGAGGTGGTGAACAATGGGACAGTCTCGATGACCGAGAAAGGAGGTCCCCAGGGTGCACCGGCACCCAGATAACTTGCTTGGGTGGTTGACAAGCATAGGTGTCTGCAGTTTAAGACCACTTCCGGAACTATGGGTGGAACATTCTAGAATGATCTCAGACTTAGCTGCTCAGCCTCTAGACTCAGCCCCTGGCTTCTGGCCATGGATCCCATCTTCCTGAAGCCCTTTCCATCCTAAGGACTGTAGAGAGGTGGCAGAGAGGTGGGGAAAGGGAAAGGTATCCCTGGGGAAACAGACAGTGGAGTATCTGTTAACGTCGCAGCTCCCAGCTCTGTCCTTGGCAGGCCCAGCTACAGCAGCGGCCTTCCCGTCTAACGTGAATTCCCCCTATGAGCCAGCACTGGCTGGGCCTTGGTAAGGACAGAAGCATGGCCCTGGCCCAGCCACCTGCAGTGCTCAGCTGGCTCTGACTCAACTTCTGGGGAGGGTGGAGGGCTGGCCTGGCGCTGTGTGCGTGCCCTGCCTTGTGCGTCCACACAAAGCTCCATCCCTCACCCAAGCAGAGTACAGAGGTGCAGGGGACTCTTGTATGGGTTGTTGGGGTTCCAGGCATTTGGAAAACCCTGGATGTTTACCCATCTTAGAATGGTCCGGAATCCCTGGACAAGCTGCATGCGCCTCCATCGACCTGCCCACAGCACGTGAAGATCAAAAACTGGGGCAGTGGGGAGATTTTGCAAGACACCCTTCACCACAAGGCCACGTCGGTGAGAAATCCGGGGTCTGGGGAGGACCACCTTTGTCCTAACTAGGGTGCCATTAGGACCTTTGTGGGTCCACCACATATTTCCTGGACTCAGTAGACAGCCATCTTCTGAGACAAAAGATGCTGGGAACTCTGTTTTTATAAATTATAGTCGGCAGTAAGTCAATCCAGTTTCCTGTTAACCACCTGATTGGGCAGACAGAAGGCTACAGGAGCCGGTTCCTATTTTCTTAGATTTCAAAAGTATCTGAGAGTTTCCTATTAGAATTGTCCAAAGCGGGACTGAACCCGAGGACAGGGGAAGCAATGAGCTTCCCGTGCGTGGAAGGATTCAAGCACTATTTCATAGGAAGGTAACAGTGGCCCAAACGGCCAGTGAACGGGAACTGATGGTCTTTTAAGGTTCCTTACTCTGACTCCAGAATTCACACTATGAAGCCAAGTGTGGGGGCACACGCCTTTAATTCCAACACTTGGAAGAAGCAAGCAGATGTCTGTGAGTTCAAGGCCAGCCAGGTCTACATAGTGAGTTCTGGGACAGCCAGAGCTACACAGTGAGACCCTGTCTCAAAACAACAACAAAACACAAAACAAAAACAAACAAAAGAGAGAAAAAGAACAAAGAAATAATTCACGCTGTGATTTTAAAGTGCAGAAGAACCGAAAAGCCTTTGCAGGCAGGCTGGTTTCCTGAACCCCTCAGAAACTGTCTGTAATCTCAGCACTTGGGACATAGAGGCAGGAGGATTCGGAGTTCCAGCTGACTATGTAGTGAGTTTGAGGTCATCGTGGGCCATGTAAGATCTTGTCTCAAAAACAATACCAAACCCCCCAAAACAAAGCAAAATAGAGAAAAGCCACAGTTAACATCGGGGCATCCATCTTTCTGGCTTTTCTTCCCGTGCCTCCCTGACTTTGGAATGTTCAGTGGTGGCTCATCCGTTTTCTCTAGGCCGACACTGGACCCGTGTTCCCACAGGAGCCAGCTGGGTCTCTTCAGAAAGGAAAACAGACAAGAAGCCTCCTTCGAGGAAGCTGTGGGCTTTTCTCTGAGGCTGGCACCGGGTCTTTAGCTGCCTGGAGAGCAGGGACAGAGAGAACCAGCTCATACTCACTGGGTCTCAGGAAAGGAGAGGACAGCTAGGCTAGGAGAAATCTCGGTAGACCCCAAGGAGAGGGTGCCTGCGTGGAGTCACTGTGAGCATAGTACCCAAAGGAAGGCTGGGAGACTGGTTCAGGGGAGGGGGAGACTGGGAGGCCTACTCACCCCCTGCCTCTCTTCCTAGGATTTCACCTGCAGGTCCAGATCTTGCATGGGGTCCATCATGAACTCCAAGAATTTGACCAGAGGACCCAGAGACAAGCCCACCTCTCTGGAGGAGCTTCTGCCTCAAGCCATTGAGTTCATCAACCAGTATTACGGCTCCTTCACAGAGTAAGTCTGGCTTTTGTCAGAGTGACATCTGCCCCCCCCCCCACCTCCCTGGGCCTGTCCTGACTCCAACTGTCCCGTGCTGACCCCTGAACTCTGCAATCTTCAGACTTGCCATGGTTCTAGGCCCAGAGCAGACCCTGGAGGAGGCTTAGGCACTGCGATAACGTCTGACAGTGTAGAGCAGAGGGTAACTGGTTGGGGTGCTGGCTCCATCACAGCCTCTCCTGAGTCCTGGAGAAATTCACTGGGCCTCAACTTCCTTATCTGTAAAATGGCGTATTCGACAGCCATTGAGATATGTGCAAGTTTAGGACAGTGTCCTAGCCTATGGACTGTGGGACAGTGACTCAGAATGGATCTTTTCTCCTCAAGTAGCAGGAAGCTTAGAGACTATGTGGTCAGGCCTCTCCTCCTACAGATGTGAGCAAGATTCCTGGAGGCACCCCTGACATCATCCTAGGATGCCTGCCTTGGTGGGGTGCTGTGTCCCTGAGTGTTTTGTCTTCTTACCCAGGAGGCTTCCATGAGCCCAGGGCCCAGCCTCCGTCATTCTTAAGTCAGTCAGTCACTATATAACCAAACACGTGTCAAGCACCAAGCATGGTCCAGCCTGGAATACAAACGTTTTTTCACTGCCAGTTGCCAATGTTCTTGTCAATACACACAACTGTGATCAAGGACAAGCCGTGTGACATGACTAAGAGCTGGGGTCCAATCAGCCACCTACCCAAGTTCAAACCTCAGCAAGTTTCTTCCTCTCTGTGTGCCTGGTTTTCTTGCCTGAAAATATCTAATATAATATACACACCTTGTAGGAGTTTGTATGAAGGCTGAGTGAATTAGAGGCTATCGAGAGCTAAGGACTGTGCTGACCTGTAATGAACGCAACCGAGGTCTTAGTTATCATTGTATGTTGATATTTAACTTTTAAGCATTTGTTTATTTGTTGGAGAACGGGGAACCTGAACCATAGCAAGTGTATGAAAGTCAGAGGACAGTCTGTGGGGGTCGGGCATCTCCTTCCACAATGTGGATTCCTGGGTTTGAACTGAGATCATCGGACGTAGTAACAAGTGTCTTTACCCACTGAGACATCTCTCTGGTCCCTCATTGCGTGTTTTTTGAGGCAGCGTCTCATGAAATAGTGGAGGCTGGCTTCTGCCCATGATTGTCCCGAGTGCTGGGATGACAGGTCGGAGTGCTAATGCCTGAATGCAGAGCATTGTTATTGTCCCCATAGAATATGTGACTAAGTAATTTAGCCTCTCTAAAACGTTCTAACCAAAATACACAAAGATGTTGTAAGAATGACTGACCAAGACAATGAACGTCTGCTCTGCAGCTGGATACAGTGTGGCAGTGTCGTTTTGTGGTCCAGCCTCACGTAGCAGTTCCACCTGGGGACATGAGACACAGAAGGATATCTGGGACCCAGAGCAGAAATTGCTGTTCTTGGGGATACCTGCTCCACCTGTCTATTGAGTGCTAGAGCTGGGAGGGTGCTTGACAAGAGGCCCCCATACCCTGTAGCTATGCTCCCCAACCTGGGAGCTCACAGAACACTGATGCCTGGCCCCCTGGACCGAGGCTGGCCCCCTGGACCGAGGGCAGCAGTCTCCGGAGAGGGTAGGACCTGCTTGAAGACGTACATTAGGAGCCTGGGATGCTGGTGCTGGGATCCTGGCTGGTGGTCTCAGCACCCTAGCATGTAGCCCTTTGGCCCTTCGGCATCCCGACTCCTTTTGGAGCTGGGATACCCAGCTGGCATCCCAAACACAGTTGGTTGGGTCTTAGGAAGCCCAGAGAGGCTACAGGGCTCTGCTCAGTGCCTGGGCACATGCCTTTACTTCTCATTTTCGACAGTCACAAGTCCATATCTTGGTCCCCAGGAGTGATGAACAACAGCCTGTCCCGGGGTGCAGGGACAGCAGCAGCTGAAGGCTTCCAGCAGAGTGGACTAGACATCTGTACAGGATGCAGGATGTCAGGACCTTTTCAGCTCTGACTTTCTGAGAGTAACCATCCAATCCTTTTCAGAACTAAGAGACACCACAGCGTTCCTCGTGACTCTGAAATAGGACCACGAGAAACCACACAATGTGTAATGTGGGCCTGGTGGTGCAGGCCTGTAATTCCAGTTACCCTGGAGACCGAGGTCCTTGCAGGAGGATTCCAAGTTCAAGGACTGCCTAGGTGATAGGCGTAGTGAGAACCTGTCTCAAAATAAAAGGTTAGAAAAATAAGTGCAGGGGCTGAGGATGTAGGTCGGGGTAGAATAAGCCTACTTTGGTTAGGCTCAGACCCTGGTACCACACACGAGAAAGAACAGAGGAGAAAAAGTGGTAAAAAGAAAATGCTAAAAATAAAATTCACTAGGTGTGGTGGCACATGCCTTTAATCCTAGCACTCAGAAGGCAGAGGCAGGAGGAGTCTGAGGCTACCCTGGTCTATATAGTGAACTCTAAGCCAGACATGGTTACCTACTGAGACTCTGTCTCAAAACCATGAAAAAATCAGAGGGAATTGGGAGAAAACATTAAAAATAATTTTAAGAGTGAGTCCCTGACTCAAACAAACAAACAAACAAAAACAAAAATCCACCTTAAAAAACACACAAAAAGCAAGTTTAAAATATTCTTTTAAAAGTCATCTCTCTTATGTGTTCCCACGTGTTATAGTCTCATGGATGTTGGAAGCTTTAGTGTTACTGTGTGTGGGAGTGGGTTTTTCAGTCGACCTTTACAAGTCAGACTTTCACCCAATCTGTAATGGCGTTAACAATGTACTTTGAGATCATTTATAATTGTGTGAGAGCCACACCTTCCCTTTCAGACACAGAATATTCTAGAAGTTACTCGTGGGTGTAGAGGGATAAAAATCTGACCGTGGCTTCATGAGCTGTTCTGAGTCGGGAAGGCCAGAAAACAGTTGTCTCTCTTGAGAGTCCTGTCAAGGATTGCCATAGACAAAGGCCCCCACTCCTTCTTTCCAGCAGAGCTGCTACCCTGTTCATGACGTGAAGAGCATGGCTTTGCTCAGGACCTGGCCGCTCCTGAGATTACAACAGAAGAGGCCAAGACTCTTCCAAAGGAAGCAGACCCACTCTTGGGTAAACACCACCAAGAGTTCACTTTCTCCTTCTACGTGGCATTGCCATACCATGGGCGCTGCTGTTTTCCTGCTCGGGTACAGAGTAGGGGTATTTCTAGAATCTTCCTCTGATGAGGAAGGACACTGACCTCACCCAGAAGCTCCCCCTTACAGGGATCACTGAGGACAAACATCACTGAGTCTCTGAGTCTTTCTGTAATCAGAAAGGAGTTGCCAAGACCCTCCACCTGCCCCGAAGGCTGTTTCATTCCAAGTCCTCCGCTGCCTTAATCACAAGTTCATTCTTTAAATAATTTTGTTTGTTGCCATTTCGAAAGCTTTTGGTGGTGCCGGTCGGAGATCTCAAGGTTGCTGTGGTGTGCGTGTGTTTCTAAGTCGTTGTGACCTAGTTCCTCTCGCTTGGAATAATTTTGAAGTATGCTTAAATCACTGAGTGTGGTTCCTTGGGGTGGGCTCTAGGGTCCTTCAGGCTGAGTCCTGACCTCAGGTCTTGTCTGGGCCTGTCTTGCTCTCTGAGGAACACTCAAGGCTGCAGTTTTCCCATGGGTAGAAGGTAGGAGGTCCTGGCCACCGCAGACAGCCAGGAGCCTGGCGTTGGCAGCGAGACCGCCTGGGTCTGCGTCCCCATTTCTCTGTTACCATGCTTGTGTTCTTGGGCCTGGCACTTTTCACTCTACAGCTTTGATTGCAAAGTAAACACGGCGGTAGCTACTAACTTGCTTGTGGTGGCATGCATCTGCAATCCCAGGTATTTGGGAGGTAGGAGAAAGAGAATCACAAGCTCTAGGCTGGCCTGGGCTACATAACAAGACTTTGTCTCAAGGTGATGGTGATGATGATGGTGATGGTGATAGTGATGATGATGATGATGATGACAATGATGATGATGACAATGGTGATGATGATGATGACAATGGTGATGATGATGATGGTAATGACAATGATGATGGTGATGATGATGATGACAATGGTGATGATGATGATGACAATGGTGATGGTGATAGTGATGATGATGATGATGATGATGGTGATGATGATGATGACAATGGTGATGATCATGATGATGACATCGACAATGATGATAACTTGCAGTGTAGAAGTGGAAGTGTGATTTTGTTCCAACAGAACTAAGAACTTCAAGGTGGCAGAGTATTAAAAACTGGCCCCTAGTAGGCTAAGAGTGGGTCACAAAGCCAGCCGTACAGGGGACAGTGTCCCCAAGGGGGACAGTTGGCTCTTCTGGTGTCCGAATTCAGTTCCTGATCTCTGGGGACTGAATTAATCCCCATGTAAGGTCCTGCTATTGTCGATCTTCCTGACGGCTTCCTGTCCCCCAGGGCAAAAATAGAGGAACATCTGGCCAGGGTGGAAGCCGTAACAAAGGACATAGAAACAACAGGAACCTACCAGCTGACACGGGATGAGCTCATCTTTGCCACCAAGCAGGCCTGGCGGAACGCCCCTCGATGCATCGGCAGGATTCAGTGGGCCAACCTGCAGGTGAGCCTTACAGGCAGAGCAGAAGGGAATAGGACAGGCAGGTCCTGAGACCGAGCAAGTGGCCAGGGCTCCGCAGACTGCAGCCGAACCCTGAGATGGGGTATCTCAGGCCCCCCATCCAGGAGCCTGGGATCTTATTTTAACACCAGGGTCTCGAGAAGCCCCACTCTCATGTTAAACATGGGAGACCACATGCCACCCTGAAACAAACAGCAACCTTGGATGTCTTATTCCCGAGGCCCCTGCGCTGCAAGTGTTTGCCCCCAGTGTTTACGTTCTTGGCTCCTAGAGAACATTTTATTTATCCTAGCCTCCCAGGCCAATCGTCTCCTTGGAGGGTCATTTTTTTGTTGGGTCCCTTTGAGTGCACTTGGATTGAGAGAAATCCAGGAGACTCATCGATGGCACAGACTCCAATCCTGGCTGGGGCCGTGGGGACCCTGCCCTTTGGTGTTTTAACGACAGACACTCTCGGGGATTGGGTTTTGCTGGGACCTTCTGAGTGGGAGTCTCTGTGCCCCATCTCGAGAGCGGTGGCGAGTAGGGCAGCTTGGAGACGGGCACTGCCGATGCAGAGGCGAGGGTGTGACGACTGTCTGTTCTCTGGGCAGTGGCGTGCCGAGGCGAGGGTGTGACGACTGTCTGTTCTCTGGGCAGTGGCGTGCCGCCTGCCCTCTTTCCCTGGGGACTTTCAACCAGCCCCAAGGCTCTGTCCTCAGAGTCTTCTCTGGTGTGGTCTTGGTGGGCTGTACACAGGTCTTCGATGCCCGGAGCTGTAGCACTGCCCAGGACATGTTCCAGCATATCTGCAGACATATGCTGTACGCCACCAACAACGGCAACATCAGGTGAGGCACGGTTCCCAGCTGTGCTGGGCCCACCCTGCCAGCCTCAGGCGGAAGAGGCTCGAGGGCTTAGGGGAGGGGCCTCTGGCTCCAGGAGGAACTAGGGAGAGACAAAAGAACCGTGACAGTGACCTCTTCCCCATTAGCCTCTGTCGTAGGTCCAGCTATTTTTCCCCCTCTAACTTAGAACCATGAGGCAGTTACATCCTTTTAAGAAGCCACTTCTAGCAGGCCACGGTGACACATGCCTGTTATCCAAGCACTTGGAAAAGTGGAGGCAGGAAGATCAGGAGTTCAAAGACATCCTCAGCTACATAGCATGTTCAAGGCTAGCCTAGGCTCCATGTGCTCCTGCCTCAGAAACAAAACAAAACACAACAGAAACAAAGAGGGAAGAAAAAAAAAACTTCTTAGCTGGGCATGGTGATACATATCTATAATCTCAGCAGTGGGTAGGCTGAGGCAGGAGGATTGCTGTGAGTTCCAGACCAGTCTGGGCCACATAGACAGACCTTGTCTTGTTTTAAAAAGAGCCCACTCAGGAGGTAGAGGCAGGCGGATCTCTTTGAGCTCGAGGCTAGTCTAGTCTACATAGCGAGTTCCAGGGCAGCCAGGGCTACATCTTCTGGAAAACAAAAACTAACAAAATAGTTTAAAAAAAGATCATACTACTCTGTTTGGGAAGGAGACACTGATTTTCTGGCTGTATCTTTGCTGTGGTATTTTTCTTAGATGTGAGAGTCACTGCTTAACATTGTACATTCTCTCTCTCTCTCTCTCTCTCTCTCTCTCTCTCTCTCTCTCACACACACACACACACACACACACACACACACACACACACCACTGATAGGACTGAACAGCTCACTCAATCTGTCACTCATTCATTTTTCTCTCCAGCAAACTCTTGGTGCTCACCTAACGAGGACTCAGCAGAGGACTAGGCCAGGGGTCAGGGAAAAGGGGGTGACAGGGTGAGATGCAGAGGAGACTGAGACCCCAGAATGCAACTCCAGACAACTGTAAACCTATGGCAGCTGAACAGCCACCAAGTGTGAGAAGAGAGGCAGTGGAGGCCGGGGTGTGGAAGGGACAGACGCCCTAGAGCGGTGGTTCCCTTGTAGGTCCTGAAGGATAGGGAGGGACGGGCAGGAGGATGGCTCATTGTCAGAGGGTGATCTCAGTCTGGCTGGGGTACAGGCACTGTAGAGTGGGAGAGTGGAGGAGGCTGGCTGGGAGCCCCTGCCCCTCCACCCCCAGCCAGGGACAGTTGGTAACCTGCAATATCCCTGTCCTGGGGAAGGTCGGCCATCACTGTGTTCCCCCAGCGGAGCGATGGGAAGCATGACTTCCGGATCTGGAATTCGCAGCTCATCAGGTACGCTGCCTACCAGATGCCCGATGGCACCATCAGAGGGGACCCTGCCAGCTTGGAGTTCACCCAGGTACCTGTCCAGCCTCTGATGGGTCCCTCTGGGCAGGAACCCAGAGCAGATGCTGTGGTCGGGGCTGCAGACTTCATGGGCCTCTCTCTCCCCCAGTTGTGCATTGACCTGGGCTGGAAGCCACGCTACGGCCGCTTCGATGTGCTGCCTCTGATCCTGCAGGCTAATGGCCAAGATCCAGAGGTCTTTGAAATCCCTCCCGACCTGGTGTTGGAGGTGACCATGGAGCATCCCAAGTAAGCCACCAAGGGCCAGGTTATGTGCATGCATCCCTCCTCAGGGAGACGCTTATCCTCCTCCGAAGCCCAGCTTAGTCCTTGATGTCGCAAGGCCAGCTTGCCCTCTGCAGCCTCAGCTTTATGAGGGGTGACAGGGGAGCGGCCGCCTAGCTGGCAAGGTCCTGGGAGCCTGGCGGGCAGTGCCTTTGGGAATGCTCTCTGGCTTCTGTCTGAGCAGCCAGGCCTTTTGCACTCGTCCCAATACTTTATTTTATTTATTTTGTTTGTTTGCTTGCTTGTTTTTGGTTTTTGGTTTTTTGAGACAGGGTTTCCTCTGTGTAGCTTTGGAGCCTGTCCTGAAACTCTCGCTGTAGATCAGGCTGGCCTGGAACTCAGAGATCCTCCTGCCTCTGCCTCCCAAGCACTGAGATTAAAGGAGTGTGCCACCACTGCCCGGCTCTCCCAACACTTTTTTTCTTACATCTATTTAGTGCATGTGAAGAGGTGTGTATGTGAGTGTGTGCGCATGTGTGATTGTATATGATGTATGTGTGCATGTTTGTGTGTGTGGTATGTGTGGTGTGTTTATATTTGTGTGTGTGTTTTTTATGTGTATGGGTGTGTGTGTAAGGTGTGTGTGGTACATGTGGTGTATGTGGTGTGTGTTTATGTTTTATGTGTGTACGTGTGGTGTGATGTGCTTGCATATTTGTTGTGTGATATATTGTGTGTGTGGTGGTTGTATATAGTGTGTGTTGTATATGTGATATGTGTACTGTGTGTATGGTCTATGTGGTGTGTATGTGTGTGTTTATGTTTGTGTGTGTGTTTGTGTTGTTTTGTGTGTGTGGTGTGTGTGGTCAGAGGTCAATTGTAGGAGTCGGCTGATTCTCTCCTACCATAAGGGTCCTGGGGATTGAAGTCAGCTCATCAGGCTTGGTGGCTAGTGGCCTTTCCTGCTGAGCCATCTGAATGGCCTCCCAGCTTTCTTAGGAAGAGGACACGCTCCCAGATAGAGGAAGTGTAGGGCCCCAAGGCCTTTAAGAGCATAACTGAACGTCTGCGAAGTACCTCCATATATGGAGACTTGCTAACAGCTGGCCCTGGGCTAACTGTCTTCACCTTTGAATACCCTGAACTTGCCTGCCTCGGGACCTCTGCACTGCTTCCTCTACCTGATATGTCCTTTCCTCAGAAGTTTGCAAGGCTCAAGTCTTCTCATCCAAAGGTGTTCCCTATGACGTCACCAGGGCCCCTGAGAAGCTTTTCCTGACCGCCCACCTTTAATTTAACATCACACTTTGTTTCTCATTTTCTTACTGGTGTACCTCTTTGCGGTCTATTGTCTAGACGCTGGGCTGTAACTTCTTTGAGATGTTTCTCATTTTCTTACTGGTGTACCTCTTTGTGGTCTATAGTCTAGACGCTAGGCTGTAACTTCTTTGAGATGTTTCTCATTTTCTTACTGGTGTACTGGTGTACCTCTTTGCGGTCTATAGTCTAGACGCTGGGCTGAAACTTCTTTGAGAATAGAATCTTGCTTTTCATCAGTATATCCCCACTGTCCACAAGGTGCAATGCATATAGTAGGTGCTTAGTTATAGATATTTATGGAATGACTAACTATCCAATGAAGGATGCTCTGTTTGTAATAATCCCATGAGTTTGATGCTATTGTCTCTGTTAATGATGGAGATACCGAGGCTCAGAGAGGCTAAAAGCACCCTAGTCAGTGCTGAGGAGAATTAGAGCCCCAGTTGTCTGGTGCCAGAGTCCTTAGCCAGTCGCTGCCTTCGGTTGGAGTCTCAGCGTCTAGCCTGGCATATACCTCATCGATTTTCATTAATGACTGAATAAAGAGATGTATTATTTAATGAATGACCCCTAGTGTGCCCTGTTATCTCTCCCGGTTGGGTGACTGAGATCAACTCTTAAAGAGGACTTTTCTAGTACTGGGAATATGGCTCAGTTGACCACGCTTGCTTAGCATGCTCGAAGCCTGAGCTTTGATCCCCAACCCCGCATAAACTGGGTTTGATGATACATGCCTGTAATTCCAACATTTGGGAGATAGGAGTCAGGAGAATCAGAAGTTCAAGGCCACCCTCAGCTACATAAAATCAAGGCCAGGGATATGAGACCCTGTCTCAAAAAGTCAATTTCTTTGGTTGACTCGTTTACTGTAGTTAATTATTTTTTTGATTGAGGGGAGTGGGCAAAGAAGAAGACCCTAACCGCAGCTGGCTCTCCCCTACTCCTGGCCAGGTACGAGTGGTTCCAGGAGCTCGGTCTGAAGTGGTATGCCCTACCTGCTGTAGCCAACATGCTGCTGGAGGTGGGTGGCCTTGAATTCCCAGCCTGCCCCTTCAATGGTTGGTACATGGGCACGGAGATTGGAGTTCGAGACTTCTGTGACACGCAGCGCTACAACATCCTGGAGGTGACAAGGCTACCCAGTTGGGCCAGCTGGAGGAGCAGGCTGGTGGGCGGGTCCCCACAACGGCTTCACCCTTGTCACTTGGCTTCTGTAGGAAGTGGGTAGGAGGATGGGCCTGGAGACCCACACACTGGCCTCCCTCTGGAAAGACCGGGCTGTCACGGAGATCAACGTGGCTGTGCTCCATAGTTTCCAGGTATGCCAGGCGTCTTGTGGGTGGGTAGAGGCTTTGGGAAGAAGGTGACTTGATCCAGCTACTTATCTGGTTCTTGCTATTCCCCCGTACAGCATCGTTCATTCACGCATGCATGCATTCATGCTTCCTGCTGTAGTGGTACATTTCTCCCTTCCTGCTGGGCCCTGCAGTCTTGCAGCCACTTACAAAATAATCATTCAGGAGCTTAATACTATTTACAAACTGTGTGGCCTGTGGCAGACTTCTTGCTAGCTAGCTCTTTCATCTTAAATGAACCCATTTCTATTAATCTATGTATCGCCACGTGGCCATGGAGTTACCAGTCTGCTGGCATGTTGCTCCTTGGGTGGCAGGCTGGCATCTCCCCTGGCGCCACCCTTCTTCATCTAGTCTTCAGTTTGACTAACCTTATCCTGCCCTGCCATAGGTCAATGCAACTTTATTTATCAACCAATCAGAGCAACACATATTCACAGCGTACAGAAAGACATCCCACAGCATCCTGTGTTTGTGCAGCTCTAGCTCTGGCAACTCCCTTCCTCCCCAGCCTGCCTGTCCCTGCCCTTGAGCGCTGTGTGTGGCTCTGCTTCCATTGCTCGGGGATGTCACTTAGAGACTGTCCCTCCTGGCTGCATCTCCGGGGCCTCTCTCCCTGCCCTGTCCTTCCCACAGAGCACAGAGAGGCTGTTTCAGCTGCGGGCTGCAGGACAGGAATGAACAGCTAGCCAACAGTTCCTACCAGCCCCTGGGCTCCCTCTCATTCTCCTGCTCCTGGTACAGCCAACCAGGCCCATCTCCCCATACTTCCTCCGCCACTCCAGTCTGGCTTCTGTCTCTCTGCATCATCTGAAATCCTTGCAGGCTTCAAAAACTCAGCAAAAAAGGATCCTCCCACAGGACCGTAGCACTTCCAAGTCCGTGCCACGGTGTGTGTGTGTGTAAAGGTCAGAGGAGAATTAATAGGAATCTGTTTTCTACTTTCACTCCTAGGATTTGAACTCAGCTTGGCAGGAGGCACCTCTGTCCCCTGAGCCATCTCGATGGCTCCCTTGCTTTTCCTTCCACCTAGAATCTTCTTTCTATAAATCATCCCCTGGCCAGCTCCTCCCCTTCTTCTAGGCTTCAGCCACTCATTTCCGTGAAGAGCCAGCCCCTCCTGGACCAGGCCTCCTTGGACACTGCTCTCCCCTGCGGCCCTTCCTCCAGCTTTCCTTCTACTTCCGTTAACTTAGTTTTGTTCTGGTAGTTTCCGGCATCAGGTCACAGGTCCACCTCTCTCTTTCTTGGTTGTTTCTTTCCTCTGCTGGAAATGTGAGCTGCTGGGTGCTCCGTGGGGCTGGGATCTTGACTGAGCTCACTGCTCCACCGCTAGTCTAGCCCATGGCAGAGGATGGGAAGTTACGGAATGGCTGGAGGGATGGAGGTGAGCCCCCATCCACGTGAGCAGGGGTTACTCACGCTTCTCTGCGCTAGGTCGACACAGCAGTTGGTTCCTGTGTGGACCGGGTCTGCTCTCTGCTGTCCCTCTTCAGCTTTGTCCCTGTGCTCCTGGTCCCTTTGGGACCTGGGGACGGCTGTAGCCAGGCATGATAGAGCATGCCTGTAAGTCCAGCATTCAGGAGGATGAAGCAGAGGGATGGTGAGTTCAAGGCCAGCCTGGGCAACTCCATGAGTTATTTCTCATAGAGCCAAACTAAAGAAAACAAAGAATGGGGATAGTACTCCCCTCTCCACACCCTTGCTAAATTAACTGACCATTTATAAGACACCTTTGACAGCTCTCTTGGCCCCCGGGGGCACTCGGCATACGTGGGTGGTGTGTCTATGCTTGTCACAGCCATCAACTGCTCCATGGGACCTGTTCAGACATCCAAAGGCACTGTATATGTGCACAGATGGTCCCTGGCTCACTCTGGCTCCACTTGGGGAGATTTTTCCCTTTACAAGGGTGTGAAGGCACTGTGAATCCAGAGCAACTTTACTTGGGGTTTTCAAAAATCTTTTTTTTTTTTAAATCTTTTACTATTATATGTATTTGTTTTCATTTTATTTTATGTATATGAGTGTTTTGCCTGCGTGTGCACCTGTGTACCCCATGTGTGCAGAGCCTGGCCAGAAGAGGGCATCAGATCCTCTGGGGCTGGAGTCCCAGCTGGTTGTGAGCTGCCATGTGGGTGCTGGGAATCGAACCCCCGGTGGTCTGGAAGAGCAACCAGTGCTCTTAACCTCTGACCCACCTCTCCAGTCCCCCTACTTGGGTCTGTTGTTTGATTTTACAGTACTTGGAGTTTGACTTCTCTCCAGCCCCCTTTTTAGTTTTTATTTTGAGACAAGGTTACCCAGGCTAGCCTTGAATCACTCTGTTGTCTAGGCAGGCTTTAAACTTGCGTCAGCCTCCAGAATAGCTGTGTTTTCGGGCATGTACGGCTAACTGTATAAGGATTTTTGAATTTTGGTTTTTCTTAGACTAACTAATGGTGGTGGCTGGGTGCTCCTTTGAAGCTGGGCAGCAGAAGCAAGTCACACCTCAACCAGTCATGCCAGCTGAAAGGGCCAGCAGCTGGCACCGCAGTGTGCCGTGTAGTCAAGCTAAGAGGGTTGGAACCCAAGGTGCTTTTTAAAAAAGATTTGAGATGGAGTCTCATGCGCCCCAGGCTGGCCTGAAACTCACTATGGAACTTCTGATCTTGCATCTACCCGAAGAGTGCTGGGATTACAGGTGTGAGCTGTTTGTTTTATAATGTGGTACTAGGGATTGAACCCGGGGCTTGGTGCAGGCTAGGCCGGCACCCTGCAGCCAAGCTACACCCCAGTGCCCATTCTGTGTATTCTTGACTGAGGATATTGTCGTCTTGTGACGGGCCCACCGGCACGGAGCCCTACCACGAGTCTAGCAGCAGCTGTATGTGAGTTTTAATGTGGCTTAGACTCAAGAGCCGAGCATCCGGTGATACCTGCCAACCTTGGCTCACACGGCGTCCTCCCCCAGGAATGCCCCTCCCTTGGCCACTTTGAATCCGTTTCTCTCAAGACTTTCCCTCTCTTTGCAGCTGTCCTGACTCCCATGTCTCCCCTGGGTCTATCTTTGACACTAGCCTTTCTCTGCTGTCTCTCCCAAGCAGCCTTTGCTTGCCTCCCTCACACATCCCAGCTGGCCTGATGAAAATGGCTGACGTCCATCTTCAGCCTCCCGCAGAGACTGGCTGTTTCCTGGCAGTGCATGGAGATCTGTGCCATCTCTCCTTTGCCCGTGGCCTTCACAGTCCTTGGCAGATGGATGGGAGCAGATAATACCCACGAGAGCTTAGGATGCTTCACGTTCTGTCGGCAACCTCACGGTGTAGGAACTCATACATTAACCGCTGCCTCCCATTTCACAGATGAAGGAACTGAGGTTTGTCAAGATTGATGAACCCGTAGCTCAAAGTCACAAGGCTAACGAGAGGACAGAGTTTTGACCACCATGTTAAACATACTTCTCTTTCAAAGATATTTTTTAAACATTTCTTTACTTAGTGTGAGAGTTGGAGAACAACTTTCAGGAGTTGGTTCTCTCCTTCCACTGTGTGGGTTCCTGGGACGGAGCTCAGATCCGGCTTGGTGACAAACACCCTTACCCACTTTGCCATCTCCTCAGTCATGAACTCTTGGTTGAATGGATCTCCAGACTTTGCTTTTACTGGATCACTCCAGGCTAGTTCAGACTTCATGTCCTCTAATTTTAAGATGCTATGGTTTGTTTTCCCTACACGCTGGTCCTCCCTATCCCCACAGGTGACTAGGATGGTTTTGTGTTTGCTTGTTTTGGAGACAGAATCTCCGGCAGCCCAGGCTGGCCTGGAACTCCCTATGTAGCTGTGGATGACCTTGAATTCCTGATCCTCTGCCTGTACCACCGTGTGCTGAGATTACAGACACGTAGGGCCTCGTGCATTCCAGGCAGGCACTCCACCAAGGGAGCTGCTTTGGAGTTCCTATCTCCTTTACCTGAAACAAGGTGGTGCTGTGTGAGTGGCCCACATCTGAGGCTTGCTGTTTGCTGGTGATGCATGGAGACCTGTGCATATGAGTTTCTAGATGCTTCTAGAGGGTCTGAGGGAAAGCTATCCTGTGACTGAGGGCTGGCTGCCCTGTGAGTGGCTGTGATGACGGCGTAGGTCTCTAAGTCTGTGGACTTGTGTGTATTTCTGCAGCCATCAGTAGAGGACCAGGAACAGAGGCAGAGCCACTGCATAGATCACCCACCTTCCCCACTCACTCGCTCGCTCGCTCGCTCTCCTCTCCTGCCCTCATCTCAGCCCACTCCATCTTCTTCTCCATCAGAAGCAGAACGTGACCATCATGGATCACCACACAGCCTCAGAGTCCTTCATGAAGCACATGAAGAATGAGTACCGGGCCCGAGGAGGCTGCCCTGCAGACTGGATTTGGCTGGTCCCTCCGGTGTCTGGGAGTATCACCCCTGTGTTCCACCAGGAGATGCTGAACTACGTCCTGTCTCCGTTCTACTTCTATCAGGTCAGGGAGAAGCCCCTCCACTTTCCCCATCCTGCAGCAGCTCGGCTGCAGAGATGACGTAGTGTGACTGCCCAGGGTAGCGCGTGCCAGCTGAGGGCCACCTTGTCCCCTCTAAAGTCCCCAGACTCGGTTACGTATTATCTAGCGTACCCAATAAAGGGATGATAAAAGCAGGTGGGCCTCTACCTTCTGGGACATTAACGAAGTCAAGTGCCCGCTGCTGTGTGGCTCCATGTGGGGCCTGGAAGGTGCCCCTTGGCTGAGGTTTGGTGATGTGGGTGCGGTGGGCTTCTATGAGTGCTCTCGAGGGTCCTCTGCCTCTCCAGCACCCCCCAGCCCGAGCCCAGCCATCCCCCACCATCACATCTCCCTTCTTGCCTGCAGATCGAGCCCTGGAAGACTCACATCTGGCAGGACCGGAAGCTGAGGCCCAGGAGGAGAGAGATCCGGTTCAGAGTCTTGGTGAAGTATGTGGAGGTGGACAGGATTGCTGTCCACACGGTGTCCCTTTCACAGAGGCAGCCTCCCTGTGCCCGCCATGAAGGGCAGGGCATATGGAGAATGTTCTTTTTGGGGTTGGCACCTAGGACTCTAGACACCAGTTCTGAGACTCATTCGCTTCTGGCATCCCAAACGTCCCAAAGGGCCTGAGTCAGGGTGGACAGGGGCCACCAGTCAGTGAGAGGTGGAGGCTGCTTCCTCCTACCACCCCCCCCCACCCCCCCCACCCCCACCCCCCAGCCCCCACCCCCCACCCCCTCGGTGCTGTCCCCTCTCTAGTCTCTTCTGGAAGCTGACTCAGCATAGCATCTGTCTGTCTGTCCATCCCCACAGAGTGGTGTTCTTTGCTTCCATGTTGATGCGAAAGGCCATGGCTTCCCGAGTCAGGGCCACAGTCCTCTTCGCTACCGAGACAGGGAAGTCTGAAGCGCTAGCCTGGGACCTGGCAGCCTTGTTCAGCCACGCCTTCAACACCAAGGTACACACTTAGGTGGCAGGCATCTGGGGTGAG
This sequence comes from Peromyscus leucopus, assembly GCF_004664715.2. Classification (NCBI taxonomy): domain Eukaryota; kingdom Metazoa; phylum Chordata; class Mammalia; order Rodentia; family Cricetidae; genus Peromyscus; species Peromyscus leucopus. The sequence goes on from NC_051086.1 coordinate 62,324,701, forward strand.
CGCAGAGGGCCTCCTGGGAGCTGAGGGCTGATGTCGCCTGTGTGACACACAGGTTGTCTGCATGAACCAGTACAAGGCAAGCACCTTGGAAGAGGAGCAGCTGCTGCTAGTAGTGACCAGCACGTTTGGGAATGGAGACTGCCCCAGCAATGGGCAGGTGGGTGGCCAGGCGTCCTGGTCATGGGGGGGGGGAGGAACTTGGGGGGATCAAGAGAAGGGTCCAGGGGACACAGAATGACCCGAAGAGGGCATTGGCATTGAAGTAAGTGCTCAGACCACTCCGGGTCCCTCTTGTACCACTTTCCCAGGGGCACGCAATGCCTTCTTGTGGACTGGCCAGCCTTTACTTCTAGTTTTAGATGATCTGAGGGGGTAATCTTCATTATGTTTCTTTCTTTCTTTATTGTGTGTTTGTCTGTACACACACGTGTACATGTGCAAGTGCCACAGCTCACATGTGGGGGGACTTGCGGGAGGCGGTTCTCAGCTTCCACAGTGTGGGTCCCTCAGGCCACTTTTACCTGCTGAGCTCTCTCAGCAGCCACAGTCACCCTCTTTTAAAATTCAAACATTCTTATTTAACTGGGCATAGTGATGCACACTTGTAACCCTAGCACTTGGGAGGCAGAGGCAGGAGAATTGCAAATTTGGGCCCAGCCTGGACTTTATAGGAAATCTTGTCTCAAGTTCCCTTTCAACAAGAATTCATAGTTAGGGGCTGGAGAGATGGCTCAGTAGTTCGGAGCACTTGCTGCCCGTCCAAAGACCATACTTCATTCCCAGAACTCACATCCGGTGGTTCACAACCTCCTGTGACTTCAGCTCCAGGGGACCCAGAGCTGACTTCTGGCCCCCCTGGGCACCCGCACCCACATGCCCAGACACACTCTCAGATGCAAATCTTTCTTAAAAAAAAAAAAGAATTCCTATTCAAAGAAAATGTTTCATTCTCACAAAGGGAAAATGGGCCAAAAGCATGAATTTTGTCTAGCCTGCCTCACCCAGGTCTGCTTGCCCTTGTGTTTTGAGCAGAGGCAAGGATGAGAGAGATGTGAAGGATTGTTTAGCACCAATTTGAGCTTGTCTCTCTAGTGCTTGGAGGGATGAAAAGGCCATTGAAAAGAAACCGCATGAGAAAAGATTACCAAAGTCATAGCTCCCCACAATATGATGGGTCCCTAAAATGTTATCTAAAACAGTTCCCTGGAAAAATCAAAGTATTTTAGAGAATTTGTTGCTCCTACCAAGTTCCAAGCAAGGAGTGAGGTTCATATTCTTTTTGAGGGAGCCTGTGCTCTTCCAGGACTAAATGGGGATACCAGGGACTTCTGGGTCTCTCACTGAGGGGCAGGGCCCATGTGAGCTGGCTCAGCTGGACTTGTCCAGTGGCTTGTCCCATGGATCTGGATTCTTGGCCTGCTCAGTGTGGCCAAGGTTTAAATGAACCGCAGTGGGAAAGGCAAGAGGCGGTTTTGTGGGTCCAGGCCTGAGAACTCTGGTTCCTTGTCTTTGTAGACTCTGAAGAAAGCTCTGTTCATGCTGAGAGAACTCACCAACACCTTCAGGTGAGGCACCCTCCCACAGTCCTGCCTCCTGGGCCATTTGGGATCAGACCATGGAACTGGATGTACACAGGACGTCTTCTTAGAGACGTCCAAGAGCAGAGTCCTTCTAAGTGGGTTGAGGATCAAGACACAGAAACCAAGTCCCCCTTGCAGGTCTGCAGGCCAAGAGTGCATTGGTCACATGACTAAGGAAGGCCAGATTGTGATGTGACGCAGCGGGCACGGGAGTGGAGGGCTGTCCCTGCAGACCGTGGCTACTGCTGCCGTGCGTCCTGACGTCTCCGTGTGTGTGTTTTCTCCTGGGCAGGTATGCCGTGTTTGGCCTTGGCTCCAGCATGTACCCTCAGTTCTGCGCCTTTGCTCATGACATCGACCAGAAACTCTCCCACCTGGGAGCCTCTCAGCTTGCCCTGACAGGAGAAGGGGACGAACTCAGCGGGCAAGAGGACGCCTTCCGCAGCTGGGCTGTGCAAACCTTCCGGGTCAGTTCCCAGCCAGCCAGGATGTAATTAATGCGTTCACACCAAACACATCTGAGCCTGGTGTCCTGGGGGTCATGACCTTTGCCAGGTGTAAGCCAGGGCTATGGGCCTGATGTCTCAGGTCAAAGCGGCTCTCCCCAACCCCCACCCCAGCAAGAAGAGTGTCAGGTGGATTGCTCTGGGTGGGAGAAGGCGGCAGATCAGCTCCCTGTCCTGAACTTCTCTGGCTTAAGGACTTCCCTATTGGGAGTCTTGGCCACCTTGTAACAATGGTGCCTTGCTTCAGTCTCCCAGCTCTGCAGAGGTGGGGACAGGGACCACACTGCTGACCTCTTACGACCTGGCTGTTTTCTCCTCAAATCTTTACTTTCTGGACTCTGCCCTGCTGTTGGAGGGAACATATCTCTGAAGTGAAAGGGCAGCAATTGGAAGCCCAGCAGACTTGGTCCTAAGACTCGGGCCTCCTCCATGAGGTTTTCTGTTAGGATGGGGAAGCCCCGGACCTCCCTCACTATGTGGGAAGGGGATAAGTATATGATGGCCGCTTTAATACTCATTAGAATATCAGTGGCCGCTGTGTACCAAGCCTGGGCTTTTCTGAGTCCCTTCAGTCCCCATCAGACGACATACCTAGGAGTTTTGGGATGCATCCTTTCAGTATTTGACCCATGGTGAAGGGTGGTGATGGTGATAATCGATGCCACTCTGCCTAACTTTCCAGGCGGCCTGTGAGACGTTTGATGTTAGAAGCAAACATCACATCCAGATCCCGAAACGCTACATTTCCAACGCAGTCTGGGAGCCACACCAATACAGGCTCACCCAGAGCCCAGAGCCTTTCGACCTCAACAAAGGTACCAGCCCCTCTGCACCCTACTGGTCTTTCCTGCCTGGGTTGAGGCTATCTGAGCCCTGAACCAGTAGTCAAGGAATCTACCACGTTCTTCTAAGTGAAGGCAGTCCGCTGGGACGGCCGGGTATCTGTCTCCCTGGTACAGGACTTCAGGCTCAGAGGAAAAGCAGTCAGAAGGAAGCCCTGAGAGAGAGGTAGTGGGAGCAGGCAGCCAGCATCAGTGGGTGGTGGGGGCAACTCTGCCAGGCACTGTGCCAGCCTCTTGACCCACATGGACTGGCCTATGACGCTTGGCCTGCCACTTGGCCTGTGGCAAATCAGGAGAAGTCACAGCTCAAGGAAATGAACTGAGTGGTAGCATGTGGGGGGGAAAGGGGGTTGGAGTCAGTCTTCCAAAGGGAAGAAGGCCATGAAGAAGGCTTCTGGGGCGATTCAGGGCAGCAGTCAGTGGCTCAGCTCCGCCCATCCTGGGTGACACACTGGGTTCCCTGAGTCCAGACATCACAAAGGTGTCTGCACATTAGGATGTGCCTAGCTGTATCTCTGCTGTGTTCTGAGAATCCCAAATTGGGATGGTGGCCGGAGACTTTGGGTACTTTATCGTCTACTCTGAGTCTCCCGGTACTTCCCAGCCGCAAAGCCACTGTCCATTGGGATCTTTTCGGTTGTTTAGTTTTAGTTACGGTTTTTCCCCTCTGTGTGTATGTGGAGGCAGGTAGCTGAGACAGGGTCTCCTGTGGCCTAGACTGGTGGCAAACTTGCTATATGGCCAAGAATGGCCTCGAACTCCTGACTTTCCTCCCTCTACCTCCAAGTGCTGGCATTACAGACTTGGGTCACCACATCCAGTCAGGCCCAGGGTCTTCCTTTACTTGTGACTCACGAATAGTGGGGGAGGAAAAACCTAACAGAACAGCAAGAGCAAGGGTAGCCTGCAGGGGTAATCATCTCAGCATACAGGGCTTCCCCCACCACAGCGCAGGGGCTCCTCCACCACAGCACAGGAGCCCTGTGCCATCTCAGGCTCTGTCCCCTCAGCCCTCAGCAGTATGCACGCCAAGAATGTGTTCACCATGAGGCTGAAATCCCAGCAGAATCTGCAGAGTGAGAAGTCCAGGTAAGGGCGAGGGATGCCTGGCCGGTGTTCCACGGTTGCTCCGGGATGAATAAAGGACCAGAGCAAGCCAGTCTGTACGTGGGCAGGGGAGACATGCCTGCCGAGGATGCCACCTTCGGGACCAGCCTCTCTGCTAGTCCTTGGCACCCCTGCCTGTGCCCGATTTGGGAACCAGGTGTCTGCCTCACTGGCTCTTCCTCCTCTCTGAACTCTCGCTAAAAGGATTGACCAGGGGATGCTCAGACCACTTGAGTCTTCAGACCTTTCGTGAGGCTGTTGGACAAGGATGGAAATTCCTCAGCCAGGGAGTCGAGGGTCACGGGTGGTCTGTAGATTGTATCTGTGTTATCTTCCCTCTTCCTAACCCCTATCCATGGGGGAAACTGACCTCGGTTCCAATGAGAACAGAATTTGTTCTGGAGACAAGAAAAGGCTCCTTCCAATGCCCACACCCCCTGGGAAGATGCTTCTCGTGGCAGGGTTGTGGCCAAGCCCTCTGGACTCTGTCCCCTGCTAGGGAGAGCTGTGGCCAAACTCCTCTGGAAAACTATGGAGCTCTGAGGGTCCCCAGCTGAGGGGAGGTCCTGCTACGAACTCTGGCTGGTGGCCGAGGCTGGAGGGAGCCAGCAGGAAGGTGATAGGAGAGGTTATGCTAGGGAGGCCGGCAGTTACCCAGGGTTCCCTTTTCCTTCTGTAGCCGCACCACCCTCCTCGTCCAGCTCTCCTCCGAGGGCAGCCGAGGCCCCAGCTACCTGCCTGGGGAACACCTTGGGATTTTCCCAGGCAACCAGACAGCCCTGGTCCAGGGGATCTTGGAGCGAGTTGTGGATTGTCCTTCGCCCCACCAAACCGTGTGCCTGGAGGTGCTGGATGAAAGCGGTGAGCCCTGGGCCCCCGGAAAAACCCATTCCCCTCACCCCCATCCCTGAGGACTGGGGCTGTGTCTGTCCTGGTGTGCTCCAGTCCCAGCTCATGGGAGAAACTCCCCGGCCTCCCCCGGTAGTGATGACTCCACGAGTGTGTCCTCCCGCCTCAGAGGAGGCATCAGAGAAGCAAAACCTGGCAGTGTCCACCACTACCAGGAAGAAAGCAAGTCAGCCTGAACCTCCGAGACAAGGGGCTTGAGGCATCCTCGGGGCTGTAAGGATACAGACGTGGTCCAGATGAGATGCCATTGATAACACAATCCTTCTCTCCAGAAGGAAGGGAGGGGAGGGAGAGTAATAAAAGAAATGTGCTGACATGTAGTAAACACCTGTGGACCGGGCACCGTGCCAACCACTTCCCAAGTGTGGTTTTCCTCATGGCCGGTGCCAGCCCAGCCTGTGTTATCTCATCTGTCTCTCAAGGAAGCAGCTGGAGGCCACAGGGTTCAGACACTCAACTGGGAAGTGAGGAGCCAGTTTGGACCTGGGTCTGCTTGCCCCAGATTCTGTGACTTCTCTGAATGGTGTCTTTTGGGACCCCTGAAGCCTGGCCACCTCAATTTATACTGACCTGTTCACCTGGAGCCTCTTGACTTGGTATCCCAGGGGGCTGTAGCCATAAATCTTTCTCTAAATGAGTGACTAGCCCCGGAGATGTACATCCGTCTCGAGTGGACTCAGTCACTATGAGTGAGCAGTTCCCCTGAGGGTGCCAGACACATGCAGGGGTCACAGAAGGATGTGGTTAGCTTGTCAGGACAATAACAATATGGGTACCCATGTGGGAGCAATTGATCAGCCTGCCCCGGCTGCCCGGCCTCAGCACCAATGCCTGATCTTTGCTCTGTCTGGGGTCAAGACATCAGAGTCTTCCCTTCCTCATAGCTGGAGGGTAGAAGTCTTCTGAGAGACCCCAGTTGGGCCTTTCCCCATGCTGACACCTCCCTCCCTTCCATTCAGGCAGCTACTGGGTCCAGGACAAGAGGCTGCCCCCCTGCTCGATCAACCAAGCCCTCACCTACTTCCTGGACATCACCACCCCTCCTACCCAGCTGCAGCTGCACAAGCTGGCCCCCCTGGCCACAGACGAGGCTGAAAGGCAGAGGCTGGAGGCCCTGTGTCAGGTGAGGTGGTGGGTGGGTGAGGCAGGAGCGTTCCACAGAGTGGAGAGAACCAAAGTCCAGAGCCGAGTTCGACCTCTGAGACCACCTGCCTGAGTCCCTGAGGTGTAACTTGTCTGTGTCTGGTGGGGGCTGGGCATCCTTGGCTGCCCCATCTTATTTAGTACACAGCAGTACTGAGTAAAGGAGTTTCTCTGAGAGTCGGTATGATGTGCCTGTATTCATGACTTGCCCCTGTGACAAAATACGTGACGGAAGGAAAGGAGGGTCCCGTCGGTCAGGGCGGAGTCATTACAGCAGCAGTGTGGTGGCCAGTTGCTCCACTTCCGGAATAGGCGGCCGAGAAAGGTGGACGCGGATGTTCTGCTCACTTTCCCCTTTTCGTTTAGTCTGGAGCCTCAGCCCATGGGAATTCAGGGTGGGTCCTCCCTGGTTCAACCTCTGGAAACACCGGCACAGAGGTGTGTTTCCATGGTGATCGTAAATCCAGTCACATTTACAGCAAAGAGTAGTCATCACACAGCCAAAGTGCACTTCCTCCAATGTGCCCGTGGAGGGGCAGCCTCCATGGATGGCCCTTGTCTTCCCATGGGTGGGACAAACTCAATGGTGGGTGCCTGGATGGAGTGGCTGGTGGGGGCTGGGGTAATGAGTTGTCTTTGTAAAAGGCGCTGGACACATCACCACCACCTCAACCTCCCCGTGTGAAAAACTCTATCTGCCTCACTCCACAAAGACTGAGGCCAAGCTAGGAAGGATATCTCACCACGATTTGAACCCAGATCCACCTGGTTCCAAATTATAGTATAATAAGGAAGTGAGCCCAGCTGGGCATGGTGGTGCATGCCTGTGATCCCAGCACTCAGGAGGCTGAGGCAGGAGGATAGTGAGTTAGAGACAAGCCTCAGCCAACAAAAAGAGTTCAGGGCCAATCTGGGTTATAGAACAAGATCCTGCCTCCACTCCCCTCCCCAAAGAAAGGGCATTGAGCCCTGCCCATGAGGTGTTAATATTGGGGGAGGTTTTTGTGTTTTGATCTTTGTTGTTTGCTCTTGGTTTTGTTTTTGCCCTTGTTTTGTGGGCCCTAAGGGTTGGCCTTGGGCCTTCATACACGCCAGGCAGGTGCTCTACCACTGAGACAAACTCCTCTCTTTCCTATTAGTTTTTATTCTGAGGCAAGGTCTCTCTAAGTTAGCCAGGCTCAAACTCATCTCGGTCTGTAGACCCTGCTGGCCTTGAACTTGGAACCCTCCTGCCTCAGCCTTCTGAGTAGTCGGGGTTGCAAAAACGCCTCACCACCACCTTAATCCTACCCATAATACATTTCTAGGCACAACTGAGAAATGCTACTGGCTGCCCCAGCTCCTTGCTTCCCCTCCAAGACAGTGGCCTCAGCACCCTGGACAGCACCAGTCCTTGCCCATGTTTGTTGAGTGAACGGATAAATACTGGGTGGGGCAGCTCCTTCCCCTACACATGGCAGCCCCCCACCCCCATCCCTCACATTACCCTTGGTTTTTAGCCCTCAGAGTACAATGACTGGAAGATCAGCAACAGCCCCACGTTCCTGGAGGTGCTGGAGGAGTTCCCGTCGCTGCGTGTGCCCGCGGCCTTCCTCCTGTCTCAGCTCCCCCTCCTGAAGCCCCGCTACTACTCTGTCAGCTCCTCCCAGGACCACACCCCCTCAGAGATCCACCTCACTGTGGCTGTGGTCACCTACCGGACCCGAGGTGAGGCAGGCAGAATCTGCTGTCATCGGTACCTGTTACTTCTAGGGCAGCTGTACTAGACTGCTTTCTGTGGCTGTGACAGACAGACACCATGGCCACCTCCACTACCGTTTAGGAGAAAGGGCTTGTTGAGTTTACAGGCTACAGTCCACCATCAAGGGAAACCAAGGCAGGACCACCCACCCGTTCAGGGGCAGCACTGGCCACCGTGGGCTAGACTCTTCCTCCATCAGTTAACAGTCAAGAACGTGCCCCACAGCCCTGCCCACGGGCCAGTCTGGCGATTCTTCAACTGAGTCTCCCTCTTCCCGGGTGTGTGAAGTTGATGGCCAAGATGAACTGACCTGGCAGCAGTTCAACACCTCGATGGAGCTCTGGTCTCTATCGGCTACACGGTGCAGTGTCAGCCACCTGCCAGAGTTATCAGTGATGTGAGCAGCTGTGTGGGGCACATTGTCGTGAGGCAGGCATGAAGCTCACCCCTTGGCTTACCATCCATTACTGTAGGATCTGACTCCCATGTGCATTTTACAAGGGAGGACAGAGAGAGGCAGGGAGTGGCCAACCCACTTGTTCTGAGTCACCCTGTTAATAACTGGAGATGCAGAGACAGGGAGGTTAGGTGCTGAAGCGAAGCACTGGACCGTTGGACTCGACTGCTGAATGGGTTCAAATGTGAGGAGCCTTGAACACTGGAGAACCCACTTGTTCCTGGCCATCCTAATGATGCAGCCCAATGCGGGGAAATCCTGTATGGATTGTTCTCTCTCCCGATGCTCTCATTCTGTGGTGGCCATGTCCCACCTCCATGCTGGGGGCCACACTGGGTGTGGAAACTCTGCCCGCAGGCCCTGCCCTCATAGAGTAGCCATAGAGCCAGTAAAGAGTTCGGGCGTGCCAATACTTAAAGATAAGGCTGCGTGGGTGCCCATAAGCAATGGGTATCATGAGGGAGTGAGGGTGTGTGTGTGTGCAGCTACCGTAGACTTGGAGGTCCTGTGTTCTGTCCTCTCAGCCTTGGATCCTGCACCGGGGTAGACTGGCTCCCTGTTCTGACATCTGTAGCTGAGCTCTGTCTGAGCTGGAAGGGCTGGGCAGGGGCCATACCGCAGAGCTCTCCCTTCCTGGCAAAGAGCAGTTTCTAAAGATTAGGCAGAGCCTGTATGTAGACCGACCAGACCCCATCACTGGGTGAGAGAGGAGATGCATGTGAGCCCTGGGAAGGGCGGTTTATGCAGAACAGAACCGAAGGACTACTCGGGTTGCTGGAGGCCTCCTTCCTGTGTCTGGTCATGGGGAAGTGAATGTAATCCAGAGGAAACTGGGTACCCACAAGCCCAGGAAAGGCTGCCGGGGAAGACTGAGATGCCAGAAGAGATGGGGATCGGGGAGTGGGGTGGAAGACATCTCTCACCCAGGGCTCCTACTGGCCAAGGCCTCCTTCCTGAGGACACTCCAGTGGCCAGCCCTGGGGAATCACTTCACACTGCTGTAGGCAGAGCCTTGGCAGGGGGTGCTGGAGGGTCCCTAGACAAACACTTGGGAGATACTCTAGAGCAGGGGGTCTCAACCTTCCTAATGCTGTGACCCTTTAATACAGTTCCTCATGTTGTGATGACCCCCAACCACAAAATTATTTTCACTGTTACTCCATAACTGTCGTGAATCTTAATGCTAATATCCGATATGCAACCCCTATGAAAACATCATTTGACCCCTGAAGGGGTCACAACCCACAGGTTGAGAACTACTGCTCTAGATTAAGAGTGAGGGATCTGAGCATGGACCTGAGTCCATCAGGACTTTAGTCACCTGCTCCTCTTTCTGCTCTGTGACCCCGTGTCTGCAATAGCAAAGGGAGCAATTGCCTGTCAGTCCCTTGCAGCCTTCCCTGCTCTGTGTGGAGAGTTGGGAGAGAAAGTGGCTCATCATTGGGGAACTAGGCACCCAAGGGGGCCTGGCAGTGTAGGAAGAGCACCCAGCGGGGTTGCGTGATGGCCACGGGGGTTGTTGGTTAGATCTGTGCTGTCTCTGCAGATGGTCAGGGTCCCCTGCACCACGGTGTCTGCAGCACGTGGATCAGTAGCCTGAAGCCCCAGGACCCAGTTCCCTGCTTTGTGCGAAGGTAAGCACCCACTCGGCCCTTTGGAACCCCTGGACTTGGGGATTCTGCACTACAAGGGAAGGATTTTGGGCTGAGTGCTCCCCTTGGCCCATAAAGGTTTGTGGGGGGGTGGTAATTCTGGGTCTCTTCGTTTTACCATCTGGCTACAAGGTGTGGTGGAGTCAATGGCGGGGACAATGGTGATGATCGTGGCGGGGTCCAGAGTCCAGTGAAACTTTTCACCAAAAGACTCGAGTGTGGGAGGTGCCGTACCTGGGCAGGGGGAATAAAGCTTTGCACAGGGCTTGGGAATCCATGTTTCCCTCCACCCCGACAGTACCACCCTACCAGGTGTAGATGTAACCAATCGTCTTTTTAAAATAAAAAACACAGAGCCAATGTAAAAGAGAAAGCCGAGAGGTCAGAGCTCAGAGATAAAATCTTACCTCCTGCAGTGCTCCTAACTTCCCCGCTTGAGAGAGAGCTACTTCCTGTTTTTCTGTGTTTAAATAGTCTTTCTGTTCTGCCTTCTCATTGGTTCTAAACCCAACCACATGACTGCCTCATCACTGCCTGTAAGTACCGCCCTCCAGGTCTTAAAGGCGTATGTCTCCAATACTGGCTGTATCCCTGAACACACAGAAATCTACCTAGCTCTTCTACCCACCACGCTCTTGCTATGGCTCTAATAGCTCTGACCCCAGGGCAACTTTATTAACATAAAATTAAAATTACATTTCAGTACAAATAAAATATCACCATATTCATAAAATTAAAATTACATTTCAGTACAAATAAAATATCACCATAACCAGGTGCTTAGCTCCCAGCTCTATCGTGATGTGCTTCCGACTTGGGGTCTCCCCACTTCTGTCTCCTTGCAGTGTCAGTGGCTTCCAGCTCCCTGAGGACCCCTCCCTGCCTTGCATCCTCATTGGGCCTGGCACGGGCATCGCGCCCTTCCGCGGTTTCTGGCAGCAGCGGCTCCATGACTCCCAGCACAGAGGTACAGGGGGGGGGCATGCTAGTCACCACGATCTGATCATTACACACGCACATCCAAGTATGACACTGGACCCACCCACCCACCCCACCCACCCCCCGTGAGTGGGCACACAGATTTGGAGGGTTTGCGCCCTGCCCGCTTCACATCTCCTCCATGTCTCCTTGTTGTTGTTCTTTATTAATGTAATTAGAGGGGTGCATGTGTCCAGATGCACACGTGGAGGTCAGAGGTCAACTTTCTTCTCTTCTCCCACCATGTAGGTCCCAGGGTTCAAACTCAATTTGTCAGGCTTAGTGGCAAGCTCCTCTCCCTGCTGAGCCATCTCCCCGGCCCATTTTTGCTGGGTTTGTTAATTTTCCTTTGTTTAACGCTGGCCTTGTCTTTGGTGCCGTCGGTGGAGTAACCCATAGAGTGAGGCTGTGAAGAGGTCCTCAGAGCTAAGAGATGAAAGCAAAAGATCTTAGATAAAGACATAGTCCTTTCATTTGAGAAATAACCCAAAAGAAAGGATGTCTCTATGCCTGGAATCCTCTGAAGGAGGCTTTTTAGCAATGTTTGGCATTTAACACCGTGAATGTGAAGTCCGGCGCAGTCAAGGGCAATCAGGAGGTTGTTTGGGATGTCCTGGACACCGAGGCTCACCACGTGCATTTGATGTAGCAGCTCTGTCAGGACATTGTGTCAGGAGTGATGGCTTTCACAAAAGAAGTCACAGAATGTCTGATATTTCACTAAAAGAATGCCCTTAGCATGTTACACACACACACACACACACACACACACACACACACACACACACACACACAAGATCGTGCTAGTGTATCCCTGGCTGGACTGAAAACTCCCTACATGGACAAGGTTGGCCTTGAATTTGCAGCAATCTTCCTGCCCCTGTTTCCCAAGTACTGGCTATAATGATATTTTAAAAGGAAAAAGTAAAATTAAAACGCAGTATGGCAAACAAAAGAAAGATCGATCTGTTGACATAGTCATAACGGATACTGAAGAGTTCTTCAAGAGTGCCTCCATTAACTAGAAAATGGGATACTACCAAATAAGAAATTTACATGTTGAGCACTTGGTGGTCATGGTTTGCCCTCTGGTGGCCAGTGTGGTAACTGCAACCTTCTGGGTCCTACAGGGCTCAAAGGAGGCCGCATGACCTTGGTGTTTGGGTGCCGGCACCCAGAGGAGGACCACCTCTACCGTGAAGAGATGCAGGAGATGGTCCACAAAGGAGTGCTGCACCAGGCACACACAGGCTACTCCCGGCTGCCAGGCAAGCCCAAGGTAAGTGCAGCCACCCAGCAAACCCACAGAATGTGCATGATGGCCACTGCCCGGGCTACACAGGCCTCCCTCTCTGAGCCTTCGGCTCCTCTGCTCCAAAGTGGAGACACTTGCACAGCCTCGAGTGGCATGAAGAACACTATGATGAGACGACCAAGCCCAGAATGACTTTAGAATCACACTATAGCCTAATCTCCGCAACGCACCAGCTGTAGGTGCCCAGCAGCCCTGGGATGCAGGACTGTGCCAGGAGATGTCCTGTAAGTTGGCTTTATGCTCAGCTCAGTGAGACCAGAATGTGGAGCTGATCCCACCAGGGCCCTCAAATGGGCACTGTGCTCCAGGGGCATGAGCAGTCAGTATAGACTCAACTAGGAACCTTATTCCCTGAGGATCCCCTTGGATCCAATTGCTGGACCATTGGCCATTGTATGTGGAAAAAGCAGATTCCTGACCAACTCTGGGCCCTTCTTTATAAATGGGGAGCCTGGGAGCCTACACTCCAGCCCTAAATCAGAGCTGGGACTGATACATGCTAGGAAGCCCCTTCCTTCTGGGGTATAGGCAGGCGGATCTCAGAGCTCTGGGCAGAGCCATTAGCCTGATGGAGCATCTCTGAAGTGTGGTGAACTCAGGGAAGATCTGTGGGTTCTGTTGGCCAGGATTGGACAGGATACTCGTGTATCCTGAGCTGAGGGCCTGATTGAAGCCCTCAATGGCCCTCCTCCCCTCCCCATGGCCTGACCATATGTGTGCCTGACCACGGGGACCTCAGCACCCAGGGATGGTCCCACCATGTCCTCTGCCTTTAGGTCTATGTTCAAGACATCCTGCAGAAGCAGCTGGCCAACGAGGTACTCAGTGTGCTCCACAGGGAGCAGGGCCACCTCTATGTGTGTGGAGATGTGCGCATGGCTCGGGATGTGGCTACCACCTTGAAGAAGCTGGTGGCCACCAAGCTGAACTTGAGCGAGGAGCAGGTTGAGGACTATTTCTTCCAGCTCAAGGTATGGAAGTCGGGGTGGGACCCTAGAGAAGGGTGTAGGGGAAGGTCACATGCCATTGGAATCAAGACCAGAACAGCAGAACTGGGGGGGGGGTGTGTGTGTGCCCTGAGCCCCTCTCCACCACTGCAGAGACCTGAGGGGGGCTGAGGGGAGCTGACTGGCTGGGCTCCTGGAGGCAGAACTTCCCATTCCACACTGGCTGCCAGCTAACTGAGAAGTCCAGCCAATGTGTCCTTTTCTCCAGCTGTGGAATCAGAGCAGCAGGCTCTGCTCCCCACACCCCTCCAGAAAGTACTCATGGGGCAGAGCAGGGCTGTGGACACCAGGGCTGGGAGGCCTGTCCCCTAGTGGCCATGGGAAACATAGTTATTACAGCAGGCTGCTGGCTGGATGCCCTCATGTCGCTCAGGAAGGACTCTTGGTAGCAGGGCTGGCCTTGTTTCAGGTGCTCACCAAGGACCACACTGTGACATTTCCTTCTGCCCTTCTAAGGGCATTATGAGGGAAGAGTGACTGTTGCCCCATTTTGTAGAGGGAAGGGGTCCTGGTACTACAGAACGTGAGAGCCCAGGTACATGGCCTCTCTCCCTTTCCTTCTCTCTACTTCCCAGTCCTGTCCTTAAAGCTTATACTCAGGCTCCATGTTTATATTAAGTACCTACTATGTGTTAGAGACTAAAAAGCAGTTAACCAAACAGGTAAAAAAAAATGGCCTAGGGCATGATAGTGTGCACCTGTAATTCCAGCACTAGGGAAACAGAGTCAGGAGGATCAAGAGTTCAAGATTATCCCTTGGTTACATAGTCAGCTCAAGGCCAGCCTGGGCTACATGAGATCCTGTTTCAAAAACAAAAAAAAGCAAAAAGCCAGCCTAAATGGAGCTTACACTCAGGCAGGGTTGATGAAATAAAACACGTAGAATGTGTATTGCTTCGGGTGAGAATTAAGCAGAACAGCAGCTCAGAGTGTGAGGGGGGGGTGTGCATCATTTTAATGATGCTGTCTGCAGAAAGGGTTTCTGGGAGGTGACATTTGAGAAAAATACCTGAAGAAGGTAAGGAAGAAGCTTTGTGCATACTCAGGACAGAGGTCTAGACTATTCTGTGGGGGGGGGAGCAGCATGTACAAAGGTCCTGGGGTACAGATTATTCTGACATGTGTGATGACCAGCAAGGACATCATGGATACTTCCCCAAATGTATTTAGTGTGCGTGTCAGATGTGTTCATGGATTTTTGTCATCAAAAGGGTTACAAGAAGCAGGCGGGGTAGAGGCACTCCATACCTGTAAATGGGGAAGCTGAGGCAGGAGAATGATAAGTGTAAGTCAGTATGGGGTACCTAGGACTGCAGATATGATTCAGCAGTTAAGAGCGTATACTGTTCTTGGAGAGGATGACCTGCCTGTAACTTCAGCTCCAGGGGACATGATGCCCTCCTGTGGCCTCTGATGGCATTCATGTACATGTACAGCTACACACACACACACACACACACACACACACACACACAAATAAAATTGTAGCCAGACATGGTGGCACATGTACACCTTTAGTTCCAGCACTCAGGAAACAGAGGCAGGAAATCTTATTCATTTATTTATTAATAAAAAAAAAAAAAACAAGAGCTGGAGGTGTCGCTCAGTCCTTGCCTAGCACATGAGAGGCCCCAGACTTGATCTCTAGCACCAAGGGGGGGCGGGGGAGAAACAACCCAAGGTCAGATCATTTGGAACACATGGCCAGGTCCACAAAGAGCAGCACCAGCAGGTGGCTTCCCTGTAAGATTTCTCGGAGCCCTCAGCCTGCTGCTGTGTGCTCTGACTTCAGGACCCCGGGAGAGGAAGGCTCGCACAGCCTGCCCCACACATGCTGATCTCAGAGCTCACATCCGCCGGCGCCATGTGGGATGAACACTAGACAGATAGTGGAAGAGGCTGAGGTGGGCCACATGCAGTGCCGGGCAGAAACCGAACCTCAGCGTGAAGGCAGCATGCCAAGCGAGCAGGGAAGCACAGGGCTAGTGAGTGCCAGCGTCACCAGGAAGCTGGTGCAGCCCCAGGATCTTGTCAGCCTAGACACGGAAACTGAGGGGGCTGGTCCAGCAGAGCTGATACCTTGGCCTCTGTTTCCCTCCGCAGAGTCAGAAACGTTATCATGAAGATATCTTCGGTGCAGTCTTCTCCTATGGGGCGAAAAAGGGCAGTGCCCTGGAGCAGCCCAGAAGTACAAGGCTCTGACAGCCCAGGAGTTAGAGCTTCTGGTACAGAATTCAGTGATGGACTCAACTCCCAGCTGGTCAGGGGTCTGGAGAGACAGAAGTGCGATTTTCTCCAAATCCCTCACATCATACCCCGCACCCCACGCACTACCAAGCAGCGTTGTGGACTACTTGAATCTCTCCCTCTCCTTCCCTCCCTTTTCTCCCCTCCCTTCCTTCCCCTCACATACTTCCCTGGAGCCTTGAAGCTGAGTGACCACCAGGAGGCGCCATGCCGCCACTCTAATATTTAGCTGCATCGTGTACAGTTATTTATACTTTGTATTTAAGAAAACAAATACCTTTGTCTACTCCCAAGGACTTCTTGGGCCTTTCCTGTATAATTTCTCGATGAAAATATTGATATGAAATGCATTTTATTTTAATCACCCTGTGTGTTTGAGTTTTGTAGTGAAAGTGTTCTCAAGTAATACATGGGTTAGGGGTGGTAGACACCACAGCCTGGACAATGATGGCCCCACGAGGGAGCATGTTTAACCAGGTCCCTAGGGGACAGCTGATGAAGCTTGTGCTTGTCTGGAATTCTCTGGTCATGGCAAGGCAGCAGAGACCAGGGCCTGGAGCTGGGCTTCACACACAAGGTACCTTCTGGAGGGTATGGTGAGCCCTGGGGCTCTTCATAAGGGCGGGGAGTTCCTGAGGACCCTGAGGACCCTCACCCTATCTTAGAAAATGATGTGCTTGGGGACTGTGGATGTAGCTCAGTTGGCAGAGTGCTTGCTTACCTGGCATACACAAAGCTGTGGGTTTGATTCCCACCACGGGATAACCTTGGGCGTTTTGGCACACGCTGGTAACCCCAGCACTTAGGAGGTGGAGGCAGGAGGATCTGAAGTTTAAGGTCATTCTCACCTACATAGTGAATCTGAGACCATCTAAAAGAATGAGAGAGAGTGTTGGTCGTGCTCCATGACCTGTTTTCTGAGAGTTTAGCCAGCCACGATCCGGCACCTGCCAAGACAGGTGAAATTCTCTGCATGTGAAGCCTCGGTGTGAAGGGCACCACCATCCTCACCTGCCTGGGAGACTGGGGAACTCCAGACTGGAGACTGGGGGCTGGGGAGATGGCTCAGTTGGTAAAATACTTGGTATATGTTTGGATCCCCAGCACCCACATAAACTAAGCTAGGTGTGGCCCTGTCATCCCACTCCTGGGAAAGTAGAGACAGGCAGACCCATGGAGCTCACTGGCCACAGGCCTAGTTAATCAGTGAGTTTTGGGTTCAGTGAGAGACCTGGTCTTATAAGATAAGGTGGACAAAGATTAAGGAAGACACTAAGGCCAGGCATGATGGCACATGCCTTGAATCCCAAAACTCGAAAGGCAGGCGGATCTCAGTGAGTTCGAGGCCAGCCTGGTCTACAGAGTGAGTTCCAGGACAGCTAGGGCTACAAAGAGAAGCCCTGTCTCGAAGGAGGAGGATGAGGAAGAGGAGGAGGAGGAGGGACTCAGAATTGGCCTCTGGCCCCTATACACATGCAGACACATTCTCACTTGCATGTACATAGGCACATAAAAACTCTCTCTCTCTCTCTCTCTCTCTCTCTCTCTCTCTCTCTCTCTCTCTCTCTCTCTCTCTCTGGCTCAGTAGGTCTGGGAAGGACTTGATGCTGCTTTTTCTTTTTTCTTTTTTGGTTTTTCAAGACAGAGTCCTGGCTGTCCTGGAACTTGCTTTATAGACCAGGCTGGCCTCGAACTCACAGAGATCCTCTTGCCTCTGCCTCCCAAGTGCTGAGATTAAAGGTGTGCACCATTACCGCCGCCGCCGCCGCCGCCGCCGCCGCCGCCGCCGCCACCACCACCACCGCCCGGCTCTGCCTTTTCTTTCCTTTCATTTGTCTTTATGTGAGACAAGGTCACACTATGTAGCCCAAGCTGGTCTTGCCTCAGCCTTGCAGGTGAGCAGCTCCCAGCTGGTGTTGCTGATCTGAGGTCTCAAAATTGATGGGGGCCTTGATGAGTTAGCAGGGTGCGGGGGATCCCTCGTGCGGCAGGTCTCCACCCCAGCTCCCTCTGCTGGGAAGCCCACAGCAGATCAACTCCTGAGCCCATTACCTCCCCTCCCACCCAGCACAAGCTGCCATGGCTTGCACAGCCTCTGCCCAGACCCTCCCCACCTAGGGGCTTGAGGTTGTTTACACAGAGGCCAGCATTCCTGTCAGAGACCCTGGGTCCCAGCCCCCACCCACTTACTCCAACACCTTGTGGGGTTTGGGAGGGGGACCCCTGTGAGCAAGTGTGGGCACCAACCTGTCTCCTCCCATTCCCTTTAATAGGTTCCAGAATGTCTCCAGACCCATTCAATAACGGAGCCGTCTCACATGTGTGTGTAAACAAGCATTATTATTTATTTTATGGGCACTGGGAAAGAGTGGGGAAGAACTGATGAGGACATTGGAGGCCAGTGGGATGCCATCAGGGTGGCCTTCCTGCGGTGGGGTGAAGGGAAGGCAGGGTAAAGGAAAGGGCCCGAGAGGTTAAAGATCAGAGAAAGGGGCAGACCCACGGAGGTCACGCCTCTCAGTGTATAACTCACTTAAGAACAATGGGACTGTGGCTGAGATGCCACATAGACCAAGACACCCCCTTTGTGGAGGGAAGTGAACTGGGAGTTGCCCCTTCCCAGAACGCCTGTCAGAGGTGCTCTTCTGATGGTGGGATTGGGGAAGACAGGCCTGAGACAGAGAAGAGGTGACAAGACACACACAAGGTGCCCTAGCCCTCATCTCTAGCCAGGGACCTTGCCTATGTCTGCACGTGGGTCAGCAGGACGTCACCTGCCACTTCTAGACTGTTGATGTCTGGCAAGTTCTTCAGACGGTGGTAGTATTCACAGAGGTGTTGCCCGTTCACGGCTACCTTGAAGGCTTGAACTTCACATAGGATCCACACCTGGGGAGAGACACCACAACATTTGCAGGGCACTTGGGAAAGACACCAGGCTGGTGTCTCCCTCCCCCACCTCCCCTTCCTCAGGAACAAGCCTAAAACCTGGCCCTTGGCCAATGTGAATGGTTTGCCCTTCACCAAACATGAGTGTTCTCTTTGCCTACTACATTAGCGTAGGCTGTTCCCAAGCCTAGAATGCTGTTCCCACCCTCTACACCTTCCATACAGGGACAAGTGCTGGTCCATCTCTTGCAATGACCTTCCATGTCCCTCTCACCTCCTGACCCCCACCTGTTTCAGCCAACTGCCTACCTATACCCTATCCCTCACTCTCCAGCTGAACCCTAAGCCACTAGGAACAGGAATGCTGGCTCAGGCTATCTGAGTCTCCAGTGTTCCATGCCTGGTCTCCTCTAAGTCATTTTCAATGAGACAATTGACACAAACGTTAAAGGATCATGTGACCCATGGCCACTGCTAACACTCATATCGAACTGTATAAGGAACAGGCTAATACTCATGTCACACTGTATGTGGGCACTATCCAGAGTATGCTGCAGACTTCGCCTGTCCCATCCTTTCTGCTCTATGAGATTCAGTCTTGTTAGGTCTTGTTTGCTCTCACTAAATTAAAAACCAAGCTCAAAGGGCTGGAGAGATGGCTCAGCAGTTAAGAGCACTGGGTTCACTTCCCAGCTCCCACATGGAAGCTCACAACTGTCTGTAAATTCCAGTTCCAAGGGATCTGATACCTTCTTCTGACTTCTGAGGGCCTCAGGCATGCGTGCACGTGGTGCACATATATCCATGCAAAAAAACATTCATATGCATTAAAAACAAACAAAAGACCCCACAAAAACCTCAGCAGGGTATGGCAGCTCACACCTATAATCTTAGCAGTCAAAAAAAAAAAAAAAAGCCAGGCTTGCTGCATGTCTGCAATTAGTTCCAGCACTAGAGAGGCAGGAGGACTGGGAGTTCAAGGCCGGCCTTGACTACATAGTGCAGGTGGCCATGTCAGAGGAGCAGCAGATGGTAGTTGACTTCAGAGTGTCAGCCCACCAGGAGGCGAATCCCTGATGGATGATAGACAAGGCCCCAAGACCACAGACCCCAGAGTGTCTTTTGCTTCTGCTGTGCCTTCACATGTTTGCTGCTGCCGTCTTTCTCTGGTATCTGGCATGGTGTGCATGGGTGTGGGGAGATCCCCACTGCCTGTAAGGTAGTGTGTTTATCTCATAGAAAAAAATCCCATTCTACTGGGCATTTTTACCTGTGGATTATTATGAAGATGATTTCTTCCTAAGCTGTACTGTCTAATTGATGATAATAATAATGTTAGTCTAAAGAGAGATTTGAATAAATTTTAGGAAGTGTCACACAGCTAGAACACAGGAGTTTCTATTGAGGAGCTGTACAGACTAGGGCTTAGGTTAATGATTAAGGAAAACAACTGAATCCCAGTAGTCCAGCTAGTTTAAATTCTTTTCATCTTAATGTTGGGAGAGGTGCTCACAGGTTTCAGAGTGCATACAGCTGAAACAAAGCTCTGAAAATAACTTAAAGTTAGACTAAGATGTTTTGTCAAATAGCTTTGAGGTGAAAAACCCAAGAAGACAATCTAAAGTTTTAGAAAGGCACATAGTTGAGTGAGAAACTCTTTAAGGTCAGCGAACAAGAACAAAGAAGCCCAATTATTATTCACTGATGTGCCTTTCTTGCTAGGATTGGTTGATGACTAAAGGTGATGATTAATTCCTTATACCCATTTCTGCCCTCAGTCTCCTGGTATAAAAACTATTGATGAGTGGATGTTGTAGAATATTATTTTAAGACGTGCCACATTTGTTTATGCTGTAGAACATTTGTTTAATGATGCAAAGATGTATTGCATTCTTTCATGCTGCGTTTGTTTAACTCTGTGAACCTATGTTACTGTTTGTTTGTTTGTTTTTCAAGACAGGGTTTCTTTGTGTAGTTTCAGTGCCTGTCCTGGATCTCGCTCTGTAGATCAGGCTGGCCTTGAACTCACAGAGATCTGCCTGGCTCTGCCTCCTGGGTGCTGGGATTAAAGGTGTGCGCCACCACCGGTCAGTGAACCTGTGTTACTGTGCCTGTCTAAAACACCTGATTGGGCTAATAAAGAGCTGAATGGCCAATAACTTGGCAGGAGAGGAAAGGTGGGGCTGGCAGGCAGAAAGAATAAATGAGAGGAGAAATCTGGGAATGAGATGGTCAAGGAGAAAGAGAAGGAGGAGAGCCAGCCACCCAGCTGCACAGCCAGCAACAGAGTAAGAAAAAAAGGTAGACAGAAATAGAGAAAGATAAAAGCCCAGAGGCAGAAGGTGGATGGGATAATTTAAGAAAAGTTGGCAAGAAACAATCCAAGGCAAGGCCAGGCATTCATCTGTAGTAATAAGCCTCCATGTGCAATTTATTTGGAAGCTGGGTGGTGAGCCCCCAAAGGAGTAAAGAGTAATAAAACAGCTAACAACAAGAGGATACACACCCTAAAGATTTAAAGTAGAGCTGACTGTTTTTCATGTATAAAAGTTTAGATTTGTGATTCCTTTAAGATTCCTGATAAGATTACCTTTCAAGATAAGTAATAAGTAATAAAGTGATTGGTCCTTTCTTTGTAACTGCAAAATGCAGCTTGCCAGTAAAAGAATACCTTGCTTGCTTACACTGTTAATCTATAACAAGTTGCCTGGGTATGAATGTATGTGGGTTCTTGGGATAATTTGTTTTCATCTGTAATACGTAAAATGTTTAATCATGTTAAGGGATATGGGAAGCATGCTGTTTTTTACTTGTATTCATTGTAATCCTTCACTTGAAAAATAGATTGTAACTGCATTGTAATTTTTATACTGCTTGAAAGATTTTGCTGGGGTATATAAGCTGTCAGGGGAAAAAATAGAGTTAGAAGGAATTGGAAGGAAAACATCAAGAATAAAGACAGCATTAGAAGGAGGAGAAGGAAAACATCAAGAATGGGAGAAGGAAATCACCAGGAAAAATACGGAGTCAGGATACAGAGGAAGAATAAAGGAGACCCATCAGGAGACAGTGTGAGCGCTTCACCCCCTCAGATAAAAAAGCCGGAGGATGCCAGCTCCGTGGATTCCCTTTGAGCCCTGTACTGCTCCAGGCTGGCCCCCCCAGGCAGTGATAACAGAGCAAGCGTGAGGCTAGCCTAGGTTACATGTCTCAACAACAGTAACAAAACGCAAGCTTCGTTCTCAGCTCACAGAGCCCTATACTCTCAGCCTTATGGCAGAGATTATTGCCATCACATTTTCAAACGATGGCTGCACATTGCCCTGGGATGGGCCCAGGCATTGATTTTTCTTCTTTAAGCTCATGGGGTGATTTGACGTCATACTCAGGGTGGATAAGGCCTGCTCAGGGTATCAGGCTTCCAGCTGCAGCACTGGTACCACTCACAGAGTGCTTCCCCCAGGTGACACAGAATGGTATAAGTGAACGAGTGAATGGCAAGTCCCTCTTGGGTCGGTGCCAACTGGCCGGTGTGACCTCATGCAAGTGACCCGTCCTTGTGAGTTTATTTGCCCCTCTGTGGAAAGCAGGACAAAAGGCCCCAGAGTGTGGGGCTGCGCTCGGACTTATTCAGGAGCTGAGGCAGCGTAGAAAGTTTGAGCCCTGGCTGGGTTCAAGACCCTGTCTCAAAAGAGCAGAAAGAAAGAAAAGAAGGAAAGAGGGAGGGAAGGAGGGGGAAGGGAGGGAGGGAGGGAGGGAGGGAGGGAAGGAGGGAAGGAGGGAAGGAAGGAAGGAAGGAAGGAAGGAAGGAAGGAAGGAAGGAAGGAAGGAAGGAAGGAAGGAAGGAAGGAAGGAAGGAAAAGAAATTAAGGGAGTGCTGGGAGATGGATGTGGCGGCTCAGGCCTGCAACCTTCAGGCTCTTGGCCAGCTGAGGTAGATGGATCCCCTGAGCTCTAGGCCAGTCACCCTACAGAGTGAGTTGCAGGTGAGCCTGGGCTAAAGTGAGTCCCTTCCTAAAACAAAACAACAGAATGGGGGGCTGGAGATGCAGCTCAGTGATATTGTACTTGCCTATCATGCATGAGACTGTAGATCAGTCCCCAGAACAGGGGGAAGGGGGCCTCGCAGATACAAGCCCTTACTTCAGCAGGGACAGTAGTCATGAAACACCAATCTGTAGAACGGTCTCCCTTCTTTGGGATGCAGCCTTCATATCCCAGACGTCTGCCCCCTGCGTCACAGACCCGTGCACGCCCCCTCCTCTTGCACCCCAGCATCTTACTGAGAAGCTCTGGCCACGAGTGAAGGGCATATTCCCAGGCAGCTTCCGCTCCTCAGGCCCCCAGGAGTTGTTGATCTGGGTGTTTCGGACTACAGCCTTCTCATTAAAACGGGGATTCAGGTGAAAAGCGATGTCCATCCCAGAGCGGAGGTTGATGTGGAACCTGGAATGGGCAGTCCACATAGGGCCTGTCTGACCATTGAGCTCTGGACCCAGTTTCTACCCATCACCCCCAGGTGGCTCAGAGCCAGAGGCTGGCCAGAACCACACTGGGAGCCTCGGGTCTCCCAAGAGCCCTGGAGGCCTGTCTTACCTCTGAGCATCAGGCAGGACCGTGCCTGATATGATGATGGACTTGGATGGGTAAAGCCCATTTGGGATGGAGGTGAACAAAGGTATAGGCTGTTGGAAGGGTGAAAACGGATCATCAGCAGCTGGACAGCTGCCGTGGGGACTCGGCACAGGGGGCTGTGGACTCTGGAGTCACGCCTGCGAGTCCTGCATCTTCTGGAAGGGACCCAGGTTATTTACTTGGTTCATCAAATGTCAAAAGAAAACCTTCCAGTGTTTCCTAAAATCCATTTCAACTGTCATGAGAGGGATTTGGCACAAACGGCTTGTTGGGGTCTTGTGGTTGGAATGAGAATGGCCACCCCCAGATGCTCATGTATTTGAATAGTTGGCCCCCAGTTGGTGGCACTGGGGGTAAGCTTTGAGGTATCAAATGACTGTGCAATTCCCAGACTCTATCTATCTATCTCTCTATCTCTCTATCTCTCTATCTCTCTCCTCTCTCCCTCCCTCCCTCTCCCCCACCTCTTCCCCTCCTACAAATGTAAGCTTCCAGCTCCAGCTCCAGCACCATATCTACCTGCCTGCTGCCATGCTCCCTGCCGTGATGGTCATGGTCTCTGAAGCCCCAAACGACACTCTTTCTCCTGTAAGTTGCCTTGGTTATGATGTTTATCACGTCAATAGAGAAGCGACAAAGGCGGGCATACACTTTGCTCATGTTGAAGGCACCATTTTAAAGTTAAAAGCTCTATTCCACTGTCTGCTAATTTACATGGCTATTTTTAACTGTTTGCCTGGATGCGGGATCATGCAAGTCAGAGGATTGTCCGCCACTAAAGCTGCCCTTCACCTCTCAGCCTGCCTAACACCGGCTAACGCTCGGGCCCTCTGCAGGAAACCACTTACATAGGACATGTTGGGGTACACCACGGGCTGGACTCCAGGAGTCTGCAAAAGAGATCAGGGTTCCATACAGAAACGCAAGGTAAATAGTGGCCCACACTTCATGGGGACCCCAATATCCAGCCCCTGAGACCTCCCATTCCCCTTCTCTGTCACACCAGCGTTTCTGAAACTTCCCGCTGTTTTCCTGGACCCATTATGGTCCCCTACCCTTCAGGCACGCCCCTTGCAGCCCCACCAACTTGGGGTCCCCCACCCGCACTGCGCTGGGGAAAGAGAATTAGACCGGCCTGGTCAGTAGTGCTTTGGCATGGACTTGACCTTAGTAAGCCAGCTAGAGGCTGGGGCCACCACACTCCAGCCTGGGCAGCCGGAGGGCCAGTGTGTCTGCCCGTCCTACTCCTCTGAAGACTGTTCCTGAATCTCTGCTGTCCCGAGGAGAGTCTGAGCGCCGCCATCTTCCTAGCCAGCACGGGACCCATCCCCAGCTTTCCCCATCTTCTTTCCTAAGCACTTTGGTTCCAACTGTGTGACTCTAGGGAATTCTGGTTTTGATTAAAAGAAAGTGGTGGGACTGTGAGATAACCAAAAATGTTTAGACTTACACGAAACATCTGTCCAGGGGCACTGTGAACGGTGTGGATGATGGTTTGAGTCTGGGGGAAAAGAAACGGGTCTTAACCAGCTCTCACCACTGTGAAGACTACTACCTGCCACCAGAGGGCGCTACATGATCCTTAAGCCTGAACCTTGAACTGTAACTAGGGGCATCATTCACCACAGCCCCTCCCCAGACATTAGGAGTGGGGAGAGGCGATTCTCAACTGGAGAAGGTGGATTGCGAGAGTTCCACCCCACCAGCCTTGTTCTGCAGGAGGGAAGGGGGAATGTGTGGCTCCCTCTGGGCCAAACAAACCCTTTCAGATGTTCTGACTCACTTCTGCTCCCCGGTGCTGGGATTACGGCTGCCCACCGCGTTGTATGTGGCGTGCTGAGATTCAGACTGGGCCTTTGCAAGCAATGGACAAGCACCCCACCGACGGAATTCATCCCCCAGCCCCATTCTCTATTGGGTCAGAGCCAGCCAAGCACACCTGCGACCCCTTCCCACCAACATCGCTGAGGCCTGGTGGGTGGGGAGTGTGGGTAGCCTTGTCGGCCCTCATAGGGGAGGCTCAGCCTGCTCCTCCTTTTAACGCACAACAGGAGCCATATTGAAGAGGTTCCAAAACATAAAAAGATCAAGGGACTTACCATGGGTGGCTGGTGGACAGGCCGAATGCCCGGAGGCTGAGAAGGATCAAGGGAGATAAAAGGAGAGATGTTATCTCTGGGGTCACATGGGGTGAGAGGTGACTTCAAACTCCAGGTGTGCTTCTTATGGTCGGCTGTACCTTCCTAGACACGTCACCTCCTTCCTGGGCCTGCTGCACCCAAGGTCTCACCCTCGTGTGCACAGGGGGGTCAGGATTAAGGGAGGGAGGCTGTCTCCTGGCTTCCTGAGGGATCAGTCTGCCGACCATGTTGCTTCCCTGGGCCCCCAGAGGCAAGAGCCCCACCCCCCAGCTCCCCATTTCATCTGCTAGGTGAAAGTGAGCATTTAGTGCTCGCTCAGCACACAGCCTCGGTGCTTTCCACGGAGGGCGGCATCCCTGACCCCCATCTCTCCGGTGAGGCCCGAGGCTCTTAGAGGTTAAGCAACTTGTCCAGGCTAGCCCAGGTAGCAAGTGGGTGAAAAGATTCCTAATAGACCCAAGCTGGGTCATATTGTATCCACCACATCCCATATCCTCCCCAGGTAGAAGGGAGGTCCCTGCCCGGACCACCATGACCCACAGAGAGGCTAGTACCTAGGAGACCCTCTTTGCCCTAACCCCAATTGCCTGAGTGACCACAGAGAGAGCTGCGGCCTTTCCTCCCTGCCCCCACCCCACCCCCCCACCCCCCACCCACACCCACCCCCACCCCTCCAGCAGATCCTTCCCTCCTTTGCCCCCTATTTTCCCTGGCTGTGCAAAACAAACAAACAAACAAACAAACAAAACAACAGTAACAACAAAAAGCCCCGTGGCATGCCAGTACTGTGTGAGGGGCTAGCAACACACTAACGAACCAACAAGCCATGCCGCCAGTCTTCCAGGGGCTCCGGGGCATGAGGAAGGTGGGCGGCATGACGAAGACAGACAGACAGACAAAGGATGTTGTGACCGACCAGCACAAACAAGCAGGAAGTCCACCGTGACACGGGGTGGGTCAGAGAAGACTCTTGAGCGCCATTTAAACAAAGAACTACAGGGTGATTGTTAGTTTGCCAGGGGCAAGGTGGACAGAAGGGGCAGCCTGGGCAAGAGAGAGGTGGCCAGATGAGCTGTTGGTGGTGGCATGGCTGAGCAGAGGTCGTGAGCTGGGCCAGACTAGGGAGTGTTCTCTTCTGTCTTGTGAGGGAATTGGCGCTTGTGTTTATTTGTTATGCAAGGTTCTGTTCTGTGGTTTTGTTCTATTTGCTTGAGACAGGGTCTCACGTAGTCCAGGCTGAGAGTGATCTTGAACTTCTGATCCTTCCGGACTCTGCCCTCAAAGTATTAGGATTATAGGTATCCACCAGGCTTTGGGCTCCGTTTAGAAAGACTTTGGAACCCAACCCTAAAGATTTACAATGGGAGAGGGTGAGATGGAATGTGCTGGGTGAGGTCACCGTGCAGCGGTGGTGCCAGTGGGTGAAAGGTACCAAGCCAGAGGTCATGTGTGTGAGGAGTTACCACAGGTTGGACCTAGGTAGCGGCTTTGGGGAGAGAGAAGATGGAACATGGAAGGACAAAGGGGGTAGTGACAACTCTGGGAGCTGGTGAATGCAGAGGACCCTGTGTTGATGTGACGGGGCCCGAGGGCCCTGGAAAGCTTGTTGGTGGGACCCGCCTCTGGGCTCCAGCTTTTTGCTACTGATGGACCTCCTGGCCGCACGCTTAACTCACTTTTGGTTTGCGCCCCCTGGAGTTCTTTGGGAACTGGACGGGCTGAGAGAATTGCACTGTGGAGAAGACAGGCTGGACAGGGGCTGCAGAGGAGTTCTGTTAAAAACAAAAGCACGTCTGGGTGACAGGAAGCAGGGCGCCCGGCTGGAGCAAGGGCAGGCAAAGGGCAAGGGCTGGCTCCTGGCGCAGAGGAATGAGGCCAAGAAAGGGGTTCGATTGGAAAACAGGAAATGGGAGCATAAGGCCAGAGGGAAAGGGGTCCAGCATACCCCAGCTTTCCAGTTAATCACAGAGTATCTCTACATTATTTATTTATTTATTATATTTGGTATTTTGGTGACAGGGTCTCATGTAGCTCAGGCTAGCCCTAAATTCACTATGTAGGAAAAGATGAGATGATCTCGAACTCCTAACCCCTCTGCTGTTGGAATTATAGGCCTGAGACACTATGCCCAGCTAGACGTTCAGATCTTGGCAACATATTAAAAATTTTAAAACAAGTTGGGTAATGGTGGCGGCTTTAATCTCAGCACTCAGGAGGCAGAGACAGGTGGATCTCTGTGACTGTGAGGCCAACCTGGTCTACATAGCAAGCTCCAGAAAAGAAAGACTACATAGAAAGACACTGTCTCTATCTGTCTGTCTGTCTGTCTCTCTCTCTCTTTTTAGAAAAAAAAAAAACACAGCTGAATGAGGTCCTACATGCCTGTAATCCCAAGCTCTGAAGAGCCTGAGACAGAGGGATCACAAGGTAGAGCCAATCTGGGTTACATAGAACTCAAGGCCAGCCCAAGCTGCATAGTAAGAATCTGTGTTTAAGAGAAAAAAAATGGATTTTCAGAACTGGACCTGGTGTTAGACACCTGTAATCACAGCACTGTGGAGTCTGAGGCAGAAGGGTTGACACAAGTTCAAGGCCAGTCACAGCTGTATACACTGCCTTCAAATAAATGAATGACTTAATGACTTAATGAATGAATGAATGAATGAATGAATGAATAAATAAATAAATAAATAAATAATTGGTTTTCAGAGCTGAGCCCAGTAACATCTGTCTGTAATCCCAGCACTCAAGAGGCTGAAGCAGAAGGGTCATAAGCCAGAGGCCAGCCTGGGCTACAAAGTGAGATCATGACACAGACAACAAAAATCTCACACACGAAACGTTTTTTTGGTGTTTGTTTTGGCTTTGGTTTTCTTTTTCCTTTTTCTTTTCTTTTTTGTTTGTTTTTATTTTCTTTGTTATTATTATTATTGTTATCATTATTAGGCCTTGTTTGTTTTTAACACAGAGGTCAAACAGACCCAGGCTGGGCTCCGGGAGCCGTGCTCTGCCCTCTGATTTGGATTCCATTTGGTTCCCCGAGCACAAGCCCTTCTAGAACTCCCTCTAGAACATTTAGCAATAGATGGTTGCAAGGAAGGAGTAGCTTTGGCATCTCGGAGACCAAGGCAGATCGTTCATTATCAAGAAAGCAATACCAAGAGGGACAGAGGGACAGACAACAGGCAGACAGACACCAAACCAGGGAACCAGTGCGGCCCCAAAGCTATCGGGGGAAGATACTTGCTGGTTCCCTGTTGAGTGAGCACAAGCCCAGTTGGTCACTGTCCTTCAACCCCGGGACAGGTGCCAGGCGCTCCTGACCTGGAAGGTGATGAAGGAGAGCTGCAGGGCACCGGAGACAGCAATGGTGTCGGCGAGCTGGTAGGGTACGCGGTGTGGGTACTGCACAAAGAAGTTCTTGTTCACCATCACCTGCCGGAAGAGAGATGCTGTGGAGAAGTGCCGGCCCGGGCCGCGCCTGAGCTTCACATTCAGAAATAAAGACCTGAGCCCACTCGGAGGCAGGGGCCTCATCTTCAGTGGGGCACCAAGGACAGAAAGGGAGTCACTGCTCTCAGATCATTGTCCACCGGGCTCCTGTTTCTGGCTGGCCTTCAGTTCTAACCATCATTCCCCTATTACTCCAGGCTTATCGTTCCTTTTTAGGATATTTTTAGAGCTCTTTTATTTCATGTGTTTAGCTGTTTTGCCTGCATGTATGTATGTGCACCACATGCATGCCTGTGGTGCCAGAAGAGGGTGCTGAGTCCCCTAGACCTGGATTACAGATGGTTGTGAGCTGCCATGTGGGTGTAGGGAACTGAACTCCGGATCTCTGCAAGAGTAGCAAGTGCTCTTAACCTCTGAGCCGTCTCTCCAGTCCCCAGGTTTATCTTTTCATGTCAGTTAATTTTTTTTTAATTGATGTTATTGAAACATGGTCTCATGTAGCTCAGGCTGGCTTCAAACGTACTATGTAGCTAAGGATGACCTTGAAAGCTACAAATGACCTTGAACTCCTGATCTTCCTGCTCCCATCACCCAAATGCTGGGATTACAGGTGGGTACCACCGTGCCCAGTTTATCCGGAGCTTTGTTCATGCTAGGCAAGCACCCAACCCAGTGAACTGTATCCCAGCCCTCGCCCGGGACAGTATCTAGGTGTGCGGAGGATGCATGTGAGCAGCGCAGGAAAGGCAACCTTAGGTCGTGCTTGGAGTGCACAAGAACCCCAGTGCCGCACAGACAAGCTCAGGCGCGGACACACTCACCCCACCCCAGCCCAGAGACAGTACCCCCAGTTCCTCTGTAAAGACACTGCCTTTTAGCCTGAAGAGAACAATGTGGTCAACAGATACATGGTGAGACTGGGGCGTGGCTCAGGGGCAGAGCACTTGCCTAGTATGCGGGAAGCTAGGTTTGATGGCCAGCACCACAGAGTAGATGTTCTGCAGCGAGCTAACTTGGACTTTGGGACAAGCGAGGCTCTCTGCACGGGAGGCTTTGATGATAGCTGGGGGTGTGGGGGTAGGGGTGGAGGGAGAAGGTCATATCTTTTCAGTGCTGGAGCCACTGCAGGGTGGCCCTCAATCCAGCAAACAACCCCACACCCATGCATACAAGGCAACTCTAATAAAACCCAGTGGGTTATTGCGGGGCTTAAAAGACATGAAAGTAAGGAAGGCTTGTGGGGAGACAAAGGTTCCAGAGGGAGTGCAAGGGGGGGGGGGGAGGAGGAGGGGGAGTGTGCACGCTCAAAATACATTCCATATGTGTATGAAATTATCAAAGGATAAACACAGAGTTTGGGGGGTGTTTTGTTGTTTGTTTGTTTGTTTGTTTGTTTGTTTGTTTTAGACACCTGGGGCCTAAAAGCAACACAGTGACAGATTGAAGTCTTATTGTTTGGGTGGAAGCTCCACCTCAACCCCTGGCACCCTGGCATCCCTATACCCAAGAGTCTGGAATGTTCTCGTGGAAGATCCACCTCAACTCTCCTCCGCCATCTCTTTCCCCAAATCGCCCCCTCAAAGCCCGCCAAACACAGCTCCTCCCCCAGAGAGGCTCTTGACCACTCCCACAGGGTATTTAAGTTGCATCCCAGAAAACAGACACATGGTTCTTCTGGTGTCTTGTCCCCATCTCCTCTTTGGGGAGCTGGGGAATCACCCGGGAATGTTTTACCCATTAAACCTGGGTTTTTCTAATTTGGTCTGATTTGGATTGCTGGGTCCGCGGAGAGGCTTGTCGAATGCAGGGGTGGAGGTGGGGGGAACTTTCACTCATTTTCTGAGGAATCAAAGCAAAAGGTAGACCTGTAGATACTGGAGGCTGGAGTGTGTAAGGCAAAGGCCAAAGGTCACATTTGTGTAGTAGCTAGGCTGGGGCCTGATGTCAGTGAATGTGGCTGTTAAAATGTTGTCCACCCAGGGGACAGATTGCGGGGGGTGGGGGGGTGGAGGGGATGGGGTGGGGGATCCCCACTCACCTGGAAGTCTGACCTCTGCACCAGGAAGCAAAGCTCAAAGGGCACCCCCTTCTGGAAGGGCATCTGCATCTTCCTCTCCTCAGGCCCCCAGTGTCCTTTCTGCTTCGTGTTACAGACCACATACCCTCCATTTTCAAACCGGGGATTGAAGTGGAAGACAATGTCATTTCCGCTGAAGCCGGACTGAAAGTTCACAACGAACCTAAGGCAGAGAAACGAGCCTCCTGGAGCATGGCTTGCTGCCCCGGGCGGACAGAACCTTCGGACCCCCTTCTCAGTTAGCGTGTTTGGGCTCATCTAGTTCAGACTTAATGTATTTCGTGTAGTGACGGCATTTTGCCCTTCCTGCGTTCTTTTCTTAGAAAGTTAAGTAGGCAATTAAGGAAAATGACACTAACAGTAACAACAAACACATCTTTTGCCCCCGGCTCTGGTCACGGGACACAGAGAAACCAAGCTGGAACTGGGCTGGACCTTGGTAGCCGGCACTCAGGGCTGGGAAGGTGCTATGCAGCCTTCCGGAGGAGAATTGTCATCAACTATCTTACTCAGCTGGGCACCGTGTGCGACACCGTTGTCGTAGTTGGTTTCAGTTGTTGACACATCTGGGAAGGGGGAGCCTCGACCAGTGAATTGTGTCTAAGGGCAGACCTATGGGCGTGTCTATGGGGTGTTTTTCTTGGTTATTGGTGGATTAGGAGGGCCCCGCCCACTGTGGGCGGTCCATATCTGAGCAGGTGGGCTGGGGCTGCATTAAAAAAAAAGTAGCAGGGCAGTGGTGGCACACGCCTTTAATCCCAGCACTTGGGAGGCAGAGGCAGGTGGATCTCTGTGAGTTCGAGGCCAGCCTGGGCTACAGAGTGAGATCCAGGACAGGCACCAAAACTAGGCAAAGAAACCCTGTCTTGAAAAAACAAAAACAAAAACATGCAGCTGAGCAAGCTAGGGGAAGCAAGCCAGGAAGCAGCTTCCCTCTGGGGTCTCTGCTTCAGTTCCTTCCTTGGCTTCTTTCAATGATGGATCGTAACCTATATGCCAAATAAACGCTTTCCTTCCCAAGTTGCTTTTGGTCAGCAAGCTTTATCACAGCAACAGAGAGGCAAACTAACACAACTTCCATCTGGCCAGGCAAGATGTATATGGTGGTAGTAATGGCCCCCATGGACTCATGTATTTGAAAGCTTGGTCATAGGGAGGGGCACTATCAGAAGGTGTGGCCTTGATGAGGACATGTGTCACTGTGGGTTGGGCTTTGAGGTCTCATATGCTCAAGATATGCCCAGGGTGGCATACAATCTCCTTCTGCTGCCTGTGGATCAAGACATAGAACTCTCAGCTCCTTCTCGGGCACCACATCTGCCTGCATACCACCATGCTTCTCGACATGATGATAATGAACTAAACTTCTGAAACTGTAAGCCAACCTCCATCAAGTGTTTTCCTTTATAAGAGTTGCTGGGGCCATGGTGTCTCTTCCCAGCAATAGAAACCTAACTGAGACAGTGTCCCCCTGGGTCAACAGTGGCAAGTTTGTTGTGGCGGTATCGACTACTTTCTGACTGGATTTGAGGTGGGAATTCACATCTGGTACTGTAGACCTGGATAAAAGCCTGCAGCTGGAAGGTCTTAGGCCCTGGTGGAGAAACTAATACCATTGTTTTGCTGCATGGACACAATGTGCATACAAAAACACCTCTACATGATCATGTTTGTGCCCGTAGTAGATCAACGATGCTGTCAGCTTTGGGCAGAGAAGCCTCTTTTTGCAATGGGCAGTGGTAACTGCAGAAAAAGTGACAGCTATCCCTGGGCATCAATGGTAAAAATAAACAAAAACGGACATGGGCCATCTCTACCGCCCCCTTCTAGTTTCACAGAACATTGCGGAAGAGAGGGCAGAAAGACTGCTCGGATTACAGGTGTGCACCACCATGCCCAGTTTATGTAGTTCTGGGATCTAACCCAGGGCTTTGTGTGTGCTACATAAGCACTCCACTAATGCAACTACATCTCCACCCCTGGGATCACTCTTGACAGGAACTTGAAAATATCTCCTAGGACTCAAAAATTGATAGGGCTGGAACTGGAGAGACAGCTTGGAGGTTAAGAACATTTCCTGCTCTTCCAGAGGACACTGACTCGGTTTTCTGCATCCCTATCAAGCAGCTCATAACTGCCTGTAACTCCAGCTCCAGGGGGATCTGACACTGTCTTCTGGCCTCATCTGTCACCTACACACACACACACACACACACACACACACACACACACACACACACATCTAAAAAGAAAACTACACAAAGCTGCGGTGGAAACTAACGGAACTTTTCTTCTTGCGGCACCATTTCACAGTGTCGAGTGCTTCCTGCTGTTCTGGCCCTGCTGCTACTTCCCTCCTCAGACTGTGAGCTCCCTGGGAGCAGGGTGCTCAGGGCCCAGGAGTCTAAGGAGCCTGTCCATGGTGCCAAGATGGCAGGAGGTAGGGACGGCCAGCTCTCCACAGCCTGCAGCTCCTTGGTTGCTGAGGCTAAGATTAACATCAGTATTGTGGCGGTTTGAATAGGCATGGTCCCCAGAGACTCGAGTATGGGAGTGCTTGGTCCATAGAAAGTGGCACTCTTAGGAGGTGTGGCCTTGTTGGAGGAAGTGTGTCACTGTGGGGACGGGCTTTGAGGTCTCATGTGCTCAAGCTACACCCAGTGTGACACACAGTCTCCTCCCGCGCAGCCTGCGGATCACAATGTAGAACTCTCAGCTCTTCTCCAGCACCGTGTCTGCCCGAGTACTGCCATGCTCCCCATCATGACGACAACAGACTAAGCATCTGAAACTGTGAGCCAGTCCCAGGGAAAGAGTTGCTGTGGTCATGGTGTCTCTTCACAGCAATAAAACCCTAAGACAAGCATCATCCACGTACTTATCTGCAAAGGGCTGGACGATCCCATGAATGGTGATCTGAAGTCCCTCCTGCAGCCCTCCTTGGATTGTTCCAGAAAAGGGGACGGCCTGCAGAGGGGAAATGGAGAGATACCAGTTGGCTGGCGCCTGCATGGTGTGGCAGTACCCAGTTAGGGCTGGGGGGGGGGGGCATGGTCATCGAGGAGCTAGAATCCCAGCCTCACAGACCGGAGGGTCCCTCACAGAAGCAAGCCCAGTCCAGTTCATTACAGTCATTCTGAGAATATCAGAAGACTGCCAGGTTTCTGAGGCGTGACTGGCAGCAGACCTCCGCAGTCAGGGGGGAAGTGACAGCTGTGGAACCTACCAGAGTGAAGCAGCATGCAAATGGCCTGCAAGGTAAGGAAGGAACTAGAATGGGGTGAGGGCTGCTGTTACCAAACCAAGTTCCTGAAAGGCCTCAGGGTTCTGACTAGGGACCCACCATTCTGTTTTGGACCACAAACAATTTGTTCCTGAGAGCGAGGTATCCCCTCCCACCACCATGTAACAATGGCAGCCAGGACCTTACCCTCGAGGCCAGCTCTGCTGTGAGTTGGTGGAGGCAGCCTCGTTCCTGAAGCTCCTGGCTCCTGTTCATGCTTGCCCCAGAAGCCTGTGAGCCCCAGTGTTCCCTCCATCCCAGGCCCTGCCAGAAGTCTGTCCATCAGGTCTCTCCCAGATCTCCCTAAAGTGGCCTGAAGGAGCACTGGGTCCCACGAGCGTCACAGTTTTAGAGGCAGGAGGATTCCAGGTTTGAACCCTCGTCATTGCTCAGTATCTGTGTGATCTTCCAAAATTTAGCCTCTCTGCCTCCGTTTCTTCATTAGTAAACAGGGATGAACTACCTCCCTGCTGGCTTCTTCACCAGGCTGGTATTCCTCTGCCCCCACTCGCCTTGCCTTGTGCTCTCAGAGCCGAATTCCCAAACTGATGACTGCCAATGTCCAAAATGCCTTGTTTACCAAGGGTGGCTCTGCCCCTTGCAGGGTCTGTTCCCTGGCTGATTCCCACATCACCCCAGGGTTTTTAGTGGCCTTTCTTTTTTTTTTTGAAACAGGGTTTCTCTGTGTAGCTTCGCGCCTTTCCTGGAACTCACTTGGTAGCCCAGGCTGACCTCGAACTCACAGAGATCCGCCTGGCTCTGCCTCCCGAGTGCTGGGATTAAAGGCGTGGGCCACCACCGCCCAGCTCATTAGTGGCCTTTCTAACACCCTATGTAAGTTAAATACTCCGGGAGCCAGGAAGGTGACAGAGCTGAGTGAAGCGGCCAGGCAGGGCACAATAGGAAGTGACGGGGATTGGGACAGAGTCGGCCTCACACTGTTTAGCAGGGCACTGTCCACTCAGCTCTAGTGAATGGTCATCGTCCATGCCCAGTGCTGGGGGAACCAAGTGGGCAAACACAAGACACAGTTTTAGTGCCCTGGGACCCTATTTGGTTTGGGACTGTGCACACCCCATCCCTTCCAGCACTTCACTGGGCAGCCTCGCTCCTCCACCCGCTTGCGCTGTGCACGTACACCCCTGTCCAAACAATGAAGCTAGAAACCCCAGAAGTCTCTGAAGGCTGCACCTGCATCAGGCTGGCCTACTCCCCTATCTGAACAATAGTGTAAGTTTCCCTGGTAACAATCAAATCCAGACAGTTCCTATTCAAATGTATCCCCAACACATTCATGTTGGAAGTAAAGAAGGGTTCGTTCAGCCTGAAGTGATTTGGGGTACGTGTGCGGCAAAGCGAAGCCGTCAAAGGGGGAGGCTCGCTTACCACCCCGTGCCTCTGCCAGAGGGAAGGGACATGCACAGCGGAGCTCATGAAGAGATGACCCAAACTATCCGTGAAGGCAGAGAAGCCCTTAGACCACACCCCAGCTGCTCCTCCTTCTCCTGAACCCTGTAAAAGGAAGTCCTGCCGACAGCCGGGCCCTGGAGTACTCCGGCACACCTCGGCCTAGGTCGCTGTCCGTTCGGAGCGGCTCCCCCTCTAACTAACCCGAAGCATTGCTTCAGATAAAGCTGTGTGGCTTCCTCTGCAAATCCCTGTGAGCCTCTTGTTTTGAATTCTTTGGATAAGATGCCAAAAGCCTGGAAACACCAACTACAGACAGCGGGGCTGCCAGATTTTCACAAGAACCCGGAAATCGGGACAATGAGGATGATTTTATGTTCTAATTCTGGGGTGCTGGGGACTCCACACAAACATATAAGAATTCTTGTCAGGTGGGGTCCCGCACACCTGTGATCTCAGCACTTGGAAAGTGGGTGCTGGGGGATCTGAGTTCAAAATTAATCAGTTAAAAATTCATCCTGTATTGCAGAGATATGTGAGAGAATATTTTCAGTGAAATATGACTGGTGTTCTTTTGAAATAAACTGAGATTGGAAAGAAAGGTATAAGAAAGCAAGCAAGACAGGTCTTGGGATGGCCGCCCGCTTAGGACACTTCTCTGCAGGCTCAGATTAAGTTATCCCCTGACAGCCCAACAGAAAACACCCACCCACCAAATTCAACCCACTGCCCGTGAGACCACAAATGCTGGGCCAGTAGAGGGATCTGCCATGACTTACATCCTATCTAGGACCTTCCCTAGGATGCTAAACTTTTAGCATGCGTCAGTTCTCAAGGCAGATGGATGGACTACAGGGTCAGCTTCCTAGACACAGCTTTTATGGCCTACTGAGCATCTTCAATAATCTCCTCCCTCCTAAGCAAAGAGACCCTCTCTATAATAAGCCCAGAGACCTCTTCACTCTAAACTTAGACCCTCCCTCTAAAGCCAGCCACTCTCCACTAAGCTCGCCCTCCCGTTTATGAACAGCAACCCCTCCCCTCTAAAGTCTACAGAGTTAAAGAACTTCCTTCTCCTGTGGCTTGCTGTTCTTTGTTTTATGTTGCTGTTGGATCTCCACGTTCCAGTTCCTCCTGCTGTTAGTGGCTGGCATTATTAAGGAATTTGATTGTAGAAACGCGTGTCAGCTCCTGTCTAGAGCTAACCAACACCCCAGCCAGGTTCTCCCTCCTTATCTAACTGACGCTGCCTTCATCCTTGAGCTGGCTGGCCACCCAGAACCTATGGAAGCCTGTGATGGCCCCTCTCCCTCGATGAGGAGTCTCATTCAGACCAACCCCCAGGTCATCCTGTCGGGGAGATGTCGTCTCACAGCTCGTGTTGGCTCTGTCACAGTGTTTCCTGGAACAGATCACAGCTTGCCTGTGTCTGAGTTCCTCTGTCACACCCTCACCTGTGGTGTGTGAGACCAGTCAGCCCGAGGGCCTTGTCACTGGCACGGCAGGAAACATTTTGTTGTTGTTTTGCTTCTTCTGCGAAGAGGCTAGGGATCAAACCAAGGCTCTCAAAATTGCTAGAGAAGCACACTTCGTTGTATCCCCAGGCTGACAGGGTCCTTATTCCTCCTGGGGGCTGCTGGCCGAAGAGCACAGCCTGCTTTTCCAGAGGCCCCAAGTGAGATGCCAGAATCCACACCACAACTACTTGTAACTCCAGCGCCGGAGGATCTGATGCCCTCCTCTGGCCTCCTTGAGCACCTAATGCATGTGATACACACACACACACACTCACACACACACACACACAAATAAAAACAAACCTTTTTAAAAAGAAACAAGAGCCGGGCGGTGGTGGCGCACGCCTCTAATCCCAGCACTCGGGAGGCAGAGGCAGGTGGATCTCTGTGAGTTCGAGGCCAGCCTGGGCTACCAAGGGAGTTCTAAGAAAGGTGCAAAGCTACACAGAGAAACCCTGTCTCGAAAAAAACCAAAAATAAATAAATAAATAAATAAATAAATAAATAAATAAATAAATAAAAAAGAAACAAAACTCCTCCCCTCTCTTGAAATTTTCCTCAGAGCTTTTGCTGGCGAAGAAAGACTGGATACTTAACCCTGCTAACACTCCTGGGAAGCCGCGAGATTTGGAGACCAGAAAGCAAGTGAGATGGCTGTGGGTCACCTACGCACAGAAAGACAGAGGCAGAGGAAGAATGGACAGAGGTCATGGGGGCAGGACAGTACAGCTTGGTCTCGGAAGTATCAATTGCCCCAAAAAAAGCTTTGTGAAATTTCAGTGTCTTTTGAAACAATGTCCTATAGCCCAGGCCGACTGTAGCTGAGGATGACCTCGAACCTCCTGCCTCCACCTCTTACGTGTTGGGATAGCTGGTGTATACCACCAGGCCCGGCATAGATCTTAGTATCTTAAAGGGTGTCCCCAAATTCTGAGGCATTCTTTTAACATGAGTGGGTCTTATAAACAGGGCTGTTCATGTCTCAGCACAGACTGCAAAAGACCGGAAAGAACCTAAAAGCCCGCTCAAAGGAAAAAGCCAAATAAAGAATGCTGTTTGCGAATGATGCAGGAAGGATGGCGGTGGGAACTCTGAGCAAGGGTGTGGAATAACACTGCCTACACTTATGTACTCACTTCGTGGGGTCGTGGAGGTCAGAAGCTGCGGGGGTCAGTTCTCTCCTTCCACCCTGTGGGCTCCAGGGACCAAACCCACGTCACCAGGCTCAGCGGCAAGAGCCCTCTCCAACTGGGCCAGAACGAGGTCGTTTGTATAGAAAGTGGGAGGGGCGGCTAGCTGTACTCTGTTACTAATTTGTAGATAAACTACCTCTTGAGAAATCCTCCAAGACTCCGACGGCAGGAGAGGCTGCAGGGAGGGTCTGAGTGGCACCCCTCACCCACCCCCACCCTCGGAAATGGCCCGGGACCTGGGCATAGGTTGATTTAAGTGTCAAAATTGACTCTGCAGACGTGCTGGAGTCTCTTGACGTGGGGTGACTACCAAATTACCCAGCAGGCCTTACGTAACGACCAGTATCCTTATAGGAGGGAGGTCAGGGGGTCGGGCTCTGAAACAGACTCCACGCAAGAAGAGAACTGATCTGGTGAGACGGATCAGTGGATGAAGGGCACCTGCTACCAAGCCTGATGACCCCAGTTAGGCCCTCAGGACCCGTATGGTGGATGGAAAAGACTGACTCCCCAAGGTTGTCCTCTGACCTCTGTCACACACACGCATAATAAACAAACAAGCAAACAAATAGATAAATAATGTTTTTTTAAAGAAGCCTGAGCTGCTGCTGCTGGGGCGGGGCAATGCTTGTCGCTGGGCATTAAAGTCAAGGGCCTTCCACATGATGGGCAGGTAACCCCAGAACTTGAACTTTCGGGTTTGAGACTTCTGTCCTCCCTGAACAGTGATAGAACAAAGTGTTGAGTTAAACCTGGGGATCCAGGTCACTGTGGAATTCAGAACGTCAGTGAGTCAGTGAGAGATCTTAGCAGGAAATAATGGGCCCTCCATTTGATCCCTGCTGCTGCTGGGAGGGGCGGCCAGGTATTGTCCTTGTTGTCTTTTTCTCAGGATTTATGATCCCCTAGGTCTGGGCTCCCATCTCCCTGTTCTAGTCCTGACGCTGGTGGGCAAGTCACTCATCTATGTGTGTCCTCATCCCTCCTGGGATTAGTGGCACAGATGGCAGCCTGAGCATCCTGAGAAGATGAGACAAGATGCAGGGACGATGTCCCTGGTCCAGAGGGGCCCTGACTGTGCAAATGTTTGCCCTAAGAAGAATGCACCCTCCTCCCTGAGCAGACCTGTCTTCTACTCAGAGACTAGGGCCTTCTGCTTCAATTTCCCGTTGGGACGTGCAGAAGGCGGAGCTCACTGCTGGGTAGCTCAGTGATCCACCGGGCACGCAGTCCACGCACCAGCAGTGGGGACACCAGTCTGGTATGCTCTCAAGTCAAAAGGCCCAGCTGTTTCAGAAGTTCAAAGACCCTCCCAGTGCCTGTCCTTAAACAGCTGGCGTCACTTCCCTACGCGTCCTAACGGTCTTAGTTTTAAGCGTTTTTGAGGATGAAGAAACGGAAATGTAGAACCTTCAGTAACTTGCCCAAAGCTAGACAGCTGGTTAACGACAAGCCTGGGATTTGAACACTAGAACTCATGTTCTCAGCCATAGGTATCATCGGCTTCCTCTTGTGAAGAAGCACATAAATATCCTTGGCCCCTGGCTTGCCAGGGTCACCCAAGGGGGCCATCCTGACCAGCTCCGTCTTCTTCTGGGCCCACAGAGGAGTCTCATTGGACGTGGGAGTGAGCAACCGAGCCTGGCCCTCGGGCCATGACTGTGCTGTTCCCCAGCGGGACAGAAGTCGCACGGCTTTTGTACCCCGTCAGCATTTCAGTAGACATGTGGCCCAGGTGCAGAAGTCAGTGGACCACTGAGTGAGAGTAGCCACGAAGAAGGAAGTGTGATGCCAGTGCTGTGGGACGGGGGACTTCACGAGGCCTCCAGAGCTGGGGTAGCAAGCCCACTCTGTCCCATTCTGCCCTTGAAGGCCCCACGGAGGCTCTGGACATCCCCTTCCAGCTTTTCCCCACCTCCTTCCCTGCAGGTCCCAAGTCAGAAGCCTGGACAGTGTGGCTGGGGGCACTGACTGCTTCCAGGAGCACCAGGCAAAGCCCAGAGCCCACGCTAGAGTAAGCTTTGATGCCAGGCCCTGGCAGCCAGCTCACCCACAGAACCCTGTGTCTCCCACCCTGCACACAGTGAGCACGCTGCAGAAGGTCCCTGGGGGCACTCACTTCTGTTTGCACGGCCTTCTCCCTGTGAGCACCCCTCTTCTGGGAATAAATCAAAGCACTTTGACTCACTGTCACTCACCATCTGAGGACATGCCACAAGACCCCCCACCTATCAAAGCTCAGTTTCTCCACACACAGGGGAGCTCCTGAGCTTCCCAGGGTGTAAACAAGGCTACCTGCAGACCGCAAAAAAAAAAAAAAAAAGGAACACGTAGCAGCCCTTAGCACACCACGCTGAAGGACAGTCCCTACCACCTTGCCCTTCCGCACACATTCTGGAGGCATTCCTGGGTAAATTCTGACGTGGTCCTTGGAGGACAGACACCTCTTTGGGAGGGCTTCCCAGCTGCCCCCAGACCACACCCAGAACCATGTTCCAGGTGCTGTGTAAACACCCACGTGTACTATCTGCTTTCTCCTTGGCCCAGCCTCGGGAGAGGGACTCAAGTAGGATTCCTATTTTACAGATGTGGTAACTGAAACCCAGAGAGGAGAAAGTACCACGCGGAAGTCTCCTAGTTTGTAAATGACTGAACAGAGGTCCTCTCAAAAGTAAGTACCTGCCGGGCGGTGGTGGCGCACGCCTTTAATCCCAGCACTCGGGAGGCAGAGCCAGGTGGATCTCTGTGAGTTCGAGGCCAGCCTGGGCTACCAAGTGAGCTCCAGGAAAGGTGCAAAGCTACACAGAGAAACCCTGTCTTGAAACCCCCCCCCCAAAAAAAGTAAGTACCTTCAGTGTCGTGTGGTTGGCTGGTACCTGCCCACCCTCCCAGAAGCCCATCTGTATCTCCATATAAACTATCTCCTTTCTAGATGCTACTAGGCAGCTTGGAACAGGCATATATTAGTCTACCACATGAATCATGGTGAGTGGAACCCTTGGATCCCGGGAGGCACAGTGAGCTTTGACACAGAGAGCGGCACCAGGAAGACCCTGCCTGGTGTGTTGTGTGTGGGGACACCCCACCACTACCCACGCGGCTCAGTGGTCTCCTCAGAGACCCAGAGCAACTTCCCTGGATGTGGCAGTTAGCTTTCCCCTATGTGTCCCACGACTGCTCCCCACAACTCACCGGGTTCACGTAGGGGGGTTGGATGCCGCAGGGAGGTTGGGTGCCGAAGAAAGCCATCTCTCCCGCCTCAGGGAACCACCACTCTTCCTCACAGCTAGCAGACCTCTGCACAGGGCGGGGCTCAGAGAGGAAATAGAAACCTTAGCCTCCTGGCACTGACTCAACAGGGAGGAGCCAGGAGTCAGTGAAGGAAGTGTCTGGAAAAAATAAAGGGAATGTCAGAGAGGAGGGCTGAGACTGGGACTCGGGGAGGGCACGGGGTGCTCCTGCTCTGACGCTTCGCCTCCTCCTCCTGTGCTCTGCCAGGAGAACCAGTCACACGGAGTTTCTGAAGTTTCACAGTGACATGCACAGCGAGGAGGAGTTCCTCGACAGCCTTGGCCAGAGCATGTGGCTGTTCTTCTGAGTATGGTTTCATCACCACATCCAGCAAAGCTCAGGCTCCGCTTTCCCTGTGTGTGGGAAGCCGTGGGGAAGTCCTGCTGCAGTCCACTGTGTGTGCAGAGAAAGCGTGCTCAGAAAGTTTGAGGGGCACCAGCGAGGCTGCACAACTCTTTACGGGCAGTCTAAAGTCTCTACGAAGATCCAGGCTTTCCAAGAAGTATTTCTCCTTGTGTGAAAGCCGAACAACGTAGGAAGAAGTATTTTTGCAAGAAAAACACCCCCACCGAGACTGTTAATGTGGAATATGGGGGTGCCCTGGGAACTTCGTTTCCAACTGCCTGTGAATTTATCTGTTCTCTTCTCCTCATCTCTCTCCTCCTTTCCTCAGTTTTGGGGTGAGAAGAGGAAAAGAAGCAAATACAGTAGAATATCCCAAACAACAAGGAAGGAGACCCAAGGGAATATTTGAACTAGTTTTCAAACTAGGCATGATGGCACATCGCACAACCCAGAATGCCTTGCCTCATGCATACCTACCTACCTCCTTCCCTCCTCCCTCCCCGTTCCTTGTCCGACACTGTCATGTAGGCCAGGCTGGCTTTGAAGTCAGTATGTAGCCAAGGATGACACTGAACTTTTTTTTTTATTTAATTTTATTTTATTTTACAATACCATTCTGTTCTACATAACAGCCACAGATTCCCTTGTTCTCCCCCTTCCTGCCCCCCTCCCCTTCCCCCCAGCCCACCCCCCATTCCCACCTCCTCGAGGGCAAAGCCTCCCCCGAGGACTGAGATCGACCTGGTAGACTCAGTCCAGGCAGGTCCAGTCCCCTCCTCCCAGACTGAGCCAAGCGTCCCTGCATAAGTCCCAACCTTGAACTTTTGATCCTCCAAAGTGCCTGGATTATAGGTATGGGTCACCTGGCCCCGATGGTGCTGGGGATCAGACCTAGGGCTTCCTAAATGCTAGGTGACCACTCCACCAACTACGCTACATCACCAGACTTCCCCGCCCAAAACAAAAACAAACAAACAAACAGAAAACCCCTGCTCTTGTGGCTTAGGTTATGAATTAGGGGAAATAACTGGATGGAGCAAAGGACTGCAGGCTAGATTTGTCGGGGGAGGGGAGCCAGGACGACAGACTTACCTGGCGTCATTCCGGTCCCAGCCATCTCACCACTGCTAACTAGCAGGTTGTCTGGAAGCAAGCTTGTGGTGATAGCTGTGCCATTATTCCTAGAGAAGCACAGGCAGTGAACCAATCCCCCTGCCTCAGTGTTGGTAAGTGCACACGCCCCCCCCCCCCCTCCAGCAGGAGCTGATGTGGTTTGGGGACCTGTCCTCTTACCTGGATTGGTGTGACTTAGCAGGAGACATGTGGCTGCAGGTTGGATCTCTTGCCTGTATTTCTGCCTTCTGCCTTCTGCCCCCAACCATGGGACGATGCAGTTGGAAGGCCTTCATCAGATGGTATCTTGGTTTGTGCACCGGCAGCCT
The DNA here is from genome assembly GCF_004664715.2 of Peromyscus leucopus. NCBI lineage: Eukaryota > Metazoa > Chordata > Mammalia > Rodentia > Cricetidae > Peromyscus > Peromyscus leucopus. The sequence goes on from NC_051086.1 coordinate 62,367,858, forward strand.
CCAGGATAGGGAGGAAGAAACACGTTCTTTATGAACTAATTAGCCTGCAACGTTCTGTTACAGTGTCCTGAACTGGCCCCCCAGGTGCCAAAGGGGAATCTGGTTATCTGCCAGGCCAGGCATGACCTGTGACACTCTTTCTTCTTGTGCTCAGCTTAAGACACCAACATTTGCAAAGACTGATTCTGGAACATGTTTCCTTCAAGGCCATGTGTCCCCTCCTATCTTCAACCTAATTATACATTCCTCACTCAACCAGAATTGACTGGATTTAAAGAGCAGACTAACTATCCTGTTGGAGCAAAGCTGGAGAGAAATTCTTCACAGTCCCCTGGATGTCATGGACATCAAGGACACTTTTGTCGTGGTAGGCATCTACTAACAGGTAGGGATTTGGGGCAACTGGAAACCCCGTTCTCTGCAAGTTGGGATGGAAAAGTACAGGACTGCTGCTTTGGACATCTGCTTCTCCTACACCCCAGCCATTCCGAGACTGAACATTTTCCTAAGGGAAAGCCGTGGATGGCCATTCAGAACAGCTCCAAGCACAGGGCACGTGAGAGAGACATCAGGGTATTCATGCGTTTAAAGAGCCCTTAGCTTCCACGGAGGAACTAGGGAATGAGGGATACATCCAAGAGCCAACCCAGACAAGCCTGTGCTGTGGCCGTTCTACGAACGTCAAATTCAACAGGTTTGTCTTGGGGTTACTGCCTGGGAGAGGCAAGGTCTTCTGATGGCATTAAATGCTCCCGATCTTGGTCTGGGAGGTGGTCCCTGCTAACTACACAAAATTCTTCTATCAAACCAGCATCTGCATGTTCCCCTCAATAAACCACAGCTAAAAGGAAAAATGTCCTAGAGCCCTGGAGGACACAGGCCCAGCTGAGCTCAGGAAACCAAGCGGCTTAGGGTGGTGTTTGCTCTGGAGGTGAGTCACAATCATTCAGTTGTCTCACTAACATGTCAGTCCCCAGAGGAGGGACCCAGGGCCCTCTGCCCCATAGGGAGGGTTCACCGGCAACTCCATAGGCTGATGTATTTTTAGAGTAATCATTGCAGCAGGGAATTCTGCAGAGAATTCTGATTTTTATAACATACGAAAGCTACCTTCTATGAGCTGGTGAGATGGCTCAGTGGTGAGAGCACTTGCCGTGGAGAGCATGATGGCCTGACTTTTATCCTCAGAAAGAAAGGTGGAAGAGGAGTAGCCGGGCGGTGGTGGTGCATGCCTTTAGTTCCAGCACTCAGGAGGCAGAGGAAAGTGGATTTCTGTGAGTTCGAGGCCAACCTGGTCTACAGAGCGAGATCTAGGACAGTCAGGGCTGCACAGAGAAACCCTGTCTTGAAAAACCAAAATAAAAGGAAAGAAAGATAGAAGAGGAGAACACTATTTACAATATGTCATATGCATATGTAAATAACATTTTTCTGGGGTTTTTTTTGTGTGGTATGTGTGTACATATCTGTGTGTGCTCACACATGTGTGCATGTATGTGGAGCCCAGAGGCTGACAAAAAGTGTTTTCTTCAGTTCCTCCCTCACCTCATTTCACCTCAGTTCAGAGAGCTCATGGAACCTGAAAGCTCACTGATTTGTCTAGATGTCTGGGGATCCCCACCCCACCCACCTCAGCCACCCCTGTCTCCTCCTCTCCAATTCTGGGTGTATAGGTATGTGCTGGCTTTTTATGTAGGCACTGGGATCCGAACTCAGGTTCTTATGCTTGCACAGTGTCTGAGCCATCTCTCCAGCTACTCTTCTGATTTAAAAAGTAAACCAAATGAGATTTATTTTATTATTTTATTTATGTGTATATGTGTGGAGGGGGTGTGTGTGTGAACATCCGGGTACTCGACAACAGAAGAGGTTGTTGGATCCCCTGGAACTGGAGTTACAGGCGGTTGTGAGCCACCCTACATGGGTGCTGGGAACTGAACTCTAGTCCTCTGAAAGAGCAGCCAGTGCCCTTAACTGCTGAGCCATCTCTCCAGCTCCCACTTTTCTGTTTTTTTTTTTTTGAGAGAGGGACTCTCTGAAAAATCCTAGCTAGAAATCCTGGAACTATCTATCTATGATATAGACCAGGCCAACCTTGAACTTCAGGTATTTTTTTTCCACTTCCCCTTGCCAAGTGCTAGAATTACAGGTACGTCTGTTGTGGGATATTTGTACATTGTGTGGAGATGTATTTGCTGTGATTAGTATAATAAAAAGCGGAATGGCCACTAGTTAGGCAGGAGGTGTAGGGATTTCCAGGGAGAGAAAGAGGAGGAGGCATCTAGGCGCATGGGAGATGCCAGGAGACACGGGAGAGGAAATAGGAGGTGCAAGATGGAAGAGGGGTAACACTGGGTGATAGAATGCAGATTAATATGAACGGGCTAATTTAAGTTATAAGAGCTAGTTAGGAACAAGCCTAAGCTACGGCCAAGCCTTCATAATTAACAAGAAGTCTCCATGTCGTTATTTGGGGCTGTCAGTGGAAAAGAAAGTTCGTCTACATATGCCTCACCACACCCAGCCTACAAATAGCATTTAAAATTACCAACCAAGCGCCTCTTGGGGCTTTGTTCCCTTGGAAGTGCCTAAGGACCAGAGAATCTACATGTAAGCAATATATGTTTGTGTATGGTGGTGCCAAGGCTGAGCGCCGAGCCTTATACAAGCTAGGTGAGGATGCTAACCCTGAGCTATGTCCCCAGGCCCAGAGAATCTACAAAGTATCACTCTGCAGTTTAGAGCACTTGGGGGCAGCAAAAATTCAGCACTAAAATTCTAGGCTGCAGATTCAGTGTCCAGTATGGCCGTTTGGCTTGGCCTCGTCACCATGGTGCCCTGGGAATGTCATACAATGCTTCTGTAAAATGACATTCCTCAGGTGCTTCAAGACTTTGGGAATATGCATACGCTTGATGGCCTGACAGCCTCATGGGTGTCCCAAAGGGAATATAAAGAGGTGACTCTCTTGATTGCATGATTTTCTGGGTCAATCAAGTAGCGAGCCGTTTTCATGGATGTCACCCCAGGTCACTCACACAAAGACGAAGGGCTTTTTGATGAACAAGAAGGCTGTTTCATTATGTTTAAAGCTGTCTATTTCATAAAGGGGGCAGGGGGAAGAACAGATAGTTATATAAAGACAGTGGAATAGAATGAGAGATTTTACATTATTATTGCTTATCATGGTATTTTTAGGTTTTAAATTTCTATTTTTACATGTATAATTTACCTTGGATGCATAATAAAATAATTTAAGCATCATGGTAGCAAAAGAATCCCTTCAGTTCAGACACCACCAGTCACCTGTGAATCGGAGTCCTGGGGTCTCCCACCTGGTCTAGACGTAGAAACAGAAGCCTGGAGTGCAGGTATCTCTGTGTCTTCCCTCGACACCTTTGTGACGTTTGTTTCTGTTGGTTTGGACCTACAGTTTTCAAAAAACAGATCCTCATGTAGCCCAGACTGGCCTTGAACTCTCAATGACCGAGGGATAACTGCCTCTTCCTCTGAGTACTCAGGGTTTTGTGTGTTTCAGAGACTCAAAGCCAGGGCTTCGTGCATCGTAAGCAAGCACTCTCAACTGAACGATGACCGGGCTTCTGGATGTAGGCTGGTATTTGCTTTGAGTAAGAAATAGAATTAGAAATAGAATTTCTAGGTCATAAGGTATGAATGAGAAACTACTGAGACAGTTTCTCAATGAGTGAGCAGTACGTGATCTCAACAGCAACGGATGGAAGGACCAACTGTTGCCTGGTCTTCCAATCCTGACTGTGGCCGGTCTCTGCTTTTAGCTGTCTTAGCAGGCTAAAAACAGAAAGTACTGGAAATCATACCGGGAGCCTCTTAAATGCTCGGTACACTACATTCACAGTCCGAAGCTTTCAATTTTGATGAAGTCTGTTTTGTACAAAGGGTTGGTACTTTGGGATGCTAAGGCTGTGCCTAACTGTGGACCCTCCTAGATTCTGTTTTTAAAAGCTTTAGAGTTTTAGTGTCTATAGGGAGAGCTAACACCATTTCTGGGTTTTTGTTTTGTTTTTTATATGTAGCATGAAGTCCACTATATGTGTGTTTTTTTTCTTTTTTGTTTTCAAATACTGCTGTTAATTTTAAGGAAAAATTTTCTTGCTAGGTATGATGGCTCTTGTCTATAACCCTAGCACTCTGGAAGCTGAAGCAGGAGAATCACAAGTTAGAGGCCAACCAGGACTACATAGTGAGTCTATGCTACTAATATTTTTTTCCCTTTCCACATTGCTGTGTAGCAGGCTTCTTCTTTTGGGCTACCAACTAGCTCCCAAATCATGACATGGAGATTTATTATTAGTTATGAATGCTTGGCCTTAGTTTATGCTTATCTCACTAGCTCTTATAACTTAAATTATCCTGTTTCTCGTCATCTATGTTTTGCCTTGGGGCTTTTTACCTTTTCTTTCTGTATGTCCTACTTTTCCTGCTTCTTCCGTGTCCAAACTCAAGGCTGGCGGCTGCCTGGCTGGGTGTCTCCCTCTCTTTCTCCCTCATTCTCTTCTCTCCTCTTGTTCTCTTCTTTTTTATTTATTCTCTCTGCCCACCAGCCCTACCTGTCCCTCTCCTGTCTCGCTATTGGCTGTCCAGCTTTGTATTAGACCAATCAGGTGCCTGATGCTGGCAAAGTGAAACAAATGTAACATATCGTTACGTAATTAAACACACATCCTTATATCGTTAAACAAATGCAGCAGCGTAAACAAATGTAACACATCTTTAAATAGTTAAGTATTGCACAACATCGCTGCCTTGTTGGGCATTGACTGTAGGTGTATTCTCCTCACGCATGCCCTGCCCCCATTTCCCGTTCTGTTCCACTGATGTGTTTGTCTACCCTGATGTCCTGATTATGCCAGCATCATATTTTAAGTCATAAAACCATCATGGTGTGAAAGACACCCCTGTGCTCTTTTTCAAGACTGTTTTATAACAAGTGCCTATAAAGCCAGTATTTACCCAGCATTTGAGAGGTAGAAACTGGAGGATCAGGAGTCCAAGGTCATCAGGTAAAGACCAACCCGGGCTACATGGGACCTTGTCTCAAAAAAACAAAGAGTTCAAGGTCCTCCTCAGCTATATAGCAAACTCTTAAGGTCATCCTGGGACTCTGGAGACCATATCTTAAACAAACAAACAAACAAACCTATGATAATTCTAACTCATCTAGAAATTGTGTCGTGTGTGTGTGTGTGTGTGTGTGTGTGTGTGTGTGGTGGGGGAGGGGTGCTGGGCCCAAACTCAAGGCCTTGTGTGTTGCTAGGCAAGTGCTTTCAGTGATCCACCCACCCACCCAGCCTCTTCGTCTTTTCATGTAAAGTTTAGAATCAGCGGGTTTATTTCCCAGTCTCCAGAACTACGAGAGGCACATTTCTATCAGATGTAAGCCATCCAGTTTATTCTTGTATTTATTTACTTCAAGACAGGATCTGGTTATGGAGTCCTTGGCTGGCCTAGAACTCACCCATGCAACACTTTCTGACGGGAAGTTCTCAGTGCTTTAGCTGAAACACATTTTTTTTTTCTTTTTCCTTTTGTTTTTCGAGAAAGGGTTTCTCTGTGTAGCCCTGGAACTTACTATGTAGACCAGGCTGGCCTCAAACTCAGAGGACCTCTTGTCTTTGCCCCCGGAGCTCTGGGATTAAAAATGTGTGCCACCATGCCTGGCTCACGATTTTTTTTTTTTCTACTCAAGAAAAATTGTGAGGGCAGGAGAGATGGCTCAGGCTTCTGCTGCTCTAGTAGAGGACCCAGGTTCAATTCCTAGCGTCCACATGACAGTTCACAGCCTTCAGAAACCCAAGCTCTAGGGGTCTGATGCCCCCTTCTCACCTCTGAAGGCACCAGCCACACTTGTGGTGTACATACTTTTTGTTTGTTTGTTTGTTTGTTTGTTTTTGTTTTTTTGAGACAGGGTTTCTCTGTGTAGCTTTGCGCCTTTCCTGGAACTCACTCTGTAGCCCAGGCTGGCCTCGAACTCACAGAGATCCGCCTGGCTCTGCCTCCCGAGTGCTGGGATTAAAGGCGTGCACCACCACCGCCAAGCCGTATATACATTTGTTAAGACAAACAACCACATATAATAAAAAAAAACTAATAAAAATGTTATGTATGTAAAATTAAATGTTTATGTAATCAAAAGATTATGTGGATATTCTCATTTCTCCAGCTTATACTACAAGAGATACATTATTTGAAAATTTTAATCTTTATTATAAATAACTAATTGAATTGAATATGTCCATTTAAAATTTTTATTTGTATTAGTAGTAGTATTGGGGGGTACTCTGGTGCCACAGTGTGCATGAGGAAATCAGAAGACAATTTCCGGGAGTCAGTACTCTCTGGACCAAAGGGAAAGAAACTCCATTCCCAAACTCCAGAAGACAGTCCAAATGTCTAGAAATGATCTCAACCTAGACTATAGGATTTCTGTCAGTTGGATAAAAGCCAGCATTCCTCAGGAAGTCGTGAAATTGGTACCCACTTGCCAAAAGGGGCCATTTCCCTTATTCCTGGCAAAGGGACTTACAGCTCTCCCATTAACATATGCCTATCAGCATGCCAAAGTCCATGCTAGCCTTTGGGCTCCCTCAGTACCACAATACCTATCACACATTTCAAAGTTCATGTTAGCCTCCTGGGCCTCCTCCCCTCCTCCCCTGCCCCCTCTCTCTCTCTCTCTCTCCTGCATGTGTGTGTGTGTGTGTGTGTGTGTGTGTGTGTGTGTGTGTGTGCGCGCGCGCGCGCGCGCTCTGCCCCTGCTTCTCTCCCCATGGGTTCTCTATTCTCCAACCCCCACTACTCTCCCTTCTCCCACAGACAGCCCTTCCACGCCCAGTCTGCAGGCCATGTTCAGTCTACTTCTTCCTCTGTCTGCATTCTTCCAGATGTCTCTTCCTGTTCTCCCTCAGATCTACAATAAAAACCTTCCCCCTGACCGTCCCCTGGAGAGGTGACGGTCAGTTTAGACAAGTACGTTCCTTGCATTGTGGGTTCCAGGAGGAGAACTCAGGCTTGCACTTGAAAGCGTTTCTACACTGAGCTCGGCAGCCCTCGAGTTTTCATTTTTAGCAACTAAAGGGTCTGAAATTGATCCTTCTCCGCACAGTACTTAAGAGCCTTCATCTCTAAGCAATGCGCAGGTTTATCGTGCCAAACTTCTCTCAATCCAGATTTTCTAAGAGAATTTGTTCTCAACTTATCTTTCTTTCTTCCTTTCTTTTCCTTCTTTCCTTCCTTCTCTCTTTCTTTCTTTCTTTCTTTCTTTCTTTCTTTCTTTCTTTCTTTCTTTCTTTCTTTCTTTTCCTTCTGTGTAGTTTTGGTGTCTGTCCTGGATCTCACTCTGTAGCCCAGGCTGGCCTCAAACTGACAGAAATCCATCCATCTGGCTCTGCCTCCCGAATCTAGGGATTAAAAGTGTGCGCCACCACTGCCCAGCTCAACTTATATTTCTTTCTTTCTTTCTTTCTTTCTTTCTTTCTTTCTTTTTTTTTTTTTTGTTTGTTTTTTGAGACAGGGTTTTCTCTGTGTAGCTTTGAGCCTTTTCTGGAACTCGCTTTGTAGACCAGGCTGGCCTCGAACTCACAGAGATTGGCCTGCCTCTGCCTCCCGAGTGCTGGGATTAAAGGTGTACACCACCACCGCCCGGCTCCTCAACTTATATTTCTAATTAATTACAGAAGTCTTTTATTTTCATTTGCCCCAGCTTCAATTTGAAAAGTAGATAGGCGATAGATACAATGGTTTACTATTGAATAAATAAAGATTTTACTTTAAGAGTTTGTCAGCTATTAGAGTACAGTATTTTCTATCAGTGTAAAAATTGCAGACTCCTATATTGTGGATTCTTTGAAATTTTATTAATTTGTACATGGGGGCATATGCAAGCCACAGCATGCATGTGGGGGTACAGGACAATCTGTGGGAGTCTGTTCTTTCCTTCCATCATGGGGTTCCCAGGGATGGAACTCAGGACAGCAAGCATCTTTACCCACTGAGCGCCCCTGCTGCCCTGTGCTGTGGGCTCTTCTGAGTGCTGACGTGAGAGATACTGAGCATTAGTTACAGCTGAGAAGAATGACAGCTGACTGGGAAGCGGCACAAGGGACCCTCGTGAAGTGATGGTTCCCGATATTGAGAAAGGCACAGTAAACACACACACCCAACACTTACCCTAAATATGCCCTTAGGCTGGGGATGTGGCTTAGAGGTAGAGAGTGGTTGGCCTAGCGAGAGGTAGCCCTGGGCCCTATCCCAGCCCTACCAAAATAAGCAAACAAAATATCTTCAGTCTTGTACTTTTCTTTATCTTGTCTTTGTTTTGTTTTGAAGACAGGGTCTCCTGTAATCTAGGATGTCTTTGAGCTCACTAGGCAGCTTTCACTTCCCAAATCCTCTGACTGGTGTGATTACAGATGTGAGTCACCACGCCAGCTGAGTCTGTGTTTGTCATTCATAAATAAAGCGCAGCGAAGCTTTCTAAAGAGAAACGGGGCATTCAACTCCTGCCTATTTTAAATTTTAACAGGATTTATTTATTTTTATGTGTTAGTGTTTTGTCTGCATGTATGTAAGTGCAGTTATTTGTGCAGAGCCGTGGAGACCAGTCAGAAGAGGGTGTTGGGTAGTCTGGAACTTGAGTTACAGGCCTTTGTGAGCCGCCACGTGGATGCTGGAATCAAACCCAGGTCCTCTGCAAGAGCAACAAGTTCCTTTAACTACTGAACCATCCATCTCTCCAGCTCTAATATATATAAAATCTTAAAGATCTTGCCCCACCCTCCATCAACACAAAAAGGTGAAACCCATGCCTTTCTGTATATGAGCAGAGACAGCAAGAAACTGTTAATCCCACTCTGTGAGAATGAGACCACCACCACAATTTTGAGCCAGGATGATGTACTCTGGCCAGGTCCATTCCAGAGTCCCCAGAAAATGGCTACGAGCTACATTGGCCAGGCGCTTATAAAGGCAAACCCACAAGGCTACATACTTCCCGCCTTTGTCCAGTCCGGGGCAAGCATATATCCTAATGTACTTCCTGTCTACATAAGTCCTGCCTACGTGTGATAGCGCATATCCAGTGCAGTTTGGTCAACCAAACTTGTTTAGGGAAGTGAAAACCTGTGGCTTATTATCTTATATAAACAGCAGCCTCCAGCATTTTAGGAGGCATCTGTTCTTGGGCAAGGGGCTTGCAGGTCAGAGGCATTTTTGTTTTGCGGTCTCTTTGGCACAGTCATTAAAAATAAAACATAACTGTGGCTCTCACATTCCCCCCTTGAGTTGTTTCCCAAGTCAAATCCTTGACTCTGTGGTGGGTACCTGTTTATATTGGGATCTAATAACCTTCAGCTTAATGGTACCCAAGCATGAATTATCATTTAGTTAAGGCATTAATGATTAAGAGTCAAGAGTAATTAACAGAAACAGAAGGGCCAAAGGCCCTGAGATGGCTGACATCAGAGTTACTATCTAGGAGGAACCTGGAAGTAAGAACGGAAATCAGCCATTTAATTCATCTCAGGTCTCCTTTTTTTGCAATTTTTTTTTTAGTTCAGCCAGATTATTTCTAATGATTTCCAAATGGTTTTTTTTTTAATAGAAGCAACAATTTTCTCTTAAAGCCATATAATACCTTCTTGTTCTACATAGAGCAGGTTGAGTGTCCTATCATATTGTAGAACTACTTCAACTAATGAATCTACCTGTAATAGATCTGGGCCTATTTGTTGTTGTTGGTTTTTTATTTAAAAATTTTTTTTTTCATTTTGGATACCAGCCCCTGTTCCCCCTCCCTCCCCTTCTCCACCCCCAATCCACCCCCCATCCCACCCCCATCCACTCCTCAGAAGGGGTAAGTGTAAGCATTCTGAACCCACACTTGGGGGCCACCAGTGTCTAAATGTCACCTTTAAGAAAAAACTCCTCTCTCTCTCTCTCTCTCTCTCTCTCTCTCTCTCTCTCTCTCTCTCTCTCTCTCTCTCAATCTCTCCCTCCCTCCCTCCCTTCTCTTGCCAGAGGCAGCATGGACCTCTCTCTCTCCCTCTCCCTGTGAAGGCCTAGACTTAACTCTACAGGCTCAGGAATGTGCCATGACAACTGGACCGGATACAGAGCAGTATCCTCCTGCAGACATCCTGTCTGCAGTTTAGGCCCTTGAAGATATCTAGATAATCTTGCTGAGCAGTCCAGATAATCCTGTTCAGCGGGTTGTGGTTCCCCGCCAAAAGTCTAACCCAGTGGTTTCAAATGTGGTTTCGCACCCAAAGTCTAGACCAATAGTTTCAAAAAATCACCTTGCCCCTTCTGTCCAATCCCAAGTTGCCAATTCCCGGCTTGTGGTTTTTCCCTATAAAAACTCTATGGGCCCAGGTTGAACCTGAATAAAAGCACCCTTATGCGCTTGCATCAGAAACCGGCTCCTTGGTGGTCTCTGGGGGTTTCATGAAACGGGTACAACATCCCTGTCTCTCTCTCTCTCCTTTCTTCTTTCTTCATTCCCTCTACCCTTCTCCCAAAATAAACTTGCCATGTGGTTGTTGTGTCTGCCGTATGAGTAACTGTCCACGGTCTGCCGTGATGAATGGCCTGTCTCACCCCGCCGTGGGGCACCTTGGTCCAAAACCTGCCAAGGCCTCGCGTGTGCCATTATCATTACATTGGTGCTGCATGACTTGGATAGGCCCTCCTGGCAGCTCCCCGCATGCCAGGATCCTGGACCCAGTCTACCCCCAACAGGCTCCGGCTCACCCAATCACTCACCACCTTATCCACCAGCAGCAATCGAGTAAATTTCAACTGGGTCGTTACATCCTCTCCGGAGCCGCCCACAGCTCCTTTAGGCCTTTCCTGTCTGTGGCTCAGGCACCAGTAGGGCGCCTGGTGCTTGGGCCATCTGCATTGGGGAGGTCAGGAAGGCTCCACCTCCAACGTGCATTGTTTTACAGGGCCCAGCTCGAACCTCTGGTCACAGCCTGGCATTCCTCTGCTGCTACTCTGGAGCTTATGTGTGCGGGGCCCAGAGACTTAGACCTCTTGTATAATCTTAGAGGAACCAGCCTTAATATTGTACATCCCAGCACACAGAGCTCTTAGTCCAGTCACTTATTCTTCCAAATCTTCTTCTCCGTCCTCCTGTGCCCTGGGAGTCCTAGTATATATACACTTACAAGCAGTCATCCCTTGGCAGTGCAAAGCCAGGCTTCCAGGGTCAAGCAGAGGGGTGATAAGAATTACAAAGAGGGGCAGTAATTGTTAGTGACTAATAGGGAAATGAATTAACTAAAGGCTAAATTCAGGTAATATCTAAGAAGAGGGATCTTATGTGCTTCACTATAGTCTTAAATGTGATTGGTAGAAATGTTAAGAATCTATAAGTTTCTAGGTCAATGGGAGAAAATAAAACTGCCTTCTTTTTTCCTGTGGCTCCTATCTGTCCAAGCTATCTACCGTTTTTTTCTGCAGGGTGGAGGAAAGTGTGCTCGGTTGCTAGGCAACCTGCGTACAGCTCTAGATGCCTCTGGTGATAGTTAAAGGGAGATCTGGAACTAGAGGAAGGATTCGGGAAAGGAGGTAGTTAAGCTTAATTGGCACATCCACCAGGCCTTCTCAAACAGGTAGTCTGGATGCTTAAGTCTGTTCTTAGAGAGTAGAGAGGTGTCTCTGATAAGGCACTTTCCTCCATCTGGGGATGGACCTGGCCGGGAGCTGCCAATGATGATAATTACAGGGAGGCTGGAACTGGGGTTCTGGCTGAGCATAGCTGTTAGCGTAGGTTATGTAAATATTCCTTTAGTAGAGGGGAGATTGTGCCCAATAAATGATGGAAAAGCTACAATAGCACACAAGAAACTCATAGCAGAAAACAGCTGATAATCAAATGCCAAATATCACCAAGACTCCTTGAGTCTCAGCTTACCTCTGGAAGGCCCTTGGCTTCTTCCAGGTATTAGCTTTGTCATAATGAGCTGAAATCCTACTTTGTATATTTTTGCGGCTTATGGCATAGGCCTAGAGTTATCCTCTCCCTCCCGGGCTCTAGGGCTCCAGGGTATCAGCGGTGCCACATAGTGGCCATATGGCCACCTTGCCAGCTCATTTTATAGATAACAAAAAAAAAATCAAGCCTTACTTTTCCTAAAGCTACTAGGTCTCTTGACATAAACAAATGGTCTAAATGCTTCAGATTGCTTTCCCCTCCTATCATATTGTTGTATTAAGATTTTAACATTAATAGAGTTCTGTTGCAGTTTGGGTCACAAACTCAGGATTTTGGATTTTCTTTCAAAAGAACTCGAGAAAAATGATTTTTCCTCACCTGTATATTCCTGAGGATGCTATTTTTTTCTCTTCTGGTCTCCCCTTCCCAATTACTAAGACCATGGGCCTAAAAGTTTTAAATAAGTTCATAAATTTTAACTCCCGTCTGAAATGATAAATGCTGGTTATGGCACTGCTCACCGGTGGAAAGGTCACAGTCACAACAGAACCCAGTTGCTTAGTAGTGGAGAGCTTTATTAGGAGGAAGGGGAGGAGGGATAAAGGACCAGGCCTGGGGAGGAAAGAGAGATGGTGGGCTGGGGGGAGAGGGAGCAGAGCAGAGCAGAAAGAGAGAGGGAAAAAAAGCATCCAGCTTTTAAGGGCTCCCAGTACAGAGCTACACCACGCATGCGCTGATTGCGTGACCACACTGCATGCATGTAGTTGCCAGTGACATAAGACGCAAGACCTTTTGCTTAACTCCGGGACTAAGCATGTGTGGTCACACAGCTGGAGTAAGGGCAGAATTCTAACACTGTCTCTAGTCTATAATTTCATGGGCTTCCGTTTGGCTGACTGACATATCCAGGCATCAGCCACTGACTTCAACCTGTGAGACATGGACTTGCTGAAAGCTGATATAGACCAAGCCAGCCGATATGAATGCTCCTTGTTTCCAGCTGGATCAAATCAGATGCTTTTGGTTAATGCCCAAAATTCCCTCCTTACCTTTTGCTAGGACATGAAGATGTAAATCTGTTCCAGTTGTTTTACATGCTTACAGGTTCCCACATAGGTTCCACCCCTCCTGCCAGACTTGTGCCAAGACCAACCCTCAGGGGCTCTTCAGATACACCACCAGCCCCAGAACCAGTTCTGAGGATGCCAACCACCAACCAAGGATGACAACTGGCAAATACTGATGGGTTAACTTTGCCCACTTGCCCACTCGTGAAAACTCTCTTATCTCCTAATTTATTGACACTTTTTACAGGATGAATGGAGGCATTTCCACCTCCAGAGAAATAGAAGATCCAAGGCTCCCATACTCCTGATTTGGTGTGCCATCCCCCAAGCTCCTGGAACATCACTGCTGCAACCTGCCTTCTCAGCTCCCTCAAGGAACAGACACCGGAGACCTCCATGCCTGAGGTCCCCATGATGACAGCTAACTGAATGCTTCTTCACTCACACCTACCGCTGTGTGTGACCCCAACTCCCCACTTCACCCCTTGTCAGTAGAAATCAGTCTCTAGAATCCAGTGCCCTCATTTCCCCCCCACTTGCTATCCATAACTCAACTTTTTATAATAATCAAAAAGGAGCAATGTTAGCATTCTGAACCTGCCCTTGGAACACGCTCAGTGTCCTAATGTCATCTTATGTGACATCTCCTTTAAGGAAAACCTCCTCCCCCTTCCTCACGCTCTCTCTTCCCCTCTCTTCAGAGGTAGCATGCATCTCTCTCTCTCTCTCTCTTCTCTCTCTCTCTCTCTCTCTCTTCCTTCTTACCTCTCTTTCTCCTTCCCTCCATTCCGTCTACCCTCCCCTCAAAATGAACTTGCCACATGGATGTTGTGTCTGCTGTATGAGTAACTGTCCACTGTCTGTCATGCCGGAATGGAGTCTCACCCACTGTGGGGCATCTTGGTCCAAAACCTGCCAAGGCCTCCTGCGTACCATATCATTACCATAAGGCCTCCCCTGGGGAGCCAACAAAATCTAGCATAACAAGTTGAGGCAGGGCCTAGCCCCTTTCCCCTGTATTAAGGCTGAACAAGGTATGCCATGCCACTACAGGGAGTGGGAGCCAAAAAGCCAGTTCATGCACCTGGGATAAATCCTAGTCCCACTGCCAGGGGTCCCACAAACAGATCAAGCCACACAACTGTCACCCACATTTAGAGGGCCTAGTTTGGTCCCCTGCAGGCTCCCCAGCTGTCAGTCTAGGGTCTGTGAGTTCTCACTAGCTTGGGTCAGCTGTCTCTGTGGCTTTTCCCATCATAATCTTGACCCCCTTTGCTCATATGATCCCTCCTCCTCCTCTCTTTGACTGATCTCCAGGAGCTCATCCCAGTGTTTGGCTGTGGATTACTGCATCTGCTTCCGTCAGTTACTGGGTGTAGGTTCTATGATGACTATCAGGGTAGTCACTAATCTGATTACAGGGGAAGGCCACCCTCTCCGCTATTGCTAGGAGTCTTAGCTGGGCTTGTCCTTATGGATTCCTGGGAATTTCCCTAGCATCAGGTTTCTCCCTTACCCTGTTAAATGACAGTTGCCCTAGCCATCAACGCCATCAGAGATCTGAGAAGAATATATTTTAGCAGGAAGCATAATCCAAATGGCCTATGTATCAGTTAAAATGACAGAGACTTACCCACTACCTAGATGGTCGCCCTACGTTCCCATGGTCTTGATGGCCTCACTGGAGGCAGAGGTCCCAGGGCAGTATCAGTGTCCGGCCACCAGGCCCAGAAGATCTGAGAGGTTTTCCTGTGGAGAAGGAACTTTGGGGACTGACTTTACCTTGTGTAGGCAAAGTGGGGCAATCAATTCTCCAGTATCTTGCTTGTTCACAGTTTGGGCAGTGTCCTGGTGGTGGGTGAGGCATTGAGGCAGTTATGCCTAGTGGTTAGCATTGCCACAATCCAGGTGGGAGTCATTGGAGACCATCTGTCTTCTTTGGAGACCTTAGGGTTTCCACTAGGAAGGGCATTTCTATCTTATCACAAGAAGCTTTTTCCATTAAACATTTAAAATGCCATATTCAGCAGCTCTCTGAAGAGTTTGAGGACCATACTCTGTTAAGTAAATCTGAGCTAAACAAACTTTGCTTGTTTTTAGTTACTTGTTTTAGGCTTAACCTTGAAAATACACACAGGAGGCTAGATAAAGCTTTTTCATGTAATTAATTACATTAGTACTTAGCATGAATACAAGTATAGTTCTGAATACATTAAGGAATTTGATAATTTATAAGGTAACTGATCATAAATCATTGCATGTCTTAATCATCTTTAACAGTTTACAATATGTTAATAGCTTTTTATAAGATTAGGATTTTATAGCTTTACCCCATTAGGTTTAGGCTTAAAAAAATTAAAATTAAATTTCTGAATTGAAGCTCTTTTAGAATCAAAATAAAAATTTTAGTCATAAATACAGTCCATAGAGAGACTGCCAACTTTACTTTCTCGGTCTTTTCATACTGTACCAATAAACTTATGGATCTCGATGTACAGAAAGTTCATATAAGCCAACATTCTCAGTTTTGCTATGCCTCACAGGCACGCACGCACGCACGCACGCATGCGCAGATCGTGTGATCATGCTGCACATAAATTATACAATCACGCAGCGCACAGATTACGTAGGATGTAAGGCCTCTTGCGTGGCTACTGAACTAACTGTGCATGTGCGGTCATGCAGCTAGAGGAGCGGCCAGGGATCCCAACAACCAGAACCAGGTGGGCGGTTGACATCTCACTTCTTGTTCTGGATGGGAGAGTATTTGGGCCCCCATCAAGCCCCTTCCATGTCCCAGATCAGGATCCCACAGAACAGAAACAGACTATAACTTACCAGGAAGCCTTAGCAGATGCTTGGCGCTTTTCTCAGCATGGCAGTTCACTCTAATAGTCCACATAACTGAAGGCATGCCTCAGAGCCTTGGAATGTCTCAAGACAGGTGCCACCAGAGGTGGCCCCTCAGCTCCAAAGTTCTAGAGTGAAGGTCTGGCTTTAGAAGCTGAATCTCGCTGGGGCCTCCAGAAAATGTTAATCCTACTGTGAGAGAATAAGACCACTACCACAATTTTGAGCCAAATTTGAAGCAAGCATAAATACTGACCAGGATGTGGACTCTGGCCAGTTCCATCCCACGGTTCCCTAAAATGGCCACAAGCTACATTGGCCAGATGCTTATAAAGGCAAACCCACAAGGCTATATACTTCCCAACTTTGTTCAATCATAGGCAAGCATACATTCTGACATACTTCCTATGTGCCTCCTATCTATGTGTGATCAAACACATCCAAAGCAGTTGGTGAAGGGGCCTTGGAGTTGGCACAGAACATACCCAGACACCAAATTCTCAGCACAAAGAAGATTTTATTATTCAGAGGGACAAGGAGTGGGCTGCCTCTGGATCGAGCAGAGACAGCAATGGCTGACTTACATGTGGCCATTTTAAGGGCTCTAGCATGGGAGAGGAGAAAGGGGGTATCCCTTCCCTGGAGAGAGTTGGGGTGGCTGCCCCTGATTGGGTAGGAGGAGAACAAAGGAGACAAGGAAGCAGGCTTTTCATCAAGCAGTCCTGTGCCATTTTATGAGGTTGTATGCCTTTGGTCATGTAGCCTGGTGGGTTTGAGAGACTGTATCAAGACCACCAGTTGGGTCAACCAAACTTGTTCAGGGAAGCGAAAACATGTGGCTTGTCATTGTATATGAACAACAGCCTCCAGCATTTCAGGAAGTTATCTGTCCTTGGGTAAGGGGCTTACATGTTAGAGGCATTTTTATTTTATAGATCTCTTAGGCACACTCTTTAAAGCTTAAAACATAACTTTGGCTCTTACAGACCTAGAGCTGTCCTCATTCTTAGTGTCACCCTCCATCTCAGATGGGCCCCTCCAGGATCTACTGATTCTCACCTCCATGGGACCATTAGGGAAGAGAGTGACCATACTCCCTCCCCAGAGAGCATCCTATTGAGGGACTAGGGGCCAGATCCGTGGCGGGCAGACAGACAAGGTAAAGAGGCTCCCGGGAGGTTAATGGACTCATTAGGCTAACTGCATCGCTAGGATAGGTCACACGCCTTCCCACCGTTCCCCAGAAATTCCTCTTCTGGCTTTGGTTTGTTTTTGCTTTTTGTTTTGCAGGGACAGGGTGTCTGTAGCCCAGGCTGGCCTCACATTCACAGCAATCCTCCTGCCTCAGCCTCCCAGCTGCTCCTCTTCTGGTGTATACTTTTGTGCTTTGTAATCACTGGGCAGGGTCTCATCATGTGAACTCTCACACTGAGGAGAAATGCACTGAGGGGAAATCAAAGGATAGCAGTGTTTTTGGGGTGAGACTCCAGGACACATAGAGCCTGGAACACCAGTACCCTAGGCCCACCCTTCCTGCTCTGGGCAGCTGCTGAGTCATGCTGCTCACCTAGGGGAATTGAAACTGATCAGGTGGGAAGCACACACCTCAAGGAGTATGGAGAGGGGATCCAGGACCCCTTGTTGAGGCAGAACAGGGACAAGGGCTTGGGATGTCCCCGACTGCCCTTGGATCCCTCCCCAGCTCTCCCTCCTGCAGGGACAGGCCCTACAGGGAGGGCCTGATGCTCACAGCTGGTTTCCAGGAACAGTGTGGGTGGAGGGACAGATAACAGCAGCAGGGCCGGTCCTCCCTACCTTCAGGCTCTAATCAGTGGCGGTTAAGCAAATAAGCTAGCCGCGGCAGGGAGGGGCTGTTAGCATTATGGAGCTCCAAAGAGAGTGAGCCAGAAGTTTCTACAGGGCTGTGTGGTTGAAGGTATGGCTAGAAATTGGCATTTTTTGAATAATTATCCCCCTAAGGTTACACATTTAGAAAGCATCTTAAAGAAAAAGAATGCCCTGCTTTACCAGCATGGATGACCACCATAGGCACAGGGTGCCAGGTCCCCTCTTGGGGCCCAGTCATGGAGAAGGCCAGCTCCTGAGCCTCACAAGCCCTCCAGGAGTCTAGCTGACCGCCGAGGAGTCTGTGCTTAGGAAAGAGAAACTCCCCGAAGAAGCTGATGAGTCTTGAGGCTTTCCTGAGTGCCTGTGCATGCCAGGAGAGGAGCATGGATCACTCAGCCTTAGATTAAGAGGACCATGCTACCTGACCTTTGCTTCCAAAGGTTATTAAAACAATTGGGGAGTCATTACGGTGGGTGGTTATGTAAGTTGCTACCTGTAAACTTGCTGTGAAGGAAGTGAGTTCAACTCAGCCAGGTGTTGCTGAGGGCCGTGGGAGTATACAGCAGGTGACAACTAGTGTTTGACAAGTCGGCCCACCAGGTGTATAACTCCCTGATGGGGAGCACCATCTGGCAAAGCCGTGAGGTCACTGGCTGTGGAAACCGGTTGTTTTCTGTCTGTAACTTTCTCGGGTACCACTGTTATGCCTCCCTAATAAGAACAACTGTGGGGTGATTTCCACAGCCCTTTGGTAGAGTGTTTTACATGTCTGGGCACACATTTAGCTGTGGATTTCTGTTTAAGCTGTATAATTCTGGTGAACAGAAATATTACCAGAATATTCTTCTTTACTGACACAGGAAACTAACAGCATTCTCAGTCTCAAAGACAGCCTTTTACACATTTTGCAAAGACCTTAGAACTAGTCCAAGACAGACTAAGCTGCCCCTACAGAATACACACAAAGACTAATTCCCAGGTGTTATTTATTGCTAAATCAAGGCCAGGCTGTTTACCCTGAGATTGACTCCTTGCAGTAGCTCTCTTTCTGCACGTACCCTGACGGCTTCAGGTTCATCCAGTTGTTTAATGTCTGGGACCCCTCATCAATTTAGAGCTCTGTGCATGGGTCAATGTGACATTACTAGCCTAAGAGAGGCTACGTGACTTATCTTGTGTTTGGAGAATGGGTAGAGCCCTGAAGATGTAACTTATAATTGTCCGGAGTTTGGCTGTGAGGGAGCAGCCTCGGTGGTGTGGAAAGAGATGGCTGTGTAGAGCTGTGTGGGAGCTGCTGCAGAATATGAATGAGGGGTGTGTGTGTGTGTGTGTGTGTGTGTGTGTGTGTGTGTGTGTGTGTGCTGAGTGAGAGGTGAAGAAGCATGAGAGAAGTGTGAGGGCGGGAGTGAGTAAAGAGTGAGTGAGTAATGTAAAAGAAGATGTGTGAGTGAGTGTGAGAGAGAGCTGTGTGAAGGAGCTGCAGCTGCAGAGAGGAGCTGAGCCTGGGAACGGTGTAAAGCGCTGTGTGGTGACAGCGCTGTGTAAATGAGGTGCGGAGCTGTGGCCGTGGAGACAAGGAAGATGACGCTGTATAGAAAAGAGACGCAGGGGAGAAATGTAGGTAAAAGAAAGATGTGTAGCCATGTGAGAAGATGTATGTATGTAAAGATATGTAGCTGTGTGGAGACAGAAAGAGTAGGAGACCATTTTTAAGCTGAAGTAAAAGAGGAAGTTAACACCAGAAAACATGTGTATCTTCTTATTTTACCAGTCAGGTAGATAAGAACTTATTTCTAATGACCCTAGAAAATGTCTAGCCCTCAGATGGATAAGAACTTTTCCTGAGCCCTCGCCACCTTTGTGGATTTTCTTGCATTACCCTGGAGCAGGCTCCCCATAAGGCCCTGACAAGGGATGAGGAAGGTCTGTGTGTGTGTGTGTGTGTGTGTGTGTGTGTGTGTGTGTGTGTGTGTGTGGTCATAGCAGCTAGGTGAACCCAGGCCAGAGGTCCACCCTCAGTACCTCAGTGTCCTCGCTATAAAATGAAGCAGGTGACAGGTCTGCTTCATGAGGGGACCGGGGGCTGATGAAGTGGTGCTTGTCAGGGCTCAGGCTTATAGAATGAACAGGCTGTGGGTGCTGTCTCCTGCTTGCCTGCTCTTGCCATGGTGGTAAGGCCGGGGTGGACTTCTGAGCGGGGGTGGGTCTGAGCATAGATAGCGCCTGCCATGGACAGCACAGTAAGATGATGATGATGGTGATGAGCAGGAGGACTCTGTCTGTTCACATGTGTATGCACACCTAGGTCCCCAGGCAGCGAGGCGGCTCCCAGGGACTCCGTGGAGACCCAAGCGCCATGGCCAGGTACCCTGGAGAAGAGCCAGGGCCAGTCTAGCAGCCCCCAGGGCCAGGCTGAGGAGGTGGGAGAGGTCACAAACAGCAAAGAAAGAAGAGGTATGTTTACTTTAGAGAGAGTCCCCAGGTGACAGGAGGAGGGACAGAATGGGGAGACGAGCTAGAGGAGGCTGGAGAGATGGAGACTGCGTGCTGGGCTGTGTCCTGGGGAGTGGCGGGCACAGGGGTGGCGTCTGCGTTAGGAAACGGTGCTGTTCACCGGTGTGTGGGGTATGGAAAGCATTGCTGTAGGGGAGAAGGTCCTGGTACAATATTAACTGCACAGAGATACCACGTGTCATAGGAAACCGGATCCTGGCAGATATCCAGTCTGCCTGGCAGCCATGTGGATCCAGAGTCCTGTCTCTAAGTGCGTTCTATTGATTATTACTGGCCAATTCCATATGGGTGTGTGTGGCCCTGATGTATCCAACGGGGGAGGGGCATGCAGATGGGGGAACAGATGGTGTAGACAGCATCTAGTTAATCTAGTTACTACTGATACAGATCCAAGCAAGCATGCACTAGACATTTTTTTTTTTTTTTTTTTTTTTTTTTTTTTTTTTTTTTGTGGATTTGTGTTGTTTTGTTTTGATTCAGGGTCTCACTATATAGTCACAGCTAGTATGGAACTTGCAGTATAGCCCAGGCTATCCTCAAACTCCCAATGATCCTCCGAACTCTATTCCCAAGTTCTAGAATTGCAGGTGTGCACTACTCTTCCCAGGTAATATTCTTCCCTTTAAAGAACAAAGGCAGTCTGGGGAGAGAGCTCAAAAGGCCACCTTGTCATGAGGATCTGAGTTTGAATCCCGAGAACCCAGGTCAAAGCCAGAATTGTATCATGGGCATCTGTAATCTCAACAGTACTATGGGGAGCTGCAGAGTGGAGACAGGAGAGTTCCCAAGAGTTCAGAGACCAGCTGAACTGGTGTGTGCAGCAGAAAACCAACAAAGAGAGATCCTGTGTCAAAAAAGGTGGAAGGTGAGGACTGACACCAGAGATTATATACACACAGACACACAAGCACACACATACAATTCAATACACACACAATATACATGCATACATACACATATACATACACACATATACATATATGCATGCATATACACATACATACATAAACACACACACACACACACACACACACACACACACACACACACACACACCTGCAAAGCCTGGTGCAATGGAGGATCAGGATTCAAGGCTAGCCTGGTCTACATGAGACTCTGTCTCAAAAGCCAAAACGAAGGCTAGAAAGATGGCTCAGTTGTTGAGAGCACTGGTTGTTCTTATAGAGGATCTGGGTTTGGTTCCTAGATGCGCACAGTGGCTCATAACTCCAGTTCCAGGAGTCCCAGGCCACTTCCTCTGCCCTCCATGGACACCAGGCACACACGTGGGGTGTACAAGTATGCACGAAAGCAGACATTCACACACATACAATATTTTTTTTAATCTTAAGAAAACAAAAACAAAAAACCAAACCAAACCTTCCTCACGTCTTTCTGCTCTCTTTGTGCCTTGCTGGGGATGGAATTCAGGGCTATGAAACACCAGGCAAGCAGGCAGTCTACCACGGAGGCAAGCTCCAGCCTCATTCCAGTTTGATGGGGAGACTGAGGTACGGAGACGGGAGGAGACTCTCTCAAGGTTCCTTGTACGGTTTGGGATGAGTTTTGTCAGCCTTTCACAGAAAGCGCCCTGCTGTGGATATCGCTCTGTATAAATAAAATGCTGATTGGCCAGTAGCCAGGCAGGAAGTATAGGCGGGACAAGCAGAGAAGAGAATTCTGGGAACAGGAAGGCTGAGTCAGGAGACGCTGCCAGTGGCCGCCATGAGTACCAACATGTAAGATACTGGTAAGCCACGAGCCATGTGGCAAGGTATAGATTTATAGAAATGGGTTAATTAAAGATGTAAGAACTAGATAGCAAGAAGCCTGAGCCATTAGGCCAAACAGTTTAAGTAATACAAGTCTCTGTGTGTTTTGATTGGGTCCGAGCGGCTGCGGGACTGGCAGGAGAGAGAGATTTGTCTTGACCATGGGCCTGGAAGGACCAGGAGAACTCCAGCTACAGTGCCCAGCTAGAGAGACCTGAAAACCATGTGAGTTTTGTTCTTTCATCTGAAAGAGGTTGGATGTTGGTGTCGGGGCCAGGCAGGCAGCTCCACCATCATGGGGGCTCCAGCTCCTTTTCCTGTACCCTACACCATCTTTAGTCTGTTACTTCATGAGCTAAAGTAGCTGCTGGAGCCTGAGCCATCACACCCGTATCCCACTATCCTTATGATACATGTTTGCTCAGTTGAACTCTCTATTAGCCACACCCCCAACACCCACATGGCCTCAACACCATCAGGTGAACACAGGGTGCCAGGAACACACACACACACACACACACACACACACACACACACACACACACTTCTGTCTCCACCTCCTGAGGGCTGGGATTACAGGGGTGCACCACACCATGTGCTGGGATTACAGGGGTGTACTACACCATGTGCTGGGATTACAGGGGTGCACCACACCACGTGCACCTGTATATTTAGCACTGGGGATGGAACCCAGGGTTCCATCTGCAAACTGCAAGTAATCCTGTGAACGCTGCTCACTGAGGAGGGACTTACTGAGCCTTTTCTCCGGGTGGAGCTTTCATCTCTGTTGGGAAGAACAATGGCTGACGTCGGGTGTTTACACAGAGGTCACACCCGCCCTGCTGGAAGCCCTCACCCAAACTGCTCCCTCCATGTCACTGGCCTACACTGCTGATGGTCTTGTTTGTCTTTCTGTCTGTCCTGTTCCCCCTTCCTTCTACCCGGCTTCATGGGACACAGTATCCCCCCACCCCCACCCCACTCGCCAACCCACATGATCTGTAGCTGTCCCCAGGAAAGGAGCCAGTGTTGATCTGATGCCAGGAGATTTGTCCATTGAGATTTGAAGCCCTTAACAGCCCTGTAGGGTTCAAGAACTGACAAGTCCAAGAATCATAGTACCCCCCAGGCAGGTGGTGAGCGGCAGAATCCAAACTCTGGCTCCTCATGACGGCACAGGAAGTGCTCTTAGCTGCTGAGCCACCTCCCCAGCCTCAGCACTATCCCGAGAGCACAGCAGAAGCCCAGGAACTGAGCGGTTAAGATCCCTGGCTTCTGATGAGGAGTCAGGATCAGGTCTGGGCCATCACCTGGGTACCCCACGGATGCAATTGGGCCCATTCCTAGACCTCTTTACCTGCCTCCCTCCCCAGATGACCACATGGCACTGCTAGGATTAGACTAAGGACAGGTGTTCGGAGCAGAAACCCCACAAATGGCTCTTCTGTCGGCTCTGCTTCTGCCAACCTCCAAAGCAGCTCTCTGCATCTGTGGATCGGCAATGAGAGGCTCCCAGAGGTCAGAGAGAACTCCGTTCCCCCTCCTTCAGGCTTCTATCAAATGAAGGGCATCTTAGCTAACAGGGGACCACCCGGGTCTGCATCACTTACTTTGTTACTGCTGGGGACATGACTCTTTCTCTGTGGGCCACAGCCCTATCACCTCCTCCTGTTGCCTTCTGTTTAGAGATACTTAACAATTTTTTAATCGTGTGTGTACGTGAGTGCGTGCGTGCGTGCGTGCGTGCGTGTGTGTGTGTGTGTCTGTCTGTCTGTCTGAGGTTAGGGTCTCATGTAGCCTCAGCTGGCCTGGAACTTGCTACCTAGCTGATGATGGCCTGAACTCTTGACTCTCCAGTCCTGGCTCCATGGCACCTCCTTTAGGAAGGTGCTCCTTAACTCCTGGAAGGGGTTCAGACCCCTTGGCTCCCCATTCCTGCCCTCCTATGCCATCCACCCACATAGTCCCCAACAGTCATCTAGAGCGGTCAAAACAAACACGAGCCCCAGGAGACCTTGGTAAAACTTTATTCACAAACTCCAGACCCCTAGGCCTGGCTCAGCCAGAGGGTACATTCTTAGCAGTGGCAAAAACCCCAATATAACACGTTCATCCAGACTAACCATTTTAATTTAAATTAAAGCATTTCTGGAAGACAAATGCAATTGATAGAAAATATAAAAACTTTTACTGTACAAATTTTACATCACATTCAAAATGAGCAAATAAACGTGTGCCTTGTGGCCACAGAGACACCGGGAGCACACACCGATGATGTCCTGGCTAGTGCCACAGCACAGCATGGCTATTCCACCCCTCTCTGTCACTACAGAGCAACACATGCTTGCCACTCCCAGCCTGGACCACAAGATGACAATGGCCAAGGGCTTCGATTTGGTGCATAGGAGCAGCCAGACAGACCAGCACTAGCTAGGATTCGCCGCCACTCTGATGGGTCAAGGCCTCCTTGGAGGCGAGGCTGGGAACTCAGAGTGCCTGGAAAAGGACAAAGTTTCTGCTGGACTCAGACTTTAGGGGGGCAGCCCCCCTGCAGCTCAAGCCTCTTTGTGTTGCCTTCACAGTGGCTACAGGGGCTGAATTCACAGTATCTGTCATTCTTCATGTGTTTCCCGGGGGACAAGGAGAGCACAGAGGAGGCCGACTTTCCTAACCTCAATTCACAGTCACTTAAAGTAGAAAAGGAAACAGGGACCATGATGGGGGACTCCCTTAAAGGAAGGGCAGTACGGAGGAGGCCTCAGAGAGGAAGTGGGGAAAGTTCCAGCACCCTCGGGGCCAAGTGGCCCCAGGGTCCCAGGCAGATGTTGGGTCCCCTGCATAATGGCCCCCGGCAGATAGACAGCTCTTAAGGCAGGGACCATGACTACTCCTATCTGGTCCCCAGCACAAGGCCACATTCACTGCAGGGCTCAAAGCTTTCTGAACAGAGATGTTCACAGTAGAGAGCGAGACCCAGGCTCGCCGTCAGGGGGCTGTGTGTGATGCCCCGTGCGGTTTGGTGCCGTGGGATGACTGGAAGCGTTGACCCGGCTGCCAGCCTGATGGCTCATGTTCTACCTGTGAGGGGAGGTCAATGTCATGGCATTCGCCAAGGGAAGGAATGGCCAGAGGCCCAGACACTGTGGCCTCCGGGGAGGTACGGCCATGAGACAGCCAGAGGCTGTAGTTATACACCGTGTGGTTTGGGAGTCGGGAGGTCACACCAAGGGCTAGGGTGGGAAGCCACAGGGATGAGGAAGTGATAGGACAGTTCCATTTCAGAGGACAGATGACCCACGCAGAGCTGAACACAGGCTCACAGCTCTTCCTCCCCACACTGGGGCAGGGTCACGATGCTCCTGTCCCAGCTCTCCTGTAGCATGAACAACTGTGCTGAGGGGGTGGGGGGTGGTGGTGGGTGATGCAGGCAGAGTCCCACAACTTCTCAGAGAATGGCCTGTTTCATCAGACACCTGGACCAGGCTCTAACGCTAGGGCAGGTTCTGAAAACTGAGGATGTGTTTGGTGTTTAACGAAGAGGGAGCCACCCCGCCATGCCACAGCGGGACCGTGAGCCTAGGGGCCTGGACCTAGCCACCTCTCCACTCCCATTTCTTCCGCACTCTGCTTGTGGGGTCTGTAGGTGATAGTTTCTGCAGAGCCCATCTGACTTACCCCTACCCAGCCCTCCTGCTCGCTGGAGTGAACACAGACGTCGGAGGCTCACAGATAGGGACTTACTAGGTAGGTCTCGCCCAAGTGTCTGGACAGCCTCATGCCCCCGTCTGAGCTCAGGGCACACACAGGAGTCAGAATGGACTAACAGGCGTCGATGAGACAGGGGAAGTGGAAGTGGTGAGAGGTCTGGAAACTTCTGGCACGACAGAGGTGAGTTTTAAAGTGCTAGGGTCACCAAGGGCCGTATTCACCTCTTCCCTATTCTCATCAACCAAGAACTCACTGTACACACAGCTGACGGGCGAGCTCTTGGCTCCGGGGGTAAATGTGAGGCACTGGGGGTGGGGGTGATGATACAGGCTGAGTTCCACAGCCTTCATGTCTGCCTGGAGGCCTCGGAGAAGCAGCAGATGTCTCCCCAGATGTGTGACTGTTTCCTTCCACTGTGGTAGAAGCCGGGCTAAGATCCATCATCAGATCCATCTAGAAGCCACTAGGATTCTGTCTGTACTTTTTAGCACACCAAGCCCGGATCAGAGCAGAAACTAAATCCAAACTCTTGAGGAACTCCTGACCCCATAATCCAGAAGGGTTCCTAGCCAGGCTTTCTCCCACTAGCTAAGGAAGGGTTGGTGTTCCTTATGGACAAAGAGAGGGACCAGTGGGGGTTAGGGCCAAAGCATAGGCCAGGGCAAACCTCCCACCATGTCCTCTTTCCCCAGAACAGCTCTGCATTCATGCTGCTTTTCTTCCTTCTTGCTCCTCTGGGCCCCTCACTGCTGCAGGACCTTGGAGAAGGGGGCGGCGAGAGGGGGGCATTTCTGTTGCTCCGAAGTGCCAGCACCCTTCTGTGGAACTATTATTAACTACCATAAAACACCAAGCTTGCGGGGCAGCAACCTCTGTGTAAACACTGGCTTAGTGGTGTCATCTGGAGTGGCATGTACGGCTCCGATCCTGAGCCCCACACACCGCTGCCATCACATTCCTCACGGAGGAGTCATACTCCTGGTCTGTAGCTTGGCATGCAACGCTTCTCTCATTCCTCGTGGCGGTGGTTTGCATGTTTCATAACCAGGTTTCAGAAAGGAAGACACCCTCTGCACGAATGTGCATGGCCGGCTACATCTTTGGATTATTGGACTCCAGGGCCCCCAGGCCAAACCTTTCAAAGCGGGGCATGATTTTGCTGCTGTTAATGCTGCGGAGAGGAGCAGAGACATGGATTATGGCTCTGCTGGTTTGGACCAGAGTTAAGGTGTCACTGGTTATGCTTAGCAGAGGATCGGAGTAAGGATAACTTCTTGGCCGAGCTGCTCCTGGCCACCCTAAGTCCTGGGCCTCAGCCACATCCCCTGCCTGGCGGGGATAAGGGAAAACATGGCTTGTTCACCTAACTTGCCAGCACCCAGCATGGCAGTAGCCGTTATGGGCTCACGGAGGCTGTTTCCTCATGGGCTGCTCTGTGTGGATGTACTAGTGAGAGACCAGAGGATCTGTATCAGGGCTGATGGCACACACTCCTTTGAGAAATGGTGCTCACGTGGGGTCCACTGGAGCCACTATGGAGCAGAATCCTGAGCCCAACTGCAGAAATCTGGTCAGGGCCATGGAACCCCTAGCAGATGTGAGAATAGCTCTGTCTCCATTACTGAGTGACAGGTATCACTTCGCTTAGAACAACATTTCTGAGTGGGACTCCTAAGGACCCAGCCCTTCTGAACTGATGTCTTCCCCATATGGCAATACGATTTGTGTGTATTTGTGTGTGTGTGTGTGTGTGTGTGTGTGTGTGTGTGTGTGTGTTTGCATGCCTACTGTCCTTTGTCTTCACAAGACAGACACAAGACTCTAGACAGGGCCCATGACCTCAGGGCTAGGTCTGGGCAGCTCTGAACCACTACATCCCTTACAGGACAACGTTCCAGGGTTGCCAAGCCCCTCCCCATCCTCTGAGCATGCTCAGCAGGAGCTCATGAAGGTGTTAGTAGGGGCTAGGGACCAGAGGAACACAAGCAAGAGCCACTCTTGGGAGAACAAGAGAGAAAAGACCGTCTCATCCACGAAGGCAGCTGAGAGCTGTTCTTCCGCCTTGAGGGGTCACCCCGTTAGTGCCATCCTCCCCTGGCAGTGACTCAAGTCAGGTGCCCGCAGGCCATGTGCAGGGGAGGGGCCGTTGTTAAAAACAGAGCACAGGAAGGAGTCTGGAGGGGGGGACCGGAGCAGCAGAGATGGCATCCCCTGGGTTAGTGCCCGCTGGCATTTTGAGTCTTAGCAGAAGTCACGGAGCTGAGCTGGCGATTAGGAGGAAGGAAGCCCTGAGGCATGCAAGGCAGCCAGGCCTACAACCTACAGACAGAGAAAGAGCAGCGTCAGAACCGGAGCCTGAAGGAGCTGGGGCACAGAGCCTGACCAGAGCAGCTGCCCAGGGACCTGCTGCCTGCAGAGAATAGGATCCCCAACTTCACCCCTCAGAGTGGCAGCAGGGTAAGTTTGACAGGGGATGTGGGCACAAGGAAGCTTTTCCATGTCCCCACAGGGCCGTTCCAGGCAGCCCTCAGCTCCTTAAGCCCACAGCTCCTTGTGATGGTCAAATTGGCTTCCTAGAGATTATTACTTCTGCTCACTTGATCCTTTCCCTCCCCTCTTATAATTACTACTACTACTACTATTATTATTATTATTATTATTAATATTACTAATACTTGTAGTGCTGGGCCCAGACCCCAGCCTCATCTATGCTAAGCAAGAGCTCTAACATCGAGTCTCACCCCCAGCAATTCGCTGATACTTTGTTTGTTTGAGACAGGGTCTCTCCTGGCTCTCACTACGTAGACCAGGCTGGCCTTGAACTCACAGAGACCCACCTGCCTCTGCCTCTGAAATTGGGATTAAAGGTGTGTGCGCCACCATGCCCAGCTGCCACTGGTGCTTTCATTTCTGAGATTTCACTGTGTATCCCAGGCTGGACCCAAACTTAAAATCCCCCTGCCTCGTCCTCCTGGATGCTGGGATAACAGGCTTATGCTACCACAACTAGCTCACTGGATTCTCTTCCTCGGAGCTTCACCCAGAAGCGGGATTTGGGGGGCTTGGCTCACAGAGCTCATTCTCCCTCAGCCACATGCTAGCCCACGTGGTATGGAGAGGGGCCCTGCCTGCCACATCCCTCTGTGAGAACCACGAGCCCAGGGGCCCCTGCTGGTGGCCATTTCAGCTGCAAGAGGTCACTGTGGATTACGGGAGTGAAAGCATGGATGTGAGGAGCAGCTAGCATGCAGAGACGGAAGGGGAAGGGTGGGTATGCGATGGGCCGGCCACACACAGGCAGGAGAGGAGAGAAGTGAAGGAAACACACTATTCCTCCAGACCCGGACAGGAACTCTTAAAGTCAGGGTGACCATAGCGTCCTTTCCCGTAGTAGCGGCTCCGCCAGCGGCTGGGGGTGCCCGAGACCATTTCACCAGCAGTTGAAGAGAGCCGTCCGATCCGGTCCAGCCAGGCGGCCCGGTGGGTGATGGCAGCCAGCAGGCAGGTGGAGGAGTCGGGGTGGAGGGGCGGGAAAGATGACACAAGACAGATGACAGGCCAGGCCAGTGCATCCGCCACCCCCCGAAAATGAAAAGCGACAGAGCCAAGGGGGAAGAAAAGAGAAAGTGAGAGTTAGCGGCCCCCGTGTCTGGAGAAGCAGAGACTGGGAGCAGACGTGTGGGAGCCGGCGGCTGTGGGCTCCCACGCGTGGACTCAGTTTCCCATCTGTGAGATGGGAGGGACGGGCTGACTGGTTTCCAGGATGAGGAGTCATCTTGGAATGCCAGTGCCTGCCTGGTGCAGGCATGCTTTGGTAGAGGAGGAAGCCTGTATTCAGAGGGCCCGAGACCTCCAGCAGCTCAGGGGAAAGGCTTCTGTCGACCCCAGCGCTACCCAGCTGAGTGGCATGGCCCATGAAGGGACAGCAAGATTTCAGTGCTCAACAGCTCAGCAACCGGGTCGGTACCAGCCTAAGCAATACCGATGCTGCTTGTTAGGGGCTGTTTTGGGACCCACATGGTCGTGACCTCTGACCCTTCTCTTCTCAGGCATAACTTTCTCACCCTGGTCTAGCCTGGGCTTGGTGTCAGTGATGATCTAATACAGTGACATGTAGATTCCCACAGGTGGAAACTGGAGGCATCTGCCTCTAGCACCAACCGGGTAGGTGAGATTCCTTTGTCAACCTCTCTGCTCTGTGGAAGCCCCAGATCGCAGTCTGATGCAGGTCCAGCAGAGGGCGCCCTTACACCCTCCAGACGGAGGCTCTCCGGGATCTGATGGCACGTCTAGCTCATGGCGGGAGTACTTACTCAGCCGACTTCCAAAAGTGCCCGGGATGGGAGAGCCGCCGGTTCAGCTTGGGCAGCTTCTCCAGCATCTCCATCAACAGGCTGAAGCTGGGTCTCTCCTGTAGGTCGAAAGCCCAGCAGGCAGACAGGATCTCCTGCAAAGAGCACCGTGGTCAGGGGAGCATGGGCAGCTGGGAGGGAGGGAGGGAGGGAGGGAGGGAGGGAGGGAGGGAGGGAGGCGCATGGATGGGACACTTCCTAAGGGCCCCTGTGAAGTTCCCAAGGGCCCTGCACAACTGTGGATGCAGAACCCTGGGAAGTAAGTGTTTTAGATGAGCCACCGACCTCCCAGGTCAAAAGGAACTTGCCTGTTCTCCTTCCTCCTCAACTTGTCCTTCCCAAAGGGACCAAGTCAAGCAGAACGAAAAACAGGAGAGAGGGGGCAATGAAGGCAGGTGGCCTTTGCCAGATGGGAAGTGTCCAGAGGTGAACGCGATGATGGTCTGGGAATGTATACAGGGTGGGGCTGCCACCAGGGGGCGTCTCAGTGCTACCGGAGCAGAGACGGGCGGGACAAGAACCAATACAGGAGAAGCAGCCGATAACCCGCAGAACGGCTGCCGTGACGGAAGGAAGGCCTTCTCTCAGGGTCCACTCAGTCCCACAGCACCTTCTACAGCAGCCCTGACACCCAGGAGGGTGGCCTGCCCACGTGGTCATCACAAGACACCATCTACCCCCGGCTAGGCAACACAGGCTTTGGTTCTTAACTACAATGACGTCAGTGCCTTAGGAAAGACAAGAGACCCTCCCTGGGGTCCTTCCCGGGTGAGTGAGTGGAGGTCAGTCATGTCACAGGCAGGCCCAGCCCACCCTTGGGCCCTGCTTCCCTCTACTCACGCCGACTTCCTTCCCCAGGCTGACAGACGCCAGGACACGCCTCACTCCTTCCCCGCTTCCGATCTGCCAGATCAAGGCCTCTGCAGGCTGGTGTTTAAAGGGCCAGTCTCTTGCCTGCAGCTCATACCACACAGTCCTACGGAGACACACCACGGTGTGAGCCACCGACTGGAGCTGCACAGAACCCTTCAGGAGGTTCTAGGGGTTGCCCGCGTTAGGAGCCAGAGGTCCAAGACACGGTCACCCCAATATCAAGGAGCACAGCCATGGCTTCCCAGGGCACACTTCCTAACCCGGCGGCCACCACCGTACCTGAGTGCCGGTGGCCCACTCACCCGAACGCATAGACGTCAGCAGCTTTGGAGAAGGGCAGCTGGTCCTCATCCCTCCCGGGTGTCATTTCTCGAACAATCTCGGGGGCCAGATAGCACAGCCAGTCATGGGACAGCTTCAGCTGGTTCTCACGCCTGGGGGCCAGGACAAGGGCACGGGCCCCTCAGTGGGGAGCAGGTGGCCCGACTGTACACCTCTGGGCCCCCTCACATGTGGTGGAGAAAGCCCAGAGAAGAACATGGAGTTCTCCCTTACCCGTGAACAGGCTGAACACTTCTAGAAAGGGGACAGCACAGCTGGGAACAGCAGGGAGCTGCTGGTGACAGGGTTTCGTTCCCTGTACTGAGTGGCTGGGCTGTCGAGGACCCCTGGCCTGTCTGCAGATGCCAAACCTGCACGCGGATGCTCTGGCCTGTCAATCTTCCTTGAGACACCACCCCACTCTTATGGAGGAGCTTTTCTTGACACCCAACCCCTCTCTAGTCACAGGAAGTAAAATGCTCTTTCTCGTCAAGGGGATACAAGCCGGGCCCCTCGCCCATCCCTGGGTAGCCAAGCTGCATGTGCCGGGGGACTCGGCCTCCATGGGTGCCCCCACCTGGGAATCAAGTACCACGGGGGACCTAAACATGGACTGAAACCGCATGGGCAGCACCAGGAACCGAGGCAACCTGGCCTGTGCAGGGAAGGCTCTCGCCAACGATGCAGCCAGGGGCACTGCACACCCATGCAGCGCTGCGGCTCCCGCTGACCCATGCAGACACCCACGGCCAACTCACCGTTCCTCCCGGACCACGCCCGAGATCCCGAACAGCCCGAAGTCTGTGATGACCACTTTGCCGTTGTCATAAAAGACATTCTTGGACTTGAGGTCTTTGTGCACAATGCCCTTGGCGTGAAGATAGCCCATCCCCTGCAAGACAGCCAACCTTGTGTCAGAGGGGGGGGGGATGCTAAGAGATGGAGGCTGAGCTGTATTCAGGGCAAGACACATTACCCCCCACTCCCCATCCTATCTTCATACAGACAGCAGGCAGGATACTGTCCTCACCTTACAGATGACGCAACCGAGGCTCAGAGAGGGCAAGTGACTTGCCGCAAGCCACACAGCAGTTAAACATGGAGCCCAGATCTGACCTCATTGAGTTCATGCTCTTTCTATGCCACTCTGCTGCCAAATAGCCACCTCAGACTTGGGTAAGGTGTGAGGCATGGACGTGGTGACGGACAGTGAGCAGAGGTCAAGGAGTGTCAAGACCGATGATACGGGCAGTCAAGTGTGTGCTTAGCATGCTCACAGTCCCGTGTTCAGGACTTAGCGTTACCAATTTTAAATAATCAGGGCTGGGGGTGATGGCTCAGTGGTTAGGAGTGCGTCCTTCTCTTGCAGAGGACCAGAGTTCGGTTCCCAGCACCCTCAGAGGTGGCTCACAGCCATCTGTAACTCTAGTTCCAAGGAATCCAGTGCCCATTTCTGGTCTCTGTGGGCAACAGGCACATACAGCAGTCACACACACACACACACACACACACACACACACACACAAACATGCAACAGGCACATACAGCAGTCACACACACACACACACACACACACACACACACACACACACACAAACATGCAACAGGCACATACAGCAGTCACACACACACACACACACACATACACACATACACACACACACACACACACAGAGAGAGAGAGAGAGAGAGAGAGAGAGAGAGAGAGAGAGAGAGAGAGAGAGAGAGAGAGAATCTTAGAAACAGATTTGATCACTATACTATCCAGACTCAGGCAAAGGGCAGGCTCTCAGGAGTTCACTAGCTGGCCTCTGCTCTTAGGCAGGGTGACACTCGGGGCAGGTAAAAGAGACATTTCTAGGATGCTACCTCGCCATGGTAGCAGGGGCCCCAGATGAAGCCTGAAGTCTGAGTTCCATACTCCATCTGTGCTTGGTTAGCACTGTGTGGGCTTGGGCACAGTGCTGGCCTCTCTGAGACTCTGCCTCTTCATCCACCAGGTGAAATGTGGTGGGCGATGCCCAGCAGTGATTGCTCTGGCCTGACCATTCAAGGATCAGGGGCACAGAGCCCACGGCCCAGGTGCTGGAGTGACAGGTTCCACTGTGGGAACCGAAGGACGAGTAGCTGTCCCTCTCCGAGGCTTACTCCCACCACAGGCCCTGCATGGGGGTCAGGGGGTTGGTTACACTTGTAATCCCAGCACTTGAGAGGTGGAGGCAGGGGTTTAAAGTCATCCTCAGCTACACAGTGAATTTGAGGGTAGCCTAGGCTACATGAGTCCCTGTAACAAAACAAAACAAAGCCACCCAGACACACAAAACCCAGGTGTGGCGGCTGGAAAGGGTCCGGTTAAAGAGACAGGCTCTAGAGCTGAGCCTGGGACCATTCCTTCCCCAGGATTGCCCGGGGTCTCCACGGCAACCCGAGGTCAGGTCCCTCTGCTCAGCTTCGACCTCAGCGAATCTCAGATCACTCCAAAAAGGAAGTGGGCGGGGCGGGGGCGGGGTGGAGCTGAGCAGGAAGGACGTAGAAGGAGCGAGGGGTGACAAGAGGCATCTCCAGAACCTTGAGTCACTTTCCTCCTGGGCCCTGGAAGTGACCAGCCTGGTGGCCTTGACTCTTGTGACTCATGTGCATTGGTGCTCCCAGTTCTGAGGGGGAGGGGGAGGAAGGAGGGGGAAGGAGGGAGGGGGTGGAGCAGAGTCCTTGGTGAAAGATCACACCTGAGGCAGAAGTGACACCTTAGGTTTCCGGCCTGAAGTTTAATTTCTAAACATGGCCATGGGAAAGAAAGGGGCAGACTGAAATCCTGGTTTGTCCCCAAATGCCATTGTGATTTTTACCTTTTCCAAAGACGTCCACATATACAAAATGGCCAGAGAGAAGAGGGGAAGGAGAAGGGGGGGGGGGGGGAGGGGTCTGAAGGAAGGCCAGCTGATGCACAGCGGCAAGGGGCAGCTCTTTTTTTCTGAGACAGAGTTTCATGTAGCTCAGGCTAGCCTTGAATCTGCTTGGTAGCCAAGGACGACCTTGAACTTCTGATCCTCCTGTCTCCATCTCCCAAGGCCTGGGATTACAGGTGTGTGCCAGTGTGCCCTGCTTATGGTGCTGGGGACTGAACACGTGTCTTTGTGCACGCTAGTCAATCACTGACCGACTGAGTCACATCCCCATCCTGAGAGGCTGCAGCTTTTCAACACAGCTTTGAGGTTGTTTTTGTTTTAAAGAGAGGAAGTCTTTGTTTTTTGAGGCAGGGTTTCTCTGCATAGCTTTGGAGCCTGTCCTGGAACTCACTCTGTAGCCCAGGCTGGCCTCAAACTCAGAGATCCACCTGCCTCTGCCTCCTGAGTGCTGGGATTAAAGGTGTGCACCACCACTGCCCGGCAAGAGAGGAAGTCTTATTCAATATTCTAGGTTTTCTGTTTTGTAGATAACAGTCTCCCTTCCCTATGTGGTCCAGGCTGATTTTAAACTCTCAATCCTCCTGCCTCAGCCTTCCTAGCTCTGGGATTTATATTCATGGTACTTGGCTTTTTTAAAATTAGATTTATTCATTTTATGTGTGCTTTGCCTGAATGCACATATACATCTTGTGTGTGCTTGGTGTACACGGAGGTCAGAAGAGGGTGTCAGGTCCCCCAGAACTGGAGTTATGGATGGTTACGAACCACTATGTGGGTGCTGGGAATCAACCCAGGTCCTCTGCAAGAACAACAAGTACTCTTCACCACTGAGCCACCTCTCCAGCCCTCTTAATAGTCTGGATAAGCAATGAGTGAGAAGCTCTCTTTAATTAGTTTTTAAATGAGTAGGGAATGGAAAAGAGCTGCCAGCTGGGCGGTGGTGGTGCAGGCCTTTAATCCCAGCACTTGGGAGGCAGAGGCAGGCGATCTCTGTGAGTTCGAGGCCAGCCTGGTCTCCAAAGCGAGTTCCAGGAAAGGTGCAAAGCTATACAGAGGAACCCTGTCTCGGAAAACCATAAAAAAGAAAGAAAGAAAGAAAGAAAAAACAAAAGGAAAAGAGTTGCCTGCGCTGGACAAAAGGACCTGCTCCCTGGAAGCCGAGATTTGGAAAACTGCAAATAATTTGCAAAAAGTGTGGGGCTCTTCAAAATTTTTTAAATCTATTTATATATTTTTAATGATTTATTTTTATTTTATGTGCATTGGTGTTTTGCCTGCATGTTTATCTGTGTGAGGGTGTCAGATCCTCTGGAACTGGAGTTATAGACAGTTGTGAGCTGCCATGTGGGTGCTGGGAACTGAACCTGGGTCCTCTGGAAGAGCAGCCAGTGCTCTTAACTGCTGCGTCATCTCTCCAGTCCAAGTTTGGTCTTTTGATGCCCTGAAGTGAAACACTCTGTTCCCCACTGATGATGCTAAGAAACCCTCACCACGTACTAGCTCCGTGCCAACTGGTCCCTGTATGGATGACTTCCTTCTGTTTCTGCTCTGACCGAGTCAAGGAGGCTGTGCTGGATCTATAGGGGAGGAAGCTGAGCCTCAGAGAGGCTAAACAAGCTCCCTGAGGTCACACAGCTAGAGTGACACTGTCTTTAGAATACACAGAGTTTCTTCAGAGCTAATTCAGTTCTATTAACGCCAACTGAGTGGCGAGCTCTGGGTTTGATTGGGTAAGACAGGGGACCAGGCTGAGGTGCCCCAGCTAGGAGGCAGAGGAGCCACAAAGCACCCGGTACAGGCAGATATGGCCTGGGGAAGGACCAAGAGCTCTAGAGGCAGCGGGGACCCCCACCCCCACCCCACCTTTACCTTGATGATCTCCTGGGCGATCTGCCTCGTCTTGTTGATGTCCAGAGACGTCTTGGGGTCCCTCACGAATGAGTGCAAGGTTCGCCCCTTGCAGAAACTGTTGAAGGTAGTGGGGGTTGGAAAGAGATCGAGAGCTGCTACAGGCTGATCCCATCCCCATGGACCCTGACAGGGGGACTGGGCCCACTTCTTCCTGGAAGGTTCTCCATCCCAACCAACACAAGCCATGAACCCATGTGTTCTTTGGTTTTTTTTTTTTTGGTTTTTCGAGACAGGGTTTCTCCGTGTAGCTTTGCGCCTTTCCTGGAACTCACTTGGTAGCCCAGGCTGGCCTCGAACTCACAGAGATCCGCCTGTCTCTGCCTCCCGAGTGCTGGGATTAAAGGCGTGCGCCACCACCGCCCGGCAAACCCATGTGTTCTTTAACCAAGACTCCAGCTGGAGCCCGACTAGACACGCTTACATATACATGCACACGTGCCATGCCTGGAGGTGCATGGCCTGCCAGCTCTCCCCTGCACAAGGAAACAGCTCGACCACACTCAGAGCCATTCAGGGCAGCCCATCTTCACAGGGTCAAGAGGGACAGGGGCCGAGCGGCAGAACTCAGACGGGGAAGAACTCGGCCTCCAGGACTCACACCAGGCTCCACGGAGCCTCTGGGCTCACCACAAAGATGATCATTACAGGCAGACCCCAGGGCATCACATCCTGCTGCTGAGTATTATGCTGTTCCTCTCTGGGTGGCCCCTTCCACTAAGTCTAAGCTCCTCAGGAATGGGAGGCTTGCGTGAGAGGAGGGTGGATGGGTGGCGGAGGAGGCTGCAGAGCTGGGACACCCACAAGTGGACTCCCTGGGGACTCGCTGTCCTGCTTTGAGCTGGAATTCTATAGACTGGGTCAGGGGACGCTAGTGATCTGACACTGTTCAGGAGTTCTTTATCTCTGAGAAAAATGGCAAATTTTACTCATTCACTGTGTTAAGGGAAACACCAGTTGTTTGTATGGGGTGGGCCACTTGCTTCCCCCCAAAGCACAGGGTCCAGGTCCAGGACACCCCATGTTCTCTTGGCTCCATAGCGTGGAAGTCATGAATACCTGAGTTTGGTTCCAGTACCCACTTACAAAGCCAAGTGTGAAGCTGGGCCTGATGGGATACGCCTTTATTCTCAGCACCCAGGAGGCAGGAGCAGGTGAATCTGAGTTCGAGGCCAGCCTGGCCTACATAGCGAGTTCCAGGACAGCCAAGGCTCTACCAAGGGGCCATATCTGTGCGTGTTTGGCAACACACACATCTGTAAACCCAGAACCTCATGCTCACACGGGTGTGCTCACCCGCTGAGCCTTCTCCCCGGCCCCTTTGATTTTAAAGTCAACTGTTTCTTGACTTTTTTTTCAGGCAACTGTTTCTGTATCTAGGCCTGCTGCTGGGGGGGGGACGGGACACGGACGGACGGACGGACGGACGGACGGACAGATAATGTTTTCCACGGAGAATGACAAGTGAGTCCCAGAATGCTTGCTGAAGTACAAAACAGGCGATACACCATCAAGATACCAAAATGTGAGGACTGGGGTACAGCTCAGCACAGCACTCGCCGAATGCACAAGGCACTGGGCTCACCCCACGGCCGCACATGCACCCCGAAGTAGACCTCAGGCCTACCGTCAACCAACAGAAGTAAAGTGCGAACCAGCACAGTCTTAGTCGCGTGTTTTTAATTAAATTATCTATTTTTGCACGTGTACGTGTGTGCATGTGTGCACACACCGCGGGGTGCCTGCGGAGGCCAGAGGACAACTTGTGGGAGTCTATTCTCTCTCATCATCGGCTCCGGGAGTCAGAATCAGGTTGTTAGGTTTGCGCAGCAAGCGCCCTTCCCCGCTGAGCCATCTCGCTGGCCCCCAATCCGCTTCATTTTAATGAGAGGAATACTGAGGTTAACCACACTCACTTCTGTGGGGGGAAGTATCCAAGCAAAGTGGTATAAGCCAGTTTTGTGTCTTTTATAAGACACTGGGATTCTCTTTATGCTCAGAGGGGTCTCTTTATTTATGTCTTTTGAGGAGAGACAAGGTCTTGCTATGTAGCCCTGGCTACCATAAACTCAAGATCCCCCTGCCTCAGCCTCCAAGGGCTAGCACTACAGGTGTACGCTGCCGCTCCCAGCTCTGATGTTTAAACATCGGTGGGCAGTGTGGATGGGGACATGATTCCTTATCTTTGGTTTCCTTCTTCCTCTCTCTGATCACCCTTCCGCATCCTCCAGGGCAGCCACAGAAGCAGCAGGCTGCGGGGACGGGGAAGCTGTGGCGCTCAGGGGCCCAGGGGGCGTGGCTCACCTGGTGATAATGGCCAGGTGGGGTGGGTTCATGCAGGCCCCCATGAAGAGCACCACGTTCTCGTGCCTGGTCTGCCTGTAGTTCATCACCTCCTTCTTGAACAGCTTCAGGTGGTCCTGATTGTGGCCGTCCATCTCCAGCAGCCGAATGGCCACCTCGCCATGCCATCGGCCTCGATGCACCCGGCCCCAGCGGCCCTGCCCAATGGGCTCGCCTAGTTCCACCTGTTCAAAGGGGATGTCCCACTCCTGCAGGTACACGCTAGTCTGGCTGGCTTTTCGAGAGATGGGGCCCCGCCAAGGCCGGCGGGAGCTGGGGAGGTCGTCCACCTCATCCTCATCGTCTTCTGCCTCGGACTTGCCCGCCTCGGGCTCCTCAGCCTGAGGAGAATTGAACAGAGAGAGGGGAGTGAGTCTGGGTCTTTCTTCTCTTCCTGGAGTGCTGGCCAGGCGCCACCAAGCCTGGCACCCTGGCCTCCTTCTGATAGTCTCCTGTCTGAACACACACCTTCTGATTCCTATGCCCCACCCCACCCCCCAGCAGCAATAACATTTTAAGCCATGCTGCTCTGCAGAGACTCGGGCTTAGTTCATACTTCTGTTTGAAGGTCAAGATGGTGGCTTCTTTCTGGGTGTCATGTAGCCCAGGCTAGCTTCCAACCTGCTATGTAGCTGAGGAGGACTTTGAACTTCTGATCCTCCTACCTCCATCACCTCAAGGGCTGGGATTACAGGCGTGCACTACCATGCCTGTTTAAGATGAAGACGGCGGTCCTTGACACTGATCAGAACCGCCAGTCACGCTCTGAGAACCTAGAGATGCCTGCCCCCATCCCAGGCCGACTGACTCAGCACCCAGGCCAGGGCCTGGGCCTGTGGGTTGGGAGTCAGGCCAGGAAAATAAAGAGGTCCTTCCAGCTGGCACTTCCCACTATTCTTTCCTGCTGTGCACATCTGTCCACACCTGCTGCACCAGGCTCCGCACCCTCATCCCCCTGGGCCCCCGCCGATCCTGTGCACCCCAAGAAGAAAGGAGAGAGAGACTTTAGGCCTCATGCATGTGACTTCCACTTACCTCTGCTTCTTGAACACCCAGCACGTCTGCTTTGGGCTGGTCCTCGGGCCTAAAAGTGAACCGGGCTTTGTTAATAAGGAGATGCCGGGCTGGGCCAGGGTGGCCCTGTGGACACGGGAAGGAGGCTGACTAGAGGGGGTGAGGATGAGGGGGTGGGCAGTTACCTATCACCCTGGCCCTTGTAGCACAGGGGGCAGGGCCCCACGCTCCTGTCTTTGAGGCCTGGCTATCACCTCCTTGCGGTGTGAACTTATGTAATTTAATTCCTCTAAGTGGTTCCACTTAGAGACCTACTTCACTGGCTGAGAACTGAGGGACCAGGAGCCAAGTGCTCAAGGCAACCTAATGGAGGGGGGGGGGGATCCAGAGACAGGGGTTATGTTTGGCAGGTCTCTCTGTTCACCTATACTTCCTCCTGGGCCCCAAGCCTGCTGCTGCTGTATACACAGCCCCATACAGTGTTCACTGGACCGACAGGAGGCAAATAACCCCCAGGCTCCGAGGATGACACAGCCC
Organism: Peromyscus leucopus; assembly: GCF_004664715.2. Classification (NCBI taxonomy): domain Eukaryota; kingdom Metazoa; phylum Chordata; class Mammalia; order Rodentia; family Cricetidae; genus Peromyscus; species Peromyscus leucopus. The sequence continues at coordinate 62,407,848 of NC_051086.1, forward strand.
CGTTCCCCATCGGCCTGGCCCAGAACCGGAGAGTCAGATACATAGGGCTGAGTTGGGAGGTGGCTGCAGGGGGTTCATACCGTGTGCTGTCGGCTGTGCTGGAGAGCGGGGCTGCCTGAGGACAGGCGGAAATGTCTGTGGGAAAGAGAACAGGAGCAAAGTGTGAGTGTGCTGTCCATCATCCCCAAAGACCAGCACCCGGGGGTCACCCCTTCTCTCCTGAGCGGCCACTGCTCATCAGGCCACTTCCACCAGGGTCAGTTCATGCTTTGCAAGTGGACACAAACTCAGTCTCTACAGCCTTTGGTCTACACGGCTGCCCCCCCCCTCCAGGCAGAGGCCCTGGGTGAGTGACTCTATAGAGAGACCCCAACAATTAACACCACTGCCGTGGGCCCAGATGATACCACAGGTAGCAACAGCTAACCCTGCTACTTCTGCAGAGGGTCCTTGTGGTAGGAAGCAGGGCTGGCTGTCATTTTTCAAAGTAGGGACAGCCTTCGCCTAGCCAGTGGCAGGGCTGGCAGCTAGGCAGCACCTGGTAACAGCTGTGACACCTGGCACCGGGTGTAGCTGCCACCCCACCCCCACCCCGCCCCCGCTCCCGCCTCTGGGATTGGGTGGCTGGTATCACAGCTCTGGGCAAGAAGAGGGAATCCAGTGTGTGCACCAGGAGCTCCGGGCTGGCAGCTGAGGCCGACCCCTGGACCCTAGGGGGTCCAGCTGCAGCACAAAGACACAGCTCTAGGACACCAGGAGGAGACACCCCCCCCCCCCCGTGTGGAACCAAGTGAAAAGTAGCGGGGCAGTGATCAGGGCTCCCCTCTCTCAACAAAGAGAATCAGGAAACGGCAACAGCTCGCGCTATCAGCAGCCCCTTTCCTGCCTCGGACAAAGACCTTCCCCTCAGCCTTCAGTTAATCGTCTTCACTGGAAGGTTTTCTCCACAGCGGAACCCGACTCTGACAGAAGCTGTGGGCCGTCTGATGGGGCAATGCCCACGTGTGCGCAACATCCTGGGCCGTGTTGGGGTCCATGGACCTCGGAAGCATCTGCTCCGGCCTCTCCGGACACCTCCCTATCGCCTTCAGACTGCCAGGCCAGCATTTTCACACATGTTCAGGCCACTCCAGAAGCTACACATGTCCTGGGTGAGATGTGGGGGGAGGGGCAGACGTCTGGGAAGCCTCACACTTGCCCTCGAAGGAGTGCATTGTGCACCCTGTTTTCGTGTGTTCCTGTTTCAGTTAGTACATGGTGCCCCACCCCCAACTGTGGGCAAAACAGGCCGCTCAGGAAGAAGTACTGTGGTTCTCCAGCTGAGGGGCACTAATGTACATGCACACCCTAGAGCTGGCAACCCGGAAGGCCCTTGGAATGGGGCACCACACAAAAGGGGCAGCCCTTCCCCGACACACCTAAGTGGAATTACAGGGATACTGGTTACCAAATGTTCCAACTCGATTCTTGAAGGGAGCTGATCTGGAGACTAGAAAAGCCTGGAATAACCAAAATACTGGGGTTTCCAGCCTTGGCAAGGTAGAGAAAAAGACTATTCGAGTTGTCTGAAGCACACAGGCCCCTAGTGTTGGGTACTTCCAGTGGGAGGTGAAAAGCATTGATCTTATACAGCCTAAAGGGAAAGGAATGGGCAAATACAGAAGTGTGCAAAATAGTTTTTGGAGAGGAAATCCAAAGGTTGCCTTACGGAATGGAAAGTTTTTCCTTCCAGCTTTCTGCAATGAGGTAGTTCCACTGGCAACCAGCAGGTGGCACTGTGGGTTAAGGCTGGGAAAGGCAAAGCCAGCTGACAGAGGATGACGATGCCTGTAAGACTTTCCCAATCTGGCTTTCCCTTGCCACTCATTTTCCACCACGCACCAGCAAGCAGCCCCCTCCCTTCATTCTGCAAACCGGAGTCCTGGGCTCTCATCCTGTCACTTCTGGGCAGTGCGACCTTGAACCAGTTCCCCCCCAGTCTATGCCAGAGGCTGCACAGGACGGACTTGAGCCAGGGTCCCATCCAGCGAGGTACTGCCCACCTTAGGGTTCACACCACCGGCTGCGGTGAACTCAAGCCCACGGGGAGAAGGCACCAGGCGGGAAGAGACAGAGGGTCACAGCAGGGGGCAGTTAGTGGACCCATGCGGAAGACTCACCTGGAAAGATAAACTGCTGTCTATGATGAATGAAGTGGGCAGCTTAAAACAGAAGAGGAGGTGAGTCACACAGTGCAGAGGCGGCATGGGGGGGGTGGTGCGTGGACGGGGGTCGCGGGGGGGGGCAGGTGCTGGTTACTGGCTTAGGTGGCTCTGCCCCCCCCAGGGGGGGGGGCTCTGGTGAGGAAAGGTGGAGCCATGCAGGAAGAAGGAACCGCACTAGAGAAGAGTTGGGGCGTGGTGAGCCCAGGAGCGGAGGGCGGCACTACATGTGGGGGACGGACCATCTCAGTGGGCGCACGGCTGCACAGCCCCGGCCAGTGAGCACTGGGACGACCGACGTTGGGGCCGGTTTTGTTCCAGAAAATGCACATGAGTCAAGAGGTAAAGGTAGAGTAGGGAGAACAGCGATTCTCTGAGGACGTCCAGCAGTGTGTGCAGAACAGCCTCCTCCCCCCCAGTCTACCCTGACCCAGGAGCACCTTGACCTCACTGCCTGAGCTCCGGATCCTCCCAAGAGCTGTGATTCCAGGCAGGGAATCATCGCATGCCACCTGCTTGTTCCTGAGATGCTCGCTATCTTGCCTGGGCTGGTTTCAAACACACGGGCTCTATTCTCCTGCTGTGGCCTTGCACGTGGTTGGGACTCAGGTGATCCTAACCTTGGCTCTCCTCCATGAGAAGGCTCTGGGACCTGGGGAGGCAGTTAGCCCCCACCCCCAGTGCCTTCTGTCTGTAGGGGAGTACATAGGCTTGCCCAGGCTCTCCTGTGAAGGGCCACAGTGAGGCTGCTGGACGGCCCAGGGCAGGACATCACGGGTGGCAGGAGGGGTTCCGGGTCCTTCCCTGGGGGCTCATCCCAGCCCCCCCCCAAGGATTGTTCATGAGTCCACTAAGATCACGGAGAGAGCCGGGCGGTGGTGGCGCACGCCTTTAATCCCAGCACTCGGGAGGCAGAGCCAGGCGAATCTCTGTGAGTTCGAGGCCAGCCTGGGCTACCAAGTGAGTTCCAGGAAAGGCGCAAAGCTACACAGAGAAACCCTGTCTTGAAAAACCAAAAAAAAAAAAAAAAAGATCACGGAGAGAGTAAGGCTTCTGTGCAGGGCAATGGGCCCATTTCCCTTATGGGTCAGCAGTGTAAGTGGACAGGGTCTGATCAGTATCATAAAAAGGACTTTTTCTATGTCCCTTGTCTTTGCAAAGCAGCCCTTCTTAGAAAAACCCAAAGTAGACGGGTTTAGCAAGAGACTTGTTCAGAGAGTCAAGGCAGATCAGACCTGGAAAGGAAGCTAATCCAGAGGCCACGGCTCAGCCACAGGGTGGGGCAGGGTGGGGCGGTGTGCGGGACAGACGTCATTGTTAAGGGCACTCCAGCCGCGTGCATATTAAGGCAGGCACAAGGACAAGTGACAGAAAGAAGACTCCCACCCTCTGGTCCCTCACCACCCCTAAAAGAAGTCTCAAAGTCCCCGGTGGGTCCAGAGGCTGCTTGGCCAACTGCTGGCTGTGTATAGGGTCAGTGTGGGTCCCGCTAGCCAGGTGAGAGGTTGGGGGGCATGGTGGCACTCTGTCTTCCCGGGGTTACAATGCCAGGGGGACTGATCTGGACCCTGCGGGTTACAGCAAACATTTGCATCTGAGCTCCAACTCCCCCCTAGGACTGCAAACTGGGTAGGCCACAGCTGACCGACAGCGGAGCTGCCCTTGCCAAGGATGCCAAGGCAACAGCTCAGTGCCATGTGGGTGAATGGGCTTTGCTATTGTCCCCGGAGACAGGGCAGCCCAGGGTGCCTGACCGGAACCGAGGGCAAGAGAGGATGCAGTCCTGGCCTCTTCCTGACATTTCAGGGTACCACCCCCGAGGGCAGCTGGGCTCGGCTCTGCCCCTCCAGGGTTGGCCCAGGACTCACAGTCTTCACCTGTTCAGTGGAGACCACCTCATTCTAATTCCCCAAGGTCTCTGGGTGGCAGGTAAAGGAACGTGAGGTCTTATCTGAGCAGCCAGCCCCAATCAAAGAGCTGCGTATGTCACAGAAGCCCAGTGGCCTTTTGTAGGCCTTTTTATCTGCTTCCCATTGTGCCTGTCACAACTGAACTCAGAAGGCAGCCCTGGGAGAGGCTGATGCTGGGCAGAAGCCACCACAAGCACAGGCAGGCAGCCTGGGGTTACCCCAAGAACCCAGGCCCCGGGCTAGACAGACGTGGGTTTGGCCCTCACTCCGCCACTGCACAGCGCAGGGCCAGCCACGCCCCCTTTCTGAAGCCCAGCGAACTCATCTGTAAGAAGGTCGCCACAGCATTAGTCCCATGCTCAACAAATGCTCCGCGGACACGGCTCTCGGGGGAGACTGGGAGAGGGTCGGAGGCCGTCCCTGAGGACCCAGAAGAGCCCAGAGGTGTGGTACCTGGGAAGTTGAATCTGCTGTCCCGCTGGCCAGGCGAGGGGTTGGGGGGCGTGGTGGCACTCGAGGGGTTGGATGAGGTCAGGAAGGGCGCCGGTGAGGACGGTGTGGAGGACGTGGTGGAGGACGGGTTGCTGCTGGAGTCCAGGTTCATCGCTGGAGGGTGCTCCTGCAGGACCAAAGATGCCAGGATGGGGCAGGGCTGCAGGCTCAACTCAGCGGCTGCCAGCCTGTTGGGGACCTCCTTTTCTGCCCGCCTCCTCCCACCTCCAGGGGCAGAGGTCAATCCAGGAGATCCTTGGGGCCCGCTCTGTAGCCCCAAGACTTTCTGGGACTAATATACGATAAAAAGACACTTAGAGGCCTCCCCCTAAAGGATTCCTGCCCATCTTTCTTACTGCAGTTCCTACTCCCCCCACCCCCGAAGCCCATCTGAACCCCAGCTGGACTACGTATGCTCTTCCTCTTTACCCTTCCATAGCTCCCCGAATTCCTGCACCCAGGCACCTTAACATACACTTTGTCAGCTGCAGACAGGCACGGTTGGTTTGCTGGCGACCATCTCTCCCATCCCAGCACCCACCTGGCTCTGAGCTGGGCACCTGCTTTCCTAATGAATTGAGTTCATACTCTGACCAACATTTCTGCAGCTTCTGCTATGTGCCCGGCCCTCTGTAGATTCTATGGTTTTTTAATCTTGTCCTAAAAGTACAAGGGTTCTCAGAGAACCCACAAAATTCCAGAAGAGGCAACAGCTTGGGCCAATGTTGTCTGCCATCTTGAAGGGTTAAGAATTCCAGGGCTGGGGGTTGGGAGCTGGGGATGTGGCTCAGTGTGATGCTTGCCTAGCACTCAAAGCCCTGGTTTTGGTCCCAGTACTGCAAAACCTGGGCATAGTGGAAGAGGCCTGTAATCCCAGGACTCAGGAGGCAGAAGCAGGAGGATCAGAAGTTCAAAGCCAGCCTCGGCTACAAAGTGAGTTAGAGACCAGCCTGGGATACATGAGACCTTGTCTCATAAATGGGGAGAAGATTCTAAGAGACTCCAGGAACGGACTGCAGGGGCAGGTCTGGTTCACTACAACACTGCGGTTCCAATACCTGTCCAGCCTCGTCTTGCAAAATGCAGGTGACAGGCTCATCAAGCCTTGGACAGGCATGGTTTCTAGTCAGAATGAAATGGCTTCTGGATTTTAAAGACATTTGAGTGTCATTTGTATGTGCACATATGTGAACACACGTGTGGAGGCCAGAGGTTGAGATGCTGGACATCTTTCCCTTCACTTTCCCCCTTGTTTTCTCAGGCAGGGTCCCTCACTGATCTGGCCCGGCTGGTTGGCAAGGATCTTCCCTTCTTTTCTTGCTTGGCACTTAGGATCACAGGTGTACCGCTTTGCCCGGCTTTTTGTTTCTTCATTTTAAGACAGGGTCTCCCTATATAGTCCTGGCTGTCCTGGAACTCACTCTGTAAACCAGGCTGGCCATGAACTCACAGAGAGCCACCCGCCTCTGCCTTCTGAGTGCTGGAATGAAAGGTGTGAGCTTTATGGCTCTCATGCCTGGCTTTGTATGTGGGTGCTGGGCATCAGAATCCAGGTCCTAGCAATCACTTTATGGACTGAGCTGTCGCCTCAGATCCAGAGACATTCAGTTTATCAATTACCTTCTACCTATGGGAAGTGATTTTCTTTTCTTTTCTTTTTAAGATTTATTTATTATGTATACAGTGTTGTGCCTGCACACCAGAAGAGGGCACCAGATCTCATTACAGATGGTTGTGAGCTACCATGTGGTTGCTGGGAATTGAACTCAGGACCTCTGGAAGAACAGCCAGTGCTTTTAGCCTCTGAGCCATCTCTACAGCCCCTGGGGAAATGGTTTTCTAATTATGATGATGAAGAATAAAAGTGGGGCTTTTCTAGTTGTGATGATGAGGACTACACACCAGATTCTGGTTAGTAAATATGACTCCGGACTGTGCCTGTTAGGACAGAGTGGGGCAGATGGCTTGCAATTCAGGGCCTGGGCACCCATCAGGGGGTGCAGCCTGCAAAGGAGGCCATTGTGGCAGGGATCAGGGGAGGCCCAGGTTCTGATCTTTTGCCTGCAGCTTCATGCAATAGAACCAGGTATGATGCAGGCTGCCGGAGATTCCCACCAGGGTTCTACTACTTCTTAGCTGGGTGGCTCTGGGCAACTTCCTTGACCTCTCTGGGCTTCCATTGCCTTAGTCACACATTGTCACATATGCCAGTGTTTGCTGTGTGGATCTGTAGCAGAACGGAAGCCGGGTATGCAGTACACGGTAGGTGTCTAATGTTTGCTCAAATCTTTGGAAGACCCGCTATCTTGACCAAACAGTGCTTGGGATCATGCTTTTTGAGACTTAACCAGGCCAAAAGGTCAAAAAGCCAAGAGGGGTCCAGGAGCACTTTGGGTTGGGTGGACTGCAGATCTAGTTCAACACCTTTATTTCCTAGGGCAGAAAGAAACTCCTCAGACAAAACAGGGTCAAACCTGTTAGTGCCACGTATAACAAGTTTCTCTCTTGCAAGACCTAAAGGCTGAGGGTGTACTGCTGTGGGTAGCTGTATGCTGTGAATGTGTTGCTCTGATTGGTTAATAAAGTGCTGGTTGGCCAGTAGCCAGGCAGGAAATATAGGTGGGACAAAGAGAGAGGAGAATGCTGGGAAGAGGAAGGCTGAGTCAGGAGTCGCCAGCCAGAGACAGAGGAAGCATGATGTGAAAGCACCGGTAAGCCACAAGCCACGTGGCAACTTATAGATTAATAGAAATGGGTTAATTTAAGATATAAGAACTGGATAGCAAGAAGCCTGAGCCATTAGGCCAAACAGTTTAAATAATATAAGTGTCTGTGTGTTTATCTGGGTCTGAGTGGCTGCGGGCCTGGGCAGGACTGGAGAGATCTCCAGCTACAGTGTGCAGTATACTCCGAAGCTCACGGAGCTGAGGTTGGCCTTGCTTGCCAGGATGGCTGGCCCAATATGGCACCAACTAAATGGCACCCCCACCTTTTCGCTCCCACTCCAAGGCTGCAGACCCCCCCGCTGCAGTCCCCCTAAGCAGGGACTGGCCTGAGCAGGGGTAGTAGCCCGCGGGCCACAAGAGCAGGCTGAGCTTCGCTCTGCACCTGTGCAGCTCTGAAATCCGTCTGACCTGAGCTGCAGGGTCGCCCACAGACGACAGGTCACAGCGGCTGCACCAGAGGCTGCTCACTCACTCAGTGACCCGCGCAAATGCTTCCGACTGTCCGGGCATGTGCCGGGGGACAATGCGGATGTAAGGGATGTGTGGAGGGACAGCACTGCCTGGGTCTCTGGGGACATCTGTGACAAAGGGGATGGGGGCAAGGGAGGGGGAGGAGCTAGAGAGGATGGGACAGATCTTACAACCCCCCCCCCAGCAACAGCGGCCCCACCCCAGCCTGTGCAGGAAGCCCTGTTATCCCCGTTCCGAACAATCCGTGAGCGAAGCTCAGAGACACCTAGTCACTCATTTAGGGTCACGGAAGCACAAAGGGGAACAGTGGAGAGTGACAGCCAGGGCTGAGGACCCGAGTGTCTGAGTGTCTGCGTTCACCCAAAAGTCAGCATGTTGACACCCAGCCCCCCATGGTGCAAGTGTAAGTAGGTAGGGCCTGTGGAGCTGTTCAGATCATGAGGATGGGGTCTCCGTAAGCAGGGTCACTGCCCACATCAAAGAGGCTGGGGGAACTCGCTGGGCTCTTCTATTATGTGAGGACACAGCGAGGGACCACAAGGAGCAGGCTCTGGGGAGCCTGGGACTCAGTTTCTGCATCTGTAACATGGAGCATGTACATGCCCCTCAGAACTAGGTTTTCGGCACAAAGTAGATGCTCAGGAAATGCTGGCTCACAGATGTCGGAGATTAGGGGGTCACGGAAATCACCGCATACAATTCCAACATGGACAGAACCACACTTGCTATGTGGCTAAGCCAGGATCCCTGGAAGGCCCCAGCCCTGTCTGTGCCACAGATCCTGGATTGCAGCGTGGTGTCCCCCTTCCCCAGCGAGGCTGATGAGGGGGTGCTTTGTGGAAGGGAATCCAGGGCTGGGGCTGGCAGTGCTCCCCGGGGCATATGCAGGCCACGGGGCGCTGACAACTTACCTTCTTTGTCAGGGCCTTGGGAAGGGTTCCAAAATGGGGCTCTGATGCTCTGTCCACCGGGTTGTTGATGTCTGAGGGGACAGACTCTGTCCTCCGAAGCCTGGCTACTGCTTGGAAAAGAGGGAATTGGTTAGCGGGAACAGACGCCACAAAGACGTACCTGAATCCCGGAGGTGGGAGAGGGGAATCGTGGGGACTCACGTGGGAGGAAGGATATTCTGCAGGCGGGGGCTTCCTTTGTGCACTTGTTGTGACATTTCAACCTGCAAGGAGGAAGAGTCAGTACTCCACAGGGCATCCCAGAATTGCCCAGATGACCCTGACACAGCCTCAGTTTCCCCAAAGCTCTCAGCAAGTATCAGCTCCAAGGTATGGGGGTACCCTGTGTGCTGTAGACACTGTCTTCTGTGTCCCCACAAACCCCTCCCCTGCTTTTAAAGGGGAACCTCCTCCACGTTAGGAAGCTTGGGAAAATCTGACCTAAAAGAAACATTCCAGAGAGGCCGCCAGTATCAGCAAGGGTCCTGGGCCCCCAAGGGTGTCCTCATCCAGACACTGGCCAGTGTGATGAGCAGTTCCCAGCCAGGAATGGAAAGAGCTAGGTTCCCCTTTGGGTCTAGCCAGCCTGGCCCACAGGTCTCGGTGTTCTCGCTAATGTAGTGGGCCGTGGGGCTGTTCTACTGTAAGTACAGGACAGTGTGTGGCTCAGGGGCCGCCATGTGCTGGCCACACTCGCATGGGAGCTGAGGATCTCATTTATTGCCAAATGACCAGTTTCCTCAGAGGTCAGGGCGTCATCGGGATACAATTCATCAGGCTGACTTGCATAAAACCCTGCAGCCTCGGTCCTGATGACGGCCCCGGAGCTGTCACTCTTGGCAGCTCAGATAATCTGAGTGGATCAGCTCCCCGGATGTCTAAATGGCAAACATAAAGCCCAGAAAGGGCAAGTGCCTTGCGCCATGTCACACAGCATCAGGGCAAGGGCAGCTAGGAACTGAGACTCCAGGCCGCCCTCTGGAAGGCGTGTGGGCAACCAGACAGCACACGCCAGACTGTTGGTTCTCACTGTTCCTCCTACACTCATGTCCCTCCCACTGGAAACCATGCTAGGACACAGCAAAGCTGGGTTGGCATAAAGTCTCCACCTCTCCTCACTCTGCCCAGGTATAAGGCAACTCGGTGGTCACGGCTCAACCCTGTGGCCTGTCTCTCAACTTGAGAACTCCTTCTGGATTCCAGTAGAGTTCTCACTTTCTCCCTTGCCTTTAAATTCTTTTTTCCTCGCTCTATCTAGCAAACTTCTCTTCATTCTTCGAAACCCACTCCAAATGTTCCTTTCTTCCAAGAGTATCTCACTTCACCTCACTAAGGAGTCCTGAGCACCTGGTGTGCCCAGTGGCACTGTGAGCAAGCAGCTGCTTAGATGACGTCCTTCGGGTCTGACAGGACAGGAGGCCAAGAATGACGTACTGGGACTGTCGTAAGGGACAAGCACCTGATCCTCCCCACCCCCCGCCCCCCGCCCCCGGCCCATCACCTGCAATGTTTGCATTTCACCCCGAACATCATGCTCTTCTGGCACACATTGCAGACCTGTGACAGCCATGACTTTGTGGAGAACCTGCAGGGAGTAGAGATGTGTGGAGATCAGAGCCTGGCCTCTGGAGGGGTCCCGGGAAAAGGAGACTTGGCCTGACCCCAGAACCCCAGGCATTCTGTACTTGGATTTCCCAGCTGCTGTCAATATCTTAAAGCTGGTGTGGCCAGTGGCACCAAGTGTGGCACCAGCAGCCCAAGCACCGGTGTGCATGCCCTCGACCCCAGCAATTCCAGACCTCGGTGTTTACTCAGCATATTAGTCCCTGGGATGAGATGTCACATGACATCCGGGCACAGCGCTGCTGCAGCCATACACCACAGTAAGGCTGGAAACAGCATGTCCACCAGCACGTGACCACCCTCCATACAGAGGACCACATGCAGCTCTCTGCACACACAGGTGCAGCCGCCTCCAAATCCCACTACCAGATGACCACATTAAGTCGACTAGGACATGATGCCCTGGCTGTGAAGGTCAAGCATCGGAAAAGCCCATCTGTGGTGATAGACTGGGAGAGTAACAGCAGGTGGCAGCGTGAACAAGCAGGAAGAGCCCAAGATGGCTCTCAGGGTGCTGGAATGTTCTGTACCTTCCTCGGCACACACACGGGGCCACAGCTGTAAGCTCCTATGCATGTTTTGCTCTGTGTAAATCACATGGATTTAAAGAGGGGAATAAAGCTGAGCACGAAGCTGTAATACGTGTAGTTTTGTGTGAGAAAGGAAACAGAACACGCACACTTTGCTGTGTAAATCACCCCCAGGTGGGTAAATGTGAAAAGACCTATCGGCAGGCACACCGAGAAGCCAGGGGCAAGCCTGCCAGGGGCTTTTCTCTCTACCCTTTGAAACCTCTTCAATTTTAAGCATATGTATTTTTCAGTCTAAAATCTACCTAACCAAAACCAAAAACAAACCAGAAGACAGACCGGAAGGAGAAGTGGGATTTCAGGAGAGTGGTGTCCCCCGGCACAAAAGCACAAGGCCAGCCCAGGGAAGCGCAGACAGCCTTTCGTTTTCGGAGGAAGGGACTTTTTGAAAACACGGTCCATCACAGCGACAGCAGACTAACTGGCGACAGTGTTTGTGGAGCAGTTTGCAACACACCCACACACATTAGCTCACTTGGGGATCACAACCACCCGACAGAGTTAGGCGGGGCCAGGAGTCTTGAAAACCAACTCAGAGAAGTGGGCAGGGGTCCATCCTCGCTGTGTGAGCCCCAGAGCCTCTTCCCTGCGTCAGCAGCTGAGGGGTTCTGTCGTGGACAAGACTCCAGGCAGAGGTCCCTGGGCACCAGGACTCAGGCTCCGCCCCCGTGGCAGTGACCTCAGATGCACTGCTCAACCCTTGGGAGCTAGAACTTCCCCTTGGGTGAGAACTTGAGGCCAGCATCAGCACAGCTGGAAAATGGCCCACGGTTTCCATGGAAACCACAGGCCCTGGCAAGTTGCACTGCCCTTGGGCCCCTGACAGTGTCCCCTGCTGTGATCACAACAGACTTTAGCAGGGACAACCAGAGCACGGGCAACCCAAGGCACTGCCCGGCAATCCATCCAGAACTCTGTGGCCAGCACACTCCAGTCTTGTGAGCACTGAGGCCAGACCTCTGGATGGTCCTTGCTACAGGTCTCCAGCGGACCTCTTTTATATGTACAAACGTCAGTCTCTGAGATTGTTAAAATCCAGATTGTTGCTGGGTGAAGGTGGCGCACGCCTTTAATCCCAGCAGCTGTGAGGCAGAGGCAGGAGGATCTCTGTGAGTCTGAGGCCAGACTGGTCTACACAGCAAGTCCAGGCCAGTAAGGGCTACACAGTGAGGGAAATCTTGTCTTAAAAAAAGACAAAACAAAACAACAAAAAACTGATGACCAGGTGGAGAAGCATGTGGGCAGGATCTGGAAACATGGATTTTCAACACGCTCCACAGAGGACCCTGATGGTCTCAGGACTTGCATGACATGGAGGCCATGACTGTGGCCCTATTTCTTTGGAACCTGGGGAAGGCTGGAGAGTGATTTCCCTCAGCAGGATGAGAACAAGACACAAGGAGGGGGTAGGTGAGGGACCAGAAGGACCAAAAGGTATCTGGTTCAATAAGTCAAGGGTTCAAGGTGGGTGAGTCTTGTTACCACAAGACAAGCAGGTAGGCCAGAGGCAAAGGGCAACCAGCACAGACCCAGCAGCCCCCTGTGCAGCCCAGGTCAGCTCTGCCCTTCCCACAACTGAACCTACCTGTGTGTCACTGAGAGCCCGATATCCCTTCGTACCAGCTGTGGGGATCCATGAGGGAGGTCTGCGGGAAAGAACAGGCTGGGTAAACCGAGGAGGCTCTGAAGGGGGCTGGCGCATGCCTGAGACCTTCTAGCTCAGAGATCACAGGCTAGATGGGGCATGTTACACAGCACAGCATTGCTTCACTGAACCAACATCCATCAAAGAGGGAAGGGCCGGAGCCAGCTCGACAAGGACGATAGGTATCACCCTCAGCCTCGATTGCTCTCTAGCACACGTCTCTGCCCAGCTCTGCGGCTGGCACACTTGTCTACCTATGATGGGTCTGCTTCGGTGGGAGGCAGGCTGGGGGCACAGCAGGAATGCAAGGGCAAGAGAAGCTCAGATGCATGCCAGCCTCTTGCCCCCTTTCAGGGGCATTCACCTTTAGGGTTCAGTTTTGGCTAATTCTGGTTAAACAGAGGGCACAGGGCTGGTCAGGCATGCAACTCCACCTGCACCCTTCCAGCCAGCAGACTTTGGAGAGAGTCCTTGCTGATCTAGGCAGGAAGAGCAAGGAGAAGGTGCGCTTCTTCTGGGCCATCCCTGGCCTTCTTTCTCTGCCAAGGAGGACCATAGGCTTGGAGGGTCCCCTCTGCTTACCTTCTGTAGGCCCCCTGGGGGCTCCCTCTCCTGACATGGGTTCCTCTAAGGGCAGGCACCCCAGTGTTTATGGTAAGGCTGGCTTTGCAGTGGAACAGCTCTGGATACTGTCCATCACCCATATCCTAGCCTCTGAGCCCAAAGAAAAGATTTGGGGACTCAGGACTCCTCAGTGCGGATCAGTAGACTATTGCAAGATTTTTCCTTGATACACAGGGAGGGTCTGGATTTTTATCCCATGTATCAAAGGTCTCTATAACCCAGAAAAATCAGGAGCACGGTGCTCAGGTGACTAATGTCCCTTGAGTCAACACACGCACACACACACGCACACACACACACACACACACACACACACACACACACACACACACACACGGTAGCTACTGCCCCTCCTCACTCCTAATGTTCGACACACCGATGGTGGTCCCAACACACTGACTCATCTATGGCCACAGATTCAGTGGCACAAGGCGGGACAGAGGTCCTCCCTTACACACCAAAGAATTGTGATCGTGACAAAAGGTCCTCTGCCACCCTCCTGATGACTGGGAACCCACAACCCGATCACCTGCAGCTCTCTGGCACCACCCCCATGAGGCTGTTGCTCCTCAACTTCCTCCCAGGGCACCCCACTCCAGTCAGCAGCCAAGGCCATCAGAACACACCACTCTGAGAGGTGTGAGCTGCCAGCCACAGAGAAATAGTAGGAAGCTGAGAGAGAGGCCAGTCATCAGGCTCCGAGCCTGACCTTTATTTGTCATGTTGGCCACAAGCATGCAACCACGTGTGCCAGCCAGCACTGATCTGGATCCAGATGGAATACTGGCTCTCACGGCTGTGGTCCCAACACCATCACAGCCACTGGAGGATGAGTGGTGATGGCTGGGGACATCCTAGGGTCAGAGGTTCGGGCTTTGGTAATGGCCCTAGAGAAATGCAGGCACCCTCTTCTCCTTACCGGTGCCCTCCTGGGACCCTGCAGCAGCTCCCCAAGGACTGCCACTGCCAGCCAAGCCCTGCCTGCCCTCTCTCCCTGGGCCTTCCCGCAGCCACTGTTATCAGCTAGCTAGTAGAAAAACAAATCACTATGTCACTTAGAAAACCGCCCCCCCCACACTGCTGCTTCCACACTCGGGCCACCCAAAGCAGACTCAGGAGGTCCAGCTGACCCCTCTGACTCCTGTGCAGTTTGTGAGTATATGTGACACCCTGATCACAGCTGGAGATAGAGGGGAAGGGAGGGGGGCTCCAGGGTTGCCTGGGCTCCTTTTTCTCCCCCAGGAACTGACACCCTCAGATCTGGAGCTGCCTCTGGAAATGCCTGTCTCCCAGAGAGGGGAGCCCTGAGACATCAGCAGGGTAGTGGGTGGATGACATCTCCCACCCAGAGCACAGCTTTCTGAGGCAGCTCAGAAGAAAGGAGTCGTCTCAGGGGTCACTACAGAGAGGGTCAGGTGGAGACAGGCTTGGTACAGGGCTCGTGTGAACCGAGACACTTTCAAAGCCTCTACTTCCCGGGGCTGGGCTAGGGCCAGCCTGTCATTTAAGGCCGGCTGTCTTAGAGCTATTTCACGAAGCGGTTGCCAGCGCTTCTGCTTCTGGACTACGGAACAGCCAGCCAACGGGGCTGAGGTGGGGTCAGAGAAATCCACCCTAGACATGGACAGCGACTCGAACATGACTTCCAGTGGCAGGAGGGATGCAAATGAATTGTCCTTACCAAACCTGGAAGACAAAAAGGAGAGCAAGGGGGTGATGTCACCACATTGGCTCAGCCTGTGCCTGGAAAACTACCTGGGAATAGAGCGGGCCAAGGGCCGAGACAAGGGCCGGAGACCTGGCTCTGTGTGAGCCTTGCGAGCCACCCAGCATGGCATATTCACCCCTTTGAGGAAACAGGATCTTCCTCGGTCACGTGACCCATGGGGGTGGGTGCCCAAGGTCCAGAAAGAAGGGGGTGTGTGTGTTGGTATATTAGAGAGGCAGGGGATTGGGTAGGAGAACAGGGAGGCGGCCATGCAGACCTGAAAGGTGGATTCCAGAAAAGGTCAAGTGGGGACGTGCTCTGAGCAAGCCCGTCCTCTCCTCTGGAACTCCCCTCTCCCAAAGGAGGCAGGGGGCTGGGGAGGGGGATGAGGACTTTCTGCTGCCCTTAGAGCTCACGGGGAACCTCTGCCAGGGCTGAGTCAGGTGGCAGGGTTTGAGGGGAGCGGACTCAGAACCAGTTCCCTACTTGGAACACGGGACAAAGCCTACTGCTCTTCTCAGGAGAGAGTGAGAAACGAGGCCGTTAGCTTCAGGCCACCGTGAGGTCCTCTCCAGTGGACCCATCGGCTAATGGCCATTCTCCCAAACTCTCCAGCGGCACCTGGAGGAGGCGGGGCTTGGTGGCACAGCTGGATAAGAAGGGTAGCACAGGGGTTTCTGGGTCTCTGCTCCACGGTCAACAACGCAAAGCCACCTCAGCCACCCAGTGTCTGACACGTCACGGGCCCAAGGCAGGCTGCATGTGAGCAGAAAACCAAGAGGGACGCCAAGGCCCTGGGGACCCTCTAGGAAAGGAGTGCATGTGATGGAAAAGAGCCAGGTGCCTGACCCCCTCAGGGAAGAAGAAAAAGAACCGTAAGAAAACAGTGAAACCCACAATATCTAACCCCCGCCCCCCCTGGAAGGGACACGGCAGCATGACGCCATGAGCGGCGTTTAAGTCAGGCTGCTCTCACTATCGTGGATATCAAGAGCCCTCCTATCTGGCTTGGCTTCAGGTGGGGGTGAGGAGACAGGCCCTCTTTTTATGGAGCACCTCTACAGAGACCTACACGAGCCACCGTACGCCTGCCTTTGGACCACGTGTAAACGCCATTTAAATAGTTGTTATACTGCACTGTCAAGACGTAAGATAAGAGAAAAACTGTACCTACATAACAGTCTTTGCCCCAAATGTTTTCTTTGTGTGTGCTGGAGATGGGAAGTGTTCCATCACAAAACCATATCCCCAGCTCTTTCCCAATATTTTTAGTCCCTCAATGGTGGGTCCTCAGAAGCATCCCATGAACACAGAGAAGGAACCCATTTAACTGCCAGGGCACAACATCTGGAATTCCGTTTGGTCTCTCAGTGACCAGTCATGTTCCAGACAGGAGCTGCTCTGCTAGCCGATGAGAATCAAGTCTTTGGGTTTTAAGCACTGGAGATACAGGGCCTGTTTGTTACTGTGGCCGAGTCTAGCCTATCCTGACTGATACATGGCATCATTTTATATATTTATGTATGTACAGAAAGAGATCTGTTGGGATTCAGTCCAACTGCATCAGAATGATGGACACCTATTTTTTCCTCCACACTTTTTTTTTTTTTTCCCGAGACAAGGTTTCTCTTGTGTAGCTTTGCGCCTTTCCTGGAACTCACTTGGTAGCCCAGGCTGGCCTCGAACTCACAGAGATCCGCCTGCCTCTGCCTCCCGAGTGCTGGGAATTAAGGCGTGCGCCACCACCGCCCGGCCATCCTCCACACTTCTATGTGGGATGACTTTATCAGTCCTTTGTATGTGCCTAAGAGGAAGTCACAGGCCAAACCTACCTCATTGGGGAGACTTCATCGATTCGGTTGCCCAGCTGGGACTCGTGGGACTTGCTGCGTGTGAGTGTGGGGAAGTTGGGTAGCAGCTGGAAGACCTTGCGGCTTGGCGGTGGGGGTGTCCTTGGCGGCTTCAGCTTGGCGTGCCGTCGTAGCTGGGGTGTGGTAGGGGGTGTGATGAAGCTGTGCAGGGCCCGGGGGGTCAGCCGGCCACTGGCGTGCAAGGGAATACAGGTGTCCGAGAGGCCCTCACTGAGGCCAGGGCCTGGAGAGTCCGAGGCAGGCAGGGCTGACACGGAGACGGAGCGAGGACCCTGAGTGCCGGCACCCGCTCTGCCCAGCGGGGAGAGCATGTCCACTGAAGGTCCCGAGCTGCTTTCCCGCTGCGCCTCTGCCGAACTCCAACCGGAGTCCTCTCTGTGCTCCCCTCCTGTGGACCAAGGGGTCAGTCAGAAACACAAGGGACACAGGGTGTCGCTATTACCCGAAAGCATGGCCCTCTGGCTGAGGTGAGACTGTTCCTCGGCGGCGGTGGCAGGCTCTGCCCCCAGCGTCACCTGGCTCGTCAGGGGCTCTCGTGCACCCAGCAGTGCCTTCCACGGCACTCGGCCGACACCAGGGGGAAACGCCGGGGCACCCACCCCGAAGTGGGACATCAGAAAAGGAAGAGGTGACAGGTCCTGTAGAAGGCTGAGGTGTGTGAGGCAGGGTGAATTCTGCTTCAGGACATTAGCTGGGGTGGGGTGGGAGGTGGCACACACCTGTGACCCCAGGGAGGTAAAGGTGGAGGGATCGGAAGTTCAGGGGCATCCTTGACTACATGGTGAGTTCAAGACCAGTCTAGGCTACAAGAGAGACCCTGTTTCAAAAACCAAAAAGGAAAAAAGAAAAAAAAAAAACAAAAGCCTTCAAACATCTGCCGGGTGTGGCAGTACATGCCTGTCAGAGACCATGCTTATAGAGTAAGACCCTGTCTCAAAAACAAAGCGGAACCAATCTAAAACAAAAACCAGGAATCAGCCAGGCTTGGCGGCACACATCTGCACCCCAGCACTCGGGGAGTTGGCACAGGAAGATGGTGAGCTGACAGCCAACCCAGACTACACAGGAAGAAAAGACCGGAAGGGGAAATAACGGCAGCATCTCCCACCCTCCACAGCCGAACACTGAAAAGCACACCTGACCTTTAGTGACCCTTAGAGTTCATTTCGCCTCCACAACAATCCCGTCAGAGGGGCGGCTGTTCCCTTATTGTGCAGATGAGGGACTGAGGCACAGGGCGGCTGAACTCTCACTAGGTCCTGCTGGGGCGCAAGCAAGATGCTCTGACCGCTTGCGACCCTGGCGACCAGTGAAGAAGTCATGCGGGACGATGGGAAGCCCGAGACCTGTCACAGGACCTGTCACAGGAATTCGGGAGCTTCCCAGCTGGGAGTGGACCACAAAGAAGTGTGAATGTTCTTGTCCCTAGGGCTGTTTCCTGCCATAGTGGACCCCAGGCGTATGTATCCAGTACCACACACGCTCAGGTGCTGTGAGTGAGGAGCTTAAGCCTGGTCCTTTTGGGGATAAAATAAATTAGCTGGGCACGGTGGTGCACTTGAGAGGCAGAAAGGCGGATCTCTGTGAGTTTGAGGCCAGCCTGGTCTACACAGGGAGCTCTAGGCCAGCCAGCATTACACAGTGAGACCCTGCTGGAGAGGAAGCAGGCAGCTCAGGTCTTGTCAACCTTTTCAACGAGGCCTGCTTCCATCCTTAGGCTCACTTCAGTGCCTTCTCTGGGCGGTGGTGGGAACGTCAAGTCAAGAGTTGGAAACTGTTTCCAAGGGAAGACACGAAACGCCTGTGGACAATCCCTGAGGAGATTGTGGTAATGGCAGGATTATACGAG
This sequence comes from Peromyscus leucopus, assembly GCF_004664715.2. Taxonomy (NCBI): domain Eukaryota; kingdom Metazoa; phylum Chordata; class Mammalia; order Rodentia; family Cricetidae; genus Peromyscus; species Peromyscus leucopus. The sequence continues at coordinate 62,426,508 of NC_051086.1, forward strand.
GTCTGGGACAGCCCTGGGCACACTTCCGGATAAGTCTACACAGATTACCAAAGGGGCCTTGTGAGCAGAGAGCCGGAGCAGCCCATGAGACAGGGGCCGCTGGGGAAGGGCTTGGCGGAGGGAGGCTGGAATGCAGGAGGTGAGTGGAGGGGCTGGGGCAGCACAGAGGCCTTCCCGAAAGAACTCACGGGAGGCCTGTCAGACAGGCCCGGCCTGAAGGCCAACTAGGGATTCCTAACAATGGCTGAAGCTTCCTAGGTCAGACTGGCCAGAGCAACTGGGCTCCCAGGCCCTGGAGACTCTGAGAGGGCTCCCTCAGGGCCAAAGCCCAGCATACTTTCTTAAGAGCCACACCAAAGCTGCCTCAGAAACCCTGACGCCCACCCCCCCCACCCCCCCACCCCCCTCCCCCCCCCCCCCCCCCCCCCGTCCCAAGGCCTACTTCAGCAGAAGTCCCACCTCCCAAGGAACTGGCCAGGCCTGGGAGCACAGGCAGGAACAGAGTCCGAGGGGCGGGAGGGAAGCAAGCCTCTCTTACCCAGGCCGGTCACCTTCCGAAGGCAGGTGAGAGCTTGCTGAAGCCGGCTACACTCCTCAGCGCTGGCCCCCCAGCGCCGCAGCATCTCCTTGGCCTTGGACTCATCCATCTCCAGCAAGGCATCCAGTGTTAGCTCCTGGGGAATCTCCTGGGGGCAGAGAAGGGACAGGAAGAAGGCTGGGGGAGCAGTGAGGGAGTCTCAGACCTCTGGCTTTGCAGGGCAGGCCTCCCAGCTGAGTGGCAGGAGCCAGCTGCCGGCTGGAGCCTCTGACCAGAAGCCACCACTTGTCAGGGACGCAGGCAGAGCGCACTCGCACCCCCACCCTCAGGATCGCAGAAACAGCAGCTGAAGGCGAGTGCCACCTTTGGGCTGGGGTTGAGGCGGGGAGAAAACACCAGAAAGGTCTGGATGGGAACTCGCAGCCTCTCTCTCTTTTAATTCTTTGGTACAGAAAAGCTGGAAACTGTGACACCTTTGGTAGCCCTGCCCAACTTGACTGTATCTGAATCATACAAGAGAGATCTCAAACTAAAATGTCTTTAACGAGGATAAAAACAACAAAAAGAGCCCGGGCCAGCAACCGCAGAGGCGTTCAACAACTTGTATTTACGTCGGTCAAAGCAGGTCAGCTGGACGGGCCACGGGCCTGTTAGTCCCATCTACTCGGGAGGTTGAAGCAGGAGGAGCCTAAACTCAAAGCCTACCTGGAGTAGAAAGCGAACTCAAGGCCAGCTATGACAACTTGGTGAGACCGTGAAGGCTGAGGCGGCTGCCGCAGCTCAGTTGGCAGCGTGTCTGTCTGCCCGCAAAGCCCTGGGTTCTAGCCCCGGCACTGCGCAAACCAGGCATGGTGGTACATGCCTATACTTCTAGCTCTTAGGAGGTAGGGGCAGAAGGATCACACGCCCAAGGTCATCCATGCCTGCACAGGAAGTCTGAGGCCAGCCTGGGTTGCATAAGACTGTCTAAAAGGGGGGTGGGGTCGGGGAAGCAGGGCTGGATGTGTAGCTCGGTGGTAGAGTATTTGCAGACCATTGTCTCATATTACATCTGGAGAACGAGCCTCAAAGGGCTACACTGCTGGACAAAATCCTGGGGGGGAGGCGCCCCAAGATGGAGCTTGCCTTGCCTGCAAATTTGATGACCCAAATTCAACCCCTGGAACCCACAAAAGGTAGAAGGAGAGAACTGACTCCACCATGATGTCCTCTGACCCTGTACATACACACTGTAGCATACGCATGCGCGCATACCGTACACGTACAAACATTAATACTAAAATGAACTTTAAAAAAAAAGATATTATTAGCCAGGTGGTGGTGGCACACATCTTTAAGCCCAGCACTCAGGAGGCAGAGCTAGGCAGATCTCTGGGAGTTCAAGGCCAGCCTGGTCAACAGATCGAGATCCAGGACAGGCACTAAAACTACACAGAGAAACCCGGTCTTAAAATTTTTTTTAGAATAAAATAAAATAAAAATAAAAAAAGCTATTATTGGGACAGCAAGATGGTTCAGCAGGTAGGAGTAACTTGAGGTCAAGTATGACAACATGAGTTTTATTCTGTGTGTGTGTGTGTGTGTGTGTGTGTGTGTGTGTGTGTGTGTGTATTTGAGACAGGGTTTCTCTGAGTAGCCCTGGCTGTCCTGGAACTCTCTCTGTAGACCAGGCTGGCCTTCAACTCACAAAGATCTACCTGCCTCTGTCTCCTAAGTGCTGAGATTAAAGGTGTGTGCCACCATGCCTGGCCTTAGAAAAGTTTTTTTTTTTAATTTTTATATTTATATTAATATTAATTTTTACTTTACATGAGAGGGTATTTTGCCTGCGTGTATGTCTGTGCATCACGTGTGAGCAGTGCCCACAGAGATAAGAAGAGGACACTGGGTCCCCCGAAACTGGAGTTACAGACAACTGTGAGCTGCCATGTGGGTGTTGAACCTGGGTCCTCTGGAAAAGCAGCCTGTGCTCTTAACCAGTGGGCCACCTCTCCAGCCCAGTGAGCCTCACCTCCTGGTGCCATTCCTGACTACACTATATGGCAGCACTCAACAGCCTTCGAAGGCAAAAGGCTTTCTCTGGTTAACCCGAGGAAGTCGGTTTCAGACGAATTCATGTAGACCTTGGAGATGGGGGGTCACCTGAGAAAGAATTTGGGAGGCCTCTCCAGTGGCCTGTAGGTCGCTGATACCCAGTGAGAAACCAGAAACTCAGGCCTGAATGACATTCCTCAAATGCAATGCTTTGGCCAGGCAATTTGATGGACATGAAGTAAAGGGCCTCAGAAGCAGGCTCAGAATCCAGGGCCCTCTCACCTGGTCTTGCTCAGCTGCATGAGCCACAGGTCACACCACCACTGCCTCTGTCCCACCTAAAAGCCCACCATCAGAAAAGGTGACCAGGGATGAAAGACACCTCTCTTCCTCTGCTCTGCAGGATGATGTTGGTCCCTTGGGCTCACTTAAATTCCAAAAAGCGCCGGGCGGTGGTGGCGCACGCCTTTAATCCCAGCACTCGGGAGGCAGAGGCAGGCGGATCTCTGTGAGTTCGAGGCCAGCCTGGTCTACAGAGCGAGATCCAGGAAAGGCACAAAGCTACACAGAGAAACCTTGTCTCAGAAAAAAAAAAAAAAAATTCCAAAAAGCATCATTTAACATGCAGCTGTTTTTCTGCCCCAGATCATTCATTGCCCTAACAATCAGCAAGGACCTCTCAATATTGCCCACTTCCCTCCCTCCTTCCCTCTGCAGAAACAGAGGGTAACTTCCGGATCTTCTGGCCACTGGGGGCAATTGGACAGCATCTGTGCGTGTAATACGTTCTTGTGGTTTTTCTCCCATTCACCTTTGCCAGTTTATTCCAAGGGACCGTTAAAGGGCAGAGGGGAAATTTCCTTCTGCCTCTAAAGTCACCTAAAGAAACTGGATTCTGCCACCAACCTAAATATACTTGGAAATGGATTCTTTCCCCCAAAGCTTCCAGAAAAGAGGCCAGCGGCCTGGCTGACTTCTTACTCGGCTTTGTAAGAAGAGCCTCTGCAAGGGAAGTTACAACACTGGCCCTGGGCTGGGCTCCTCACCATCCTCCCTTACAGAGCTGTGAAGTCACACACAGGGCCAGCCTGAAGTTGCTGCACGGGACCCAGCATTAGAAAGCTAATACAAAGCATGAACCCCGAGTTAGACTTGACCTCAAAGATGGACTTTTCCTCCCGCCCACAGACTCCACAGATAACAAGGGCCAGTGGAAGTGGGGCACATCTCTGCCTCTAGGAGCTTATAGTCCAGGCTCTCTCCCTCTTTCCCTCTCATGTGGTGTGGTGTGGTGGTGGTGGTGGTGGTGTGTGTGTGTGTGTGTGTGTGTGTGGTGTGGGGTTGAGCAAGTAAGTAATTACTATTGCACTAAGATCCAGACAAGTACACCAGCAACATGACTGGCCTGGCCATCTGCATCCTCACGGTCTTCCTCGTCCTCCTTCATGCCTTGTACGACTGTTCACGTTTGCAGCGACTGAGGTGGCCACACATCCCATATCAAGCAAGTCTAGAAAGCTTGAAGTGATTTCCAAAGATTCTGAAGGCAAGTTGTACCTAGTGCTTGATTGTTTTCTTGAGACGGGGGCTTACACTACATCTCAGCTGGGCTGGAACTCATTTTGTAGCTCAGGCTGGCCTCCCAACTCCAGGTGATCCTCCTGCCTCAGACTCCCAAGTGCTGGATTACAGGCCTGTACCACTACACCCAGTTCAAGTTTTATTTTAAGAGAGTGATTTCACCATCAGGCCACATGTGCTGCACATTTTAGACTCAAACTGGACTAAGTCAGTGCGGGCCACGCCCCTCCTCCCACAGCACCTGCGGCAGGTCCCGATGTCTCAGCAGGAGGTGACTCCACCTCCAGGGCTGCGGCAGGACTCTCTGTACTGTTTACAACAATCCCCACCACAATGAGAAAGAAACACACAATACCAAGAAAGATCACCATCACTGGTCAGAACAACTCTTGGCTGCCAGAAATCCTTCCACGCTATCACATGAAAACCCACAGGAAGCCCTGCTCAGGCTGCTCAGGGCAGCACCGGCACCGGGAGGGGAGGTTGATTATAAACCGGTTCCCACACGGGAACTGTTGCCCTGCCCACCAGCCTTTCTTATTTCCCCAGCAACTCTTCTTCACCACAGTGCAGCTTGGGCATCCTTCCCGTTCATTTTGCCAGGGAAAGACGTCTGACATTTGATACTGTTGTGACAGGGACAGGGGACCTTCACCTCCACACAGCTGCACCTATCAGCCGGGTGGGACACAGCACACGCCTGTTCTCAGTTCGGAACTGCATACAAGAGGATCTTAAATTTGAGGCCAGCCAAACCCCAAACACAAAGCAACATTCTACCTTGGATGGGATGTCCTCGGTTGGTCTCCCACGGACACCCATGCATGGGCGGGCACGCACGCACGCACGCACGCACGCACGCACGCACAAACACACACACACACACACACACACACACACACACACACACACACACACACACACTCTCTGTCTGGAACGCTGACTCAGCAGCTCACGGCATCAGGCACAGGAGCCCCAATCTCCCAACCCAACTCGAAAGCTAACAGGAAGGGGTTTTTTTCCTTTCATTTTTATCCCTTCTTCATGAACCACGCCTTCAATTTCTCAAACAAAATAATGACATTCATGACTCTCATCCGTTGGCCAGTACCACTGCCCACCGCTCTGTGTATGTTCTCCACTGCAGCCGACTCAGGAAGCCCATGCCGCCCGCTCACGTCCAGGCACCGGAGAGCTCACGGGACTCAAATGGCAGCCCGTCAGATGCCAGAGCTCCTGCCGCTCTCCCACACTGTCGACTGCTAACCTGGCACTCAGAAGGCGATTTCTACCTACGTTCCCCCAGAACCACCCAGTAACATGGAAGGTCCTTTGTTCTTTACCCAAGCAAATTAACTCTCCTGGAAAGAGAAATGATACGTTCAAATCTCTTTCCTAAATACATAAAAAAAAAAAATGTAAGAAGAAAAGGATTTTTTTTATAGCTTCAAATTAGCTAGAAGTGTCTCACTTCTCTGAAGCCCTTAGATCAATCTGCTCCCCCTTGAACAGGGCGGAAGAGTGGCCTTTCTATACTTCCCTTGTCCGTACTCTTCACGACTTGATTCAAAACTGCTGAAAAATGGGTAAGGCCAAGGTGGGGCAGCAGGGATGCTAGAGAAGAAAGCTACCTTAGAACCCGCCATACGCTGGCATGTCCCCACCCCTCTGGCATGGGCCCGCCACTCAGTGTTTCTGCCTGGCGTCCGGGGGTGTGAACATTCACCCTCACATGGATGCAATCACACCGCTTAGCACACCATTATTCTTGAGTGACAGTTCTTTCTACCACTTAAATCCCCGCCCCCCGCCCCCCGATTGCGTGAGGAGGCAGATCAGGAACTTGGGGGGCGGGGAGAGGCAACCCCAGTCCCCAGAAGCTGCAGCAATGGAGTTATCTCTACACCTATCTTTTTATGATAAGATGTTTTCTGCCACAAAGGGCAAGGTTAACCAGCTGCTCTCAGTATTATGGGGATGGAGAAAGCCAGGAAGTGTCCCAGGACTTCCGGCATTAAAAAATAAAAATAGCCGGGCCCGGTGGTAGCACACGCCTTTAATCCCAGCACTCGGGAGGCAGAGGCAGGTGGATCTCGTGAGTTCGAGGCCAGCCTGGACTACCAAGTGAGTCCCAGGAAAGGCGCAAAGCTACACAGAGAAACCCTGTCTCGAAAAACCCAATAAATAAATAAATAAATAAATAAATAAATAAATAAATAAATAAATAAATAATAAAAAATAAAAAATAAAAATTAAAAATAAAATAAAAACTCAGCTGGGCTTGGTGTACCATGCTTGTTATCCAAAACTTGGGAGGCTGAGGCAAAGAGAATAGCAGAGTTCAAGTCAGGCGTGGCTGCATAATAAGTTTGAGGCTGCCCGGGCTGCATATGACCCTGGTTTTTTGTATGTTCGTTTTGTTTTTAAACAGTAATGACAATCTGGGTTATCTTTGAATGGTTGGTTTTACTTGGTGGCAACTAATCCAGATGTGTTAATGGACACAGAGTCTAGGACCTGAGGATGGAGGCTGCTGGAAGAATGTGATCCTGCCCAGAGTCGTTCTGCCCAGTGACTTCTAAAGCCTTCCTTCTGCTGGCACAAGCGGCCTGTCACCCAGCAGTGAGGGTGGCCAGGCTACCTCAATGAGGTACCCACCCTGCACACAGAGCGTGGGGTCTTCTGACTCTTATGACTGATTTGGGACCCAACGTTAAACAAGAAGAGAAGTCCCATGAGGCAGGCACGCTTGAATCAAGGGGACTAAGAGAAGAAAGGTGCCCAGCCCCCACAGTGAGATGAGCCTCCCCGACCCCTAGGAGTAGTCCTAATATCATGCCTCAACCCAAACAACTCAAAGCCCCCAGACCTCACACACAGATGTGACTCACCCACCCATCAAGACCAGGCACAGTACAGGGGAGTCCGCGTTAGGAAGTGAGGTCAAATCACAGTCTTTCCCCTGTATGCTAGAGAACCAGAAGCAGGTTAGGGATCAGCCTGCCTCCTGCTGAAGAGAAACTCACCTGGAGAGCCATTGGGAAACCCTCTCTAGCTTGAGAGGCCCCTGGCTGCCCACCCACTTGGAGGCCTATAGGAGACGGTCATTGGTCATCTAAGAACCACATCTGTCTCCCTCTGTCATGCCCTGGGGAGCTGGAGAAGGGATGGAGGCTGGGAAGCCTCACTGGTTCTAAAAGCAGTCCGGCTGCTGAGCCAGGACGAAATGTGTTCACTAGAAGCTGAGAGAAGCCATATGCCCCACCATGGACCCAATACGCCTCGGGGTTCACATGGATCATGAGTGGGGCATCAGGAACGCTGCCTGCTTGGCTCTGCTTTCTCCCCCTCAAACACCATGACTTATGTTTTCCAGTGAGTGACATTAAGTTATCCTTCCAGGTGACAAGGAGGAAGCAGGGCCAGTAGCAAACTGAGGTCCATCCCAGCCTGTGACAATTAAGCCATGCCATTAACAGGAGCCTGCTGGTCTCTGTCCTCCGCAGCCGGAGGCAGGGAAGGGTTTGGCCAAACATGCCCCCGCCCCCAGTCCCCAGCAGCTGGCAGTGGCTGGGGTCACAGGTCATACTGAGTATCAGATGGTATCCTGGGACTTACCAGCAGCCACGGGGCAGCCTGGGTCTATACTTAGAAACTGTGCCGGCTGACACAGGGAGCCATCCGCACACATGTGGGCCAGGGGGAGGGCGGTGGTCATGCCAGGGCCCATGCTGCCTGGCATGGGTCACATACACACAAATGCTCTGTAACTCCGGCCAGAGCTGAGGGGACAGTTGGAGTGAGGGCCTAGTTAGGGGGAGCTCTTAGCAGTGGGGACGAAAGCATCTGTGAGGAGCTCCCAGGAGGCTTCCTTCCCACACCCCGGCTTCAGGCTCCTCAGCAACACACGCCAGTTCCTTTCCTGGTACTTCCCACAACTGCCTGGTATAGCTAGCTCTCTGGCTCTGGATGGCACCAGGTCTCAGTGCCCAGCATCAGTGCCACCGACCAGGGTCTGCCTCCCAGCAGTCACCCAGCTCCACTTCCCCACAGGTACCTAAGAAAGGACCCTTCCACTTTGCCACGGCCAAACCCACATATCCCAATGACAACATGTCAGTGAGTAGGTGTGGCCATGTTCAGACTTGTTCAGGGACACTCCAACTTGAATTTTACATCATTTTCATCGGTCACAGAATATTTTGGGCCTCCCACCCCCGCCCCGCCAGTTTGAAAAAAAAAAAAAAAAAACTTCATTCTTTAAACAATGGTGGGCAGATTTGGCCTGTGGACCTCAGCTCTTTGGTCTGACCAAGTGGGTTTATTCCGTCATTCCACACATACTTGCCAGCTCTGCCGGGCTTCATCTCCCAGAGGCCCTGGCCCTCACTGCTGCTCTTTTCCTGCTTCCCCTTGGGGTGGCATCCCTGGTCCCACCCCAGTACACCATCACTAGGAAGGGTCATCCAGGACAGGCTTCTGGCCAGGTCCACGCCTGCCGCTCAAAACACAGCCTGTGCTCATCAGCTTCTACGCCACCGGTGCGAATTTCCAAAAACACCCGTTTCACTGCCAATGGCCAAAGGCAGAGAAACACACATGGACCCAAGCTTGGGGGGGAAACTGGTGTTTCCCTTACTCCACATCCTCCCGAAATAAAGAGAGGCCTGCCAGCGTAGGCTACCGAGGGAGACCCCGTCTCAATAAATAAACAGCGCCATCCACAAGACCCCACAGTAAAGTTCAAGTCAAAACTGTAACAGTCTGTTCAAGACTCGGGGTTCCGTCTCCCACACAAAACCAAACAGTAGACAACAGGACAAATGGAATACCTTATCCAAAGCAGGGGCCAGGCTCGGGACTGCCGGTTGGTGAGGGCACTTGCTGCTCTCACATTAGACCGGAGTTCAGTTCCAGGTCCTCTGACGGTTTATAACCACCTATAACTCCAGCTCCAGGGGGCTCTGACACCTCTGGCCTCTGTAGGCACCTGAATTCATGAGTGTGTGTGTGTGTGTGTGTGTGTGTGTGTGTGTGTGTGTGTGTGCGTGTGCACTCACACAGGCTTAAAACTAATAAAAATCTTTTTAAAAAAATGAAAGATGGTTTGAAAGGAAGTCTTGGTTAGGGTAGATAGTTGGACTACAGCCAAAGAGCTGCAGAAACCGGAGTCACACTTTGCTTCTGGAGAACGGGCAAATGAGAAACCCCCACCCTGGACCACACAGGGCTCTGCAGAGGAGCCGGACCTGAGTAAGCCAGGTTCAGGGGCCCTTAGCTGACCCTGCCCTGCTCGAGGGCACAGCTCCCCAGATCTTCAGGCTTCCCTGCCTCCTTTGTTGACACAGCAGGTGACAGCTGGGTGACAAATGGCCATATGATATGCCACCACACCAAGCCACTTCTTGAGGCAAATGGGGAGGTGTGAGGACAGGCCTCAGTTGGGGCTGTCCCAGCAGTTCAGGGCACCATAAGGCCAAGAGCTCGTCTGAAACATTAGGGACAACCCAGCCCTCCTAAGGGACAACTAAGTCTCAGATATAGGACAAGGACATAGCCATGCCTCCAGCCTTCTTTACTGTTTGCTGGTCCCTGATATCTTCCCTACCCAAGTTCCTCCCCCATTTTCTCAGTGCCAAGGACTAAACCCAGAGTCTTGCATACGCTAAGCAAGCGCTTTACCAGTGACCTATGTCCCCAGCCCCAATCCCCCCCCCCCCACCTACACCTGCCCTCCTCCAGGTTTACAGGACAAGAACTCTGAGTACCGTGGCGGATCCTGCTGCACCCGGGTGGACCCAGTGTGTCACAGCTGAAGAAGGTCTGACCCCCAGCCACAGTCCTGCAGGACCAGGAGCTAGTCCCAGAGCCCTGGAGCAGGGCACCACACCAGTGGGCAGCACCGGCGGTTTGTCTTCTGGGTAGCTTGTCTGTCTGTCTCAGCAGGGAAGGAACTAGGTTTTCGGCAGGAGCCCAGGGCTGGAGACCTGAGAAGCAGATTCTTCAGTCTATAGACAAGGGGTGCATTGTTTCCGAGCTCCCCACGGGCATCCAAAGAGGAGGTGCTGGAGATCTCTCAGGAGACCCCGGGGGCAGGCAGCCTTCTCTGTAGTTTTCCAGAGCCACTGAATACGGCCAACCCCACAGCAGCACTGGGCCCCAAAGCTATGGAAGGCCAAAAGCTTCGGAGAGGATGGCTAGGCCTCGAGCCAGGGGACTATCATCACCACGGCCACCAGGTTCTGAGGACATGAAAAAAGCCAATGGATACCCAAGAAAATGAGGAGAAACCCATTGCCTGCCAAAGGCGGAGGTAGACTTCAAAGGGACCTTAGAGATCATCTAGTCCAATGGCGAATTTACAGAGGACAAAAAAAATAAGACGTAGGGAGGAGGAAACCTGCTGTGTCATCCAAACAAAAGACCAGGACAAGGCCCTGGCGACCTGCACCCCACAGGAACCAATACCAGAATAGGCTGGGCCTTAGGAAGGTCCCCGGCTTCCATGGCGGCCGCACCATGTCCACACACTGACTGGGGACTGTGAGAGAATGAGGGAAAGACAGAGGTGGACACAGACAGGAAGGCTGGGGTTGGCTGGCCTGGCTCTGGGATGGAGAAACTAACCACAGCACTCTGGAAAGTTCGGTGTGACCGTTCCAGAGAGCTGAACAGGGAGGGGGGTGTCACTGCACACAGCTGGACAGGGAGGCAGGGTTGTCACACACAGCTGGACAGGGAGGCAGGGTTGTCACACACAGCTGGACAGGGAGGGGGTGTCACCGCACACAGCTGGACAGGGAGGCAGGGTTGTCACACACAGCTGGACAGGGAGGCAGGGTTGTCACACACAGCTGGACAGGGAGGGGGTGTCACCGCACACAGCTGGACAGGGAGGCAGGGTTGTCACACACAGCTGGACAGGGAGGCAGGGTTGTCACACACAGCTGGACAGGGAGGCAGGGTTGTCACACACAGCTGGACAGGGAGGCAGGGTTATCACACACAGCTGGACAGGGAGGCAGGGTTATCACACACAGCTGGACAGGGAGGCAGGGTTGTCACACACAGCTGGACAGGGAGGCAGGGTTGTCACACACAGCTGGACAGGGAGGCAGGGTTATCACACACAGCTGGACAGGGAGGCAGGGTTTATGGTATACCGGTGGATCAAGGAAACAACAGGTCTAGCCAACCTTGGTCGGAGTGGTGTCTGTAGGGGTGGAGTGGCGTCTGTAGGGGTGGAGTAGCGTCTGTAGGGGACAGTCTTAGGGCAGTAAACATGGGGGGGGGTTATGGCAGGCATTCTCTGCACACACTACTAATACTCACACTGATTCCCCAAGGAAGGCTTTGCCGTTTTCCTTTGAACCTCACACTGTGGGGAAGGCTTTCCCGTTTTCCAAGGACCCCTGAGGCGCTGGGGTCCTTGACATGGCTGTGCCCACATCCACAGCACATGGAGTCACTCAGTCCTTCACCCCCTCAGGGCTTTCTCTGCTCCGGGCAAGCCTAAGTCCTCCCGACCCAGGTGTCAAGGCCCAGTTCCTTCCAGGTCTTCTGAGCTGGTGCAACCCAGAAGCTGAGGGGAAGTCCCTGACCTCTGCCCTGAGGCTCACCTCCAGAGACAACTGCCAAAGCGGTGCCAAACCACACGCTGGCCTCGTGGGGTGACAGCCCTCTGTAATCCAAAGCAGTGAGTCCTGGGATGTCGCCCTAGGACCCGAAAGTTCCTACCACAGATGATGGTAGCAGGGGACAAATCTTGCCCACCCTATCCACCCCCACTTTGGCGACAGGTACTTTTTTTTTTTTTTTTTGAGACACGGTTTTTCTATGTAGTTTTGGTGCCTGTCCTGGCTCTCACTCTGTAGCCCAGGCTGGCCTCGAACTCACAGAGATCCGCCTGGCTCTGCCTTCCGAGTGCTGGGATTAAAGGTGTGTGCCACCTGCTGCCCGCCTGGCAGACAGGTACACTTTTTGTAACGGGAAAATGGAAATCTCAGAGTGCCGGTTATACCCAACACCGGGCTTCTCAGACAAGGCCCAAGATCTACAGGGGCCCACGACCCACTGATTCTTACTCAGCTTCTCCACATGCTTCCTCCTTTCCAACCAGTTTAACCACAAAAATAACAATTATGGGCACTGCCACCACCCAGAAAGCGGCCCAGGCATAACTGCTTGCTAGCTAAGGAAACCGAGGCTCAGAATGATTCAGTCAGCATCTTGGGCCATGGCAGGTAAGTGCTGGACCTCGGACCCACCTCTCCACGGTCAGCACTTACATTCTCTATGTGGCCCAGCTTCCCTGTCCTGACCGACCAGAAGACTAAGGGGCAGGTTCGACCCCTCACAGCAGCCGCATGTCAGCTCCCGTGGATACAGCAGGCTCAAAGCATGAAAGCAGCCAACCCCTTCATTATAAAGATGGGCACAGTTAGCTTCTAAGATTCGCTAGAAGCTGCTCCCTCGCCATTCTCTGTCGTAAGACAGGGAGGGGATATGACATGACAGTCGCCTCCCCTAAAGGGCACGCTCCTCAGATACGTTCTATAGCCAGTTGGCAAGGCAAGGACTCCGAGTCCGGCCGAAGGGACCCGTTCTGAGGACCCCTGGGAAGGCTCTCCCCCAGCCTACCTCACAACTCTCATCTGGTGCAGGCTGGCTGGAGCCTTGGGCTTCTCTCGGCAAGGTGGGTGGTGGGGTTCCTGGGTCCCCTGAAGCCTTTGCCATCACCCAGCTCCACAGGCAATGCATGGTGAGGGGGCCCGAGCACGGCGGCCCCGGCCCCCAGTGCCCTGTCCCACGGAAGAACAAGGCAGGGAGAGGGGTTTCTGTTTTCATTACTAGCAAACAGTCACTGTGGCCAAAAATAGTCTGTGCTTGGGAGCCGGGGAGTCAGCACATACTTCCCAGAGCAGGTGCTGGGCGTGAGGCACATAGGCTCTTGGCGGCCTCACGGCAGGGGGTGGGGACCCAGGCTGCCGGGACCCAGTTTTCCCTGCTCCACTAGCTCCCTCCAAAAGGCAAGAACTGAGCCAGGGTGAGCACTGTTGTCTCTTACCTCCCGTGAGTCATCTGGGGACTCCCCGCCTCCACATGAACTACAGCTACCCTTCAGCCCCCACAGCCTCTAACACATTTGGGGCACACAAAAGCCCGAAGAGTCACAACACGCCCTGGACAGCAGACAAGACCGTGGCAAAGGAGCATGGGCAGCTGACACCCAGCTAGAAGTGACCCCAGGACCAGTGACCCTTCCTCTCTCAAAATAAGAAAACGATGAGCAAGAAGTCAGGGTGGACTGCCAGCATCTGGGGGCGATTTCGTTTTCTTTTTGAAGTTTTTCTGCTTTCCTTACAACGAACAGGGTTAGATTTGGGGAATGTTTCTTTAAAGCAATAAATAACTGTTTTTAAAATAAATAAAATTAAGGGGACTGAGGAGAGGGATTAGTTGGTGAAGTGCTTGCCACACAGGGAAAAGACCCAAGTTCACACCCCTAGAACCCGAGTAAAGGAATCCAGGCGACCCACATCTGTAACCTCGGGGTTGGGGAGACGGGGACTGGAAGATCCCTCAGGCTTGGTGGCCAGCCAGTCTAGTCAGTCGGTGACTTCCAGGGTCAGTGAGAGACCCTGCCTCAAAAAATAAGAGGACAAGCAACTGAGGAAGGTACTGATGTTGTCTTCTGACCAACACACACACACACACACACACACACACACACACACACACACACACACACACACACGAACACGCTATAAACAAGTTAAATCAATGCAAACATCCCAGGCCTCAGAGAGGGAAAGATACAACAAGGGTCCACCCATGAGAACTGAGAGAGAAAAGAAGAGAAAGCGGATTCTGAATCCCAGTCTTCCAGTCAGACTTCCTGGAGAGGTCTGGCTCGGCCACGTCACACCTATGTGGCCTCATAGGTGGGGTGACATGTCACTTAGTTTTTCTTCCTTTACTGCACACTGAGCATCACGCATGCTTTCTTGAAGGTGGCTGAGAGGACCAGACGGGACATCTAGGGACAGCTCCCATCAGTAACAAGAGCAACGGGCATCCTCGATAAATCATCACAGCCTAAATTCACCCGTGAACTACAACGTTAAAAGAAAGGATTGTAGCCGGGCAGTGGTGGTGCACGCCTTTAATCCCAGCACTTGGGAGGCAGAGCCAGGTGGATCTCTGTGAGTTCGAGGCCAGCCTGGGCTACCAAGTGAGTTCCAGGAAAAGTGCAAAGCAACACAAGAGAAACCCTGTCTCGAAAAACCAAAAAAAAAAAAAAAAAAAAAAAAAAGAAAGAAAGAAAGAAAGTATCATAACAAAGAGGTCTGCCCAGAAGGAGACAGCCACATTCACGGTGTCTGTTCCCGGCAGCAGTAACACCATGAGGTCAACCATTAGTAACCAGAACGATTACCACTCCCCTAGACTTTGCACATTTTGAACATGAACATATGACTAAGCACTGAAGAGCAGGGAAAATCTAACCTGGGCATTGTAGTGGAAACCCATAATCCCAGTACTTGGGGTGTGGAGGCACGAAGGTCATAAGATCAAGGCTAGTCTTGGGATCGTGAGATGCTGTCACAAAACTTGGGGGAGTAGGAGGCTAAACCCAAGAATCAATGATGGTTTCTGAATGTGATTACAGGTCTTTTTTCCTTTGCTCGCCTGTATTTTATAAAATAAGCATTTACTACTTTCTTAGAGAAATGTTAATTGAAAAAATCAAAACCATCACCACCAACAAAAATTGCCTCACCAATTACATTCTAGGAACATGGTCTCAGCAGAGCCACAGGGGAGCTGAGAAGCCAGGCTAGGCCATCTCTGAGCCAGAGGCCTGTGGCTCCTCCGTGAGCACAGGAGTCCTTCCTGTCTGCCGATGGTCGCATGAGGCCTCCAGGCGACCCTCTCCGATGGGGGCCGAGGCGCACAGATGCCACGAAAGCTACAACAGTAATGGTCAGCACACCAAGGTGTGCCCACAGCCTTCTTCCCTGATGCTGGCAGGGCTTGAGGACCCCCTCGGGAACCCCACCGCCCTGTAAAGTACTGAAGATTTCTAGGCGGAGCTCTGCCTTCTTTCTCCTTTGAAAATTTGAGACACTTAGGAAGACTTGCATTTGCTATCCTCCTGCCTCAGCTTCCCGAGTAGCTTGTATTGCAGAGCTGCATCCCTGTACCTGGTTAGGAACCTGTTTCTGAATGCAGGTGGCCCTCGGTCCTTCAGGCTCCTCCACCCAGGCCTTTGGACCCAGCTCTCACCTTCCTCACCTGTTACTGAGCACAGTCTGTGACCATGTGACCAAAGCCGATCCAATCAGCCCTGCCTGAGGTTTGGCCACTACGGGTCCAAGAGGAACTGGCCCTTTTGACAGGCACACGCGGTGGGAAGGAGTGAGGCTGAGCTGTCCATTTCCTGCATGCCTGCCACACAGGGCTGCTCATCCAGGAGGCACTTCCTAACAGCAGCAACCTCCAGGCTTGTGTCCTAAATCCACTGGTACAGAAAAGCCTCAACTAGTGGGAGGGGCATACAACAGCTTTACCTGGTAAGTGTTTCCTCTGGCCCTGATACCCTGCCCTTTTTCTATCTAGCCATCCTCCATTCAACCAGTCAACAAAGAGCTGTGTGTGCTGGGGACTTTCCTCAGTACTGGGGATATTAGACTGAGCACAATATAGTCTTTCCCAGCAAGTACCAAAATAAAGAACAGATTCAAAACTAACTAAAATGTGTGTTTGAAATTTGTAAGCCCTGGGAAGGAAACAGCCCTGAGTGAGATTGAGGTGGGTATGAGAGGCACCTGATTTAGACAGGGCGGCTTCTCTAGGGCCCTGCAGAGGAAGAGGAGGCATTAGGCCGAGGACAAGAATCCACGGGGGAGAAGAAATGAATATACAGGGGCCTGTGGCCGCGACAGGAAATAGCCTTGTTCCAAAGCCTGGGCAAAGGGAGAAGAGGCAGGAGGTGAGGAAGGAGATGAACCCTGATACTTCAGAGTCTTGAAGGGATGAGGCTGAGTGCGACCAGGTATCGGTGAAGGACTGAGCTCAGAAAAGCCAGATTTCTGGATGTGCAACGCAAAACCCAGCGGGGCTCAGGCACAAAGAAGCGGAGGGAGGGGGAAGTGGAGAGGGGAGTGGCGGAGGGGTGCTGCCTGCCGAGGGAAAAGACCCAGATGGGTCTGGGACGCGCATGGAAACAGAGCCGGAGGGAGCTGCGCACTGCCTGGGGGCGGGGGCGGAGGAGGCAGAAGGTACCAGACACGACTCCACGCTTCTCACTAGGACAACCAGCAGATGAGAAAACAGGCGCAGAGAAGTTCAGGGACCTGTCCACGCACACAGCTGGCGGAGGGCAACTCTGGATTCTGTCTGCCTCCCTGGGCAGGCCTCGGCTCACCTATCCCGAGGTCACACTCTCAACAACCTTCCTTTCCAAGATGGCTAAGCTTCTGGAGGCAGGGGACCCTAGACCTCACCTGCTGCTAGTTGTTAAAAAGAAGGGTGGCAGACTAGGGATAGATGGCTCAGTGGTTACGAGTGTTTGCACAAGGATGAGGACTTGAGTTCAAGCCCCCAGGACCCCATAAAAAATTCAGTATGGCTCATGCACAGGAGGAACCCTATGCATGCGGGGGTAGGGAGAGTTGGGGGCCGCAGGTTACCAGCCAAGTTCCCGGTTCAGTGAGAGACCCTATCTCTAAGGAATAAGGTGGGGAGTGCCAGAGGACACCCAACATCCTCCTCTGGCCTCCACACGTGCACACACCTGCGTACACACATGTACACACTAAACACACACAAAAGGTAGCAGAGGAGGAAGTTTTGCTTTGCAGGGTAGCGTGGACACAAACATTTCCTGTTCAGTCTGGTTCATCAGATCTCTTTGAGAGCCATCCTGTCTTCACGGCGGCCCTCCCAGAGGAGGCATGGAAGCTAGCAGTGTCCATCGAGGGGCTCAGTACACACCACTCCAAAACCACGCGCCACAGGCACACGCTGTTGTTCAAGTCCAGCCTGCAGCCTTCGGACACGACAGCCTGGGAATGGTTGCTATGGTGATTCAAGGCCTCCCCAGGGTTCGCTGGCTTGCCACTTTCACCGGTTCAGATGACAGAGCTCCTGTGGCATCTCAGCCCAAGGGGCAGGACAGAGCCATGACTGAAGCAGCCAGATCCCTGTCCTCATGGCACATCCAGTCTGGTCACTTTGGACTGTACTCCATAACCTAGAACTCCAAAGAGCTAGGAGTTGGGCTTGTAGACCAAAGGACCACACAATACAGGCTTATCAGGTACACTCTCACCCGTGACTCCTTGCAGACTGCCAGAGCCCAGTGGCACCCCTGCCCTGGAAACTTAAAAGATACTTTGGCCCAGGATCAGAAAAAAAATGCATCACTCCATCAACTGGAAAATGTCATATACCTAGAATGGTAACCAGTGTACAACCAGGGCTAAACACACGCTCACAATAATGGCTAAACACACGCTCACAACCCTGGCTAAACACACGCTCACCGAGAGTGAATTAACTAGTGAAAGAGTCACGTACACCCCTCCACTTGGGATCCGTGGCCCTCAGTGACCTGCTTTGCACTGTGGCTGTCTGTAACCAGTGTACTTTCCAGCTGTAAGCCCTCAGGGCACATTATCGTATTCATCAATGAATCCCCAAGATAATGCATTTGGGTGCCCAGCAAAGAATAACTGATTAATGACTATGTCATGAATGGACAGGAAGAAGAAGGTGGGGAGAGGGCGGCAAAGGAGGGGAGGGGTGTGAGAGCAAGGCAGCCAACTCTGTCACACCACCACAGACACTGAATGGGGGCTCTCCCAGGGCCTGGGGTTGGGTGGAGCCCATGGCTTTGGATCACAACAAGCTGAGTTCGAATCCTGACCTCGCCACCAGCTAACACAGTGTACAATGCTGACAAGTCAACTTCTCCGAGCTTCAGTTTGCCAAGCCAGAGAATGAGGGCCCTTTCCCCCTTCCCCAGGCATAAATATTCAACAGGATCGTGTGTGTACATGTTGGTGACACACACTTGCAACACTCCCCTACATGACACTAGCCTGTCACTTGCATGTCCCCTTTCACATGCCAACTTCAGCTCCTCTCTGTCTAGTTGGATGTGGCAAACAGAAGCATGCTGGTCTACCACTGGGCTGCCGCTGGTCCATCCTAAGCAGGGAGGACTCTGTGGTCCAGTGTGCGAAGCCGCTCCTGAGATCCAGCATCCATACTGAGACCTGTCATGTAACACAGCGATCTCACTTCCTCTGGCACAAGCAACTGGGGCAGACACTTCTCTATCAACCCCTCCTCAAGGCAGTGCAGTGGACCTGCTTCCTGGGAAAGCTCCCAGGTGCTGGAGAGCAAAGAGCCAGGCCTCTGGCTCCCAGTGGGTAAGCGGGGCTGACAGGAAGAGTGAAGAGGCTGGAAAAGGGCCACAGGACTCACTCTGTTGATCTCTACCTCGGGGGCCAAATGCCAACGGGCTTTTTGTTTGTTTGTTTGCTTCTTAGAGAACCCTCCTATCTTTGGAGCCACCCACAGGCACACACAGGCCACACACAGGCACACATAGGCTACACACAGTCACACAGAGTCACATACAGGCACACATAGGCCACACACAGACACACATAGGCCACACAGGCACACACAGGCCACACACAGGCACACATAGGCCACACAGGCACACATAGGCACACACAGGCCACACACAGGCACACCCAGGCCACACCTAGGCACAGCCACTCTCAGCCAGTGGGAGGTCGAGATGGTGACAGTGGTCGTGGTCAGGTGCTCATCTCCAGAGAAGGCCTCTTCCAGTCTAGAGCTGAGAGCACAGAAGAAGGGGAGAAGAGAACCCTGCCTATCTGACCTCCAACACAAAGTCCTTTACCGGACCCACGGACATCCTCAGCTCCCAAGTGCCAGCTGTAAGAGCTCATGCGGACATACGGTGAGGCTCTGTGCTGGACCCTAGGTTCTCCGGAGCATCCGCCACTGCCTGGTAGAACTGATCCTGGCCGGCCCTTCCCACTTCCTTTAAAAACTTCCAGGAGGGGAATTGCTGAAGGGGGAAAAAATGGCCCCTGGCCAGCAGGCTCTGAAATCATTTCCCCAGTTGCAGCCAGAAACCAAAGCTGTGATGTTTAGATTTAACCTGCGGGGCAGGAGTGGCTGGAAATGGTTAGTGTGGGAGCCAGAGGGAGGGGCCTCGCCTCTGAACTTGCCTCCAGGCCCTTTCCCAAGCCCTATACTTCCACTCTCCAGGCCGCAGGGCCCCCAAGCAGGTGGCTGCTTCCTCCTGAGCTTCTCTCTAGCAAGCCCATGATGAACTCTGCCTGCTAACCAGTGGGAGCTTTATTTTCCTGAAAACAATTCCCATATTCACCCTTCGTCTTTTGCTCTCTCACATGCTTCAATTACCCCCTTAAGACAAACTCACGCTCTGTGCTACACACACACACACAGACACACACACACACACACACACACACACACACACACACAGACACACACACACAGACAGACAGACAGACACACACACACACACACACACACACAGAGTTCCTGAACTGGCCCAGTTTCCTTACCAGCCTCCTCCCAGACCCTTCTCCAGTGTATCCTATGAGCATAGCTCTGGCTTTTCTAGCCACGTGGGAGCCCACAGAGGTTTCCTAGTAAAATCTAAGCTTGCTTTACCTAGCAGGACTGTATAAGAGGATGACTGGACCACAGGCCTGGATGCCTGGCGTTTGGAAGGGTCTCCTTTGGTTGTATCTAGCAAGGGGGAGGTCTTTTGCCTATTGTTATAAATAGCCCATTGGAATAAAGTTCTGGGCCGGCCAGTGGATAAGGATCCAAGTCCTCCATAGGCTATCCTGTGTCTCTATTTGTTTCTCTCCCCTCTTTATTTCTATCTAAATCTCTTATCCCTCACTCATCAAGAATATCCAGGAAAAGGTGGGGGCTGGTCCCCCACACAGCCACAGGGGCCCCACAGATACTGTTCCCTTGTCTGGGTGCTCTTCTTAGTTAGGGGCTGAAAAGTCATTTCCCTGGTACTGTCTGATGTCTTTCCTGCTGTGATCTCTCCTTGACTACCTAGGATGAGTCTGTCTGTCTGCTGGCCTCACACACACCATGCTGGCTTCCATCAGAGCACCTTACGTCGGCTCTCAATTTGTGTTTTATCCACGTCTGGAGCTAATGGGGCAGAGAGAGAGTGTCAGAGCAACCAAGCTCTTGGCACAGACCCTCTTAGGCAAACTCAAGACCTGCACAGCTCAAGTGCAGAGACAGCCCAACATCCACATAATTTAAAGCTCATGTTGATACAGAACCATGCAGAGTTCAGCCTGCCAGTGTGTCTAACACATCATTTCCTGGGCTACCCACTGTGGAAGGAGTAGAGCATCCCCACCACGGAGGTCCCATTAGGCAAAAATTCTGCCCAGGGTCTGCAATGGGCATCCCCAGGTGTGGGGAGAGAGGAGGAATCCAAGATTTCCAGGTTAAGAAGAACCACAGCAGGCACTGAGTGGTGGAGGGCTGGGATCCACTCAAGTGATGTGCTGGCTAATTTTATGTCAACTTGATCCAAGCTAGAGTCATCTGAGAGGAGGGAGCCTCAGTTGAGAAAGTGCCTCCATAAGACTGGGCCGTAGGTAAGACTGTAAGCCATTTTCTTAATGATTGGTGTGGGAAGGCCCGGTCCATCGTGGTTGGGGCCACTCCTGGGCTGGTGGTCCTGGGCACGTACGTATAGGAAAGCAGGCTGAGCAAGCCAGAAAGCAGCACTCCTCCATGGCCTCTGTGCCAGCTTTCCAGGTTCCTTCCCTGACTTCTTTAGTGATGAACAGTGAAGGGGGAGGGGAAGACAAATGGACCCTTTCCTCCCCAAGCTGCTTTTGGTCTTGGTGTTTTGTCACTGCAATAGCAATCCTAGGTAAGACAGGTAAGGACAAACGGAAAGAGTGTGGTCACCTCGGCTTACCAGGAGCCTGGGAGTGGAGCTGTCACCCCACAATCATGTCAACTCATAAGTAATGAATTTCTTTTGAGGCAGTGTCTTGCTATGCAGCCCAGGTTATCTTTGAACTGTGTAGCCCAGGATAGACTCAAACTCACAACCTTCCTACCTCATCTTCCTGAATGCTGGGATTAAGGGTGTGTGCCACCACGTGGGCCTGGCTTGACATCCCTCTTTCTTCTGTTGCCTGGCAAGTGACCACGAACATTGTCCAACCCGCAGCATAAAGCTGAGGTGATGGTTGGCCAACCCTAGGAAGGTGATGTTGTACAGGAGAGCCTATCTTCAGACGGCTTCATGTGTATGTGATTCATGCATCTGTCTTCCTCGGCCGTGAAGCTGTGAAGAGCCAAGGTCAGCACAAGCTTCAAGAGGTGGAAGGTACAAATCATACCACATAAAGACCATCCCGCCATAAACACACACACACACACACACACACACACACACACACACACACACACACACACACAGGCTTCAGGGCAGCCCTAAGACACATCATCCTGTGATGAGATGCCAAGGCTGGACCCTTCAGCTTCCAGGTGTCCTGGATCTGGTATACTGAGAGATGGAGAGATACTGAGAAGAACCCCAACATCCCCAACCTCTGTCCCCATGGATGCCAGGCACTCTGGGGCTAGGTAAGTGGCTTCTGTGGGCACAGATTCAGCCTCATTCAGATGCTGATGTTACCGTGAACACCGCTGTGTAAGCAAGCGGTCCCATCCAAACACAATCATTCATGACAACAGATTCCTTCTTTCCTTCCTCCCTCCCTTCCTCCTGGTGCTGAGGATAGAACCCAAAGGCTGACTGTGTGTGTGTGTATGTGTGTGTGTGTGTGTGTCTGGGGGAGGTCTTCCTTTTCCTCTTCAGCTCCCGGGGATGTCCCTGCTCCCGCACAGTAGGCTAGCCATCACTCGAGTGGATCCAGCCCTCCCCGGCAGGCTGGGAAGTGCTCGTGGTCTCTTTCCAGGCAGCAGCACTCATCTCCTGAGCTGCATCCCCAGCCCATGGTCAGACATCCTGAAGAATTCTCTCACTATTGTGCTGTGGAAGAAGAATGAGGTGGATTTTCTGCATTTACACAAAGGCGAGACTAAGACTAACATCACTCGGAATTCATCCTGCACGATCCCATTAGAGCAAACAGAAGGCAGGAAGGGAACAAATGTCAACTGTCAGTTTCAGTGACTGCAGCGTGCACGGAGAGGGCTGGCCAGGGTGCCCGGCAACTGTGAACGAGGCGGTTATCCCAGAGTACAGGAAGAGGGAGGCCTCTGCTTGCTCACTTCATAACAACCCCTGCCGTTGTGTTGTGTGAAAGCAGCTTGAAGGCACCCGTCGGCATCCGTGGGTCTCTGTTTGTTCCCTGATCGCTTCTTGCAAGCGTGTGGGAGTGCAACTGTGAACATTCAAGGAGCCTGTTGTCCAAAGCAGTCTCCCCCAGTCTTCCCCCCGCCCTCGCTTTCTGCCTACACCGTGGACCACACTGCACATGAAGGTAACTGGGGCCAGTCAGGCTGGGATCCACTCACTCCCCAGCCCCACGAGAGGTCGAGGCACGCCGTACGTTGGTGCTATTTTCCACTCAGGAACGTCTCCTAGGGAAAATTACCGAGTATTTACAAAGACTGCCACATCTAAGAGCCAATGGCTGGAATTCACCTTAGTCTGATAACTGATCGCACCCACTCTGAAAAACAGTAATAAAGAAACAATAAATAAGACACCAAAGTGTGAAGACGTGAGACAAACACACTGGTTAACTGTCAAAAGATGAGAGCAGAGCCTAAGACTGCTCTAAACGTCCCAACGGGGGCTGTGCCGCAGAAGGACCAGAGGAGCAACGCACGTAAATTCCCATCTGAGCGGCCACACTTGCCAAGGACAAAACAAAACAAGACAAAAAAAAAAAAAACAAAAAAAAACAGCCAGGCTGAGCAGGGTGATGCACACCTATAAGCCAGCATTTGGGAGGCAGAGGCAGGAGGACCACCTCACGTCTGAGGACACCTTGCTGGTCTAGGCAGAGTTCCAGGCCAGCCAAGGCTATATAGCAAGATCCTGTCTCCAACCAACCAACCAACCAACCAGCCACACCAAATGACAGAGGAGACTGATTTTAGTAATGTTATCAACCCTCATATGTCCAAAAACGACTGTTCCTTCAACCTGTGGCAGACAGGAAACGACACACACAAGGTAATTTTATACCTTCTCTGGTATCCAGGCTTCAGCTCTCATCTCAAAAGGTATAGCTAGAGCCACAGGAGACCAATGACTCCCTGCCGGGCTGGCCGGTCCTAACTAACGCCCTGAAAATGTTATAGATATTTTTACATCGGTAGGGGTGGGGGTGGGGGGAGGATCAGAACTGCAAAGGGTTGTTTTGTTTTTTTGTTTTGTTTTGTTTGTGAGTGGCAGGGATGTGCAGGACACTCTTCCCCATTCTCTTTCCTCAGCGCCCTCCCTCGCAGAATGGACTTAACTTTAAGCGCGAGCGAGGGTCCGTCTTTTACATTTTAGAACAGACGTAGGAGATTTTACGAGACTTGACCTGTTGAAGCCCAGCTTCCACATGGTTGCTTATGGTGGCTCCCTGAGTGCTGCCCTGTACTCCGATACAGTCTTCAAGTACACTGGCTGGTTAAGTGATAAGTTGCGGGTGGGTTGGATGGATGGTTGGATGGATGGATGGATGGATGGATGGATGGATGGATGGATGGATGGATGGATGGAAAGACGGACTGAAGAAGACAGACAGCACAGCTCCGCAGTGTGGAGAGTAAACTGAGCTCGGATTCCTGTTTCCCAGTCCCGACTGCCACTTTGCCAGCTGTGTGTCCCTGAATATAAGCAATGGCAAAACCCTCTTCCGCGATCTCCGACAGAGTAAGATAACAATGTCATTTTCTTTTAATATGTGGATGAGTGTTTTGTTTGCATGTATGTGTGTGCACCATGTGCGTGCCTGGTGACTGTGGAGGCCAGAAGAGGGCCTTTGATCCCCTGGAACTGAAGTTATGGACGGTTGGGAGCCACTCTGTGGGTCCTGGGTCCTGGTACTGAACCCGGGTCCTCCGTAAGAGCAGTAAGTACTCTTAGCCTCTGAGCCATCTCTCCAGCCCCCAGGTTACAATGTCAGTCAGTGTTAAACACAATGTCTGCCCTAGAGCCAAGGATTTTCCAGAAAAGAAGGTCATCGTCATGATCAAATGAATGACCAGTGTGGTGAGGCTGCCCCAGTTTATGAGGCAATGGCACCCGGGGCACTTGCTGTAGCCACAGGTACCCTGGGTTCCTATGGATGCTGCAGTTCCCCGAATCCCATACCACCCTCTCCGCTCCCAAGAGCAGAGCACGTAGCTCCTCTATCTTAGCCCCGTGAGTCTCGTTCTCAGGTTTGGATGTGGCCCCCGCTTGTCCCCTCTTGCCTGTCCCTGGCCTGGGTCCTGCTGCATACCTGCACCACTTCCGGCCTCACGTTGAAGATATACAGCCAGTCGCTGAAGCGCGGGTAGCTGCTGAGCTCGGCAGTCCGGTCACTGGGGGCCACGCTCAGCTTACACTGCCGCTGTTTGCAGATGTATCGCACCAGCTTTGCCTGTGGGAAGTCCAGCAAAGAAAAGGTCACCTTTATGGGTAGCAAAAGCATGTGACAGCCATGTGCCCTCAGGCAGGGGCCAGGGATGTGCTGAGAACTGGGGCCAGCAGGGGGCGGGGAAACCCCTTGCTGTCATTCATGGTGCGGAAAGGCTACAAATGGGGAGAGGAGTTAGGATGGTCTGGTCCCAAGAATGGCGTGTCCCCCCCCCTTCACTGAGGCCAGCCAACTGCTGGCCTCAAAATCAGCCCCTCAACAGTAAGGGTCACAAACATTCAGAATGGCGGCCGCCTTCCTGTTTGGGGCACAAATACGGGTAACTGATAACAAGGAAAGTGGGGAGGCCCGTAAAGACGGAGCAACCTTCCAGCTGTGATTCAGACAGCCTGGGTTGGGGCAGAAGGTCTCACCTGGCTCTGTGATGCTGGACAAGTTGCTTATCCTTCCCCTCTGAGACACACACACACACACACACACACACACACACACACACAGATGATCATAAAAGATGCTCCCCCAGAGAGTTTAAGAGACAAGCAGTCAGCTCATCACTGCACAGAGCACCCAGCGAGGTGGCTGTGACTACTGGGTGGAGACAGTGTTGGTGACAGCCCTTAACACAGGCTATCGGGGATACACACCCCAAGATGTCAGTAAATTCCAGACCCAAGGGGAAAATGTCCAAAGTTTTCAAAAGACCCAAGCAAGATAAGCTTGAACAAGGGCGGACTGACCCGGGTCAAGCACAGAGCTCTGACCAGCACTGAGGAACACCGAGGGCAGAGGCAAGAGACACACGGAGGGCACAGCTGCCATAAGCTTGGAAAGGAGGCTCCTTCAGCCAGGCTACCCAGCAGGCTCCAACAGGGGGGAGTATGCCACCACCCAGAGAACCGAGTGGAGCAACTACCTGGTTTGGCCAAGCCCACGGCACCCAGTGCCCATGAGACTATCTGAGACCAGATTCAAGTCCTATTGTAACTCTGTGTCCCCAAAAGGCAAGCACCGCCTAAAAGCCAGACCCTGACACTTAGAAACTCAGACTCAGAAGGGTTTGGCGGTCTAGGTAATGCATCCCTTTTCCCATCACCTGTAAACTCTGTTTCTCAAGAGTTTGATGACATTTGTGACCTTATTAACATACATCCTAGAAAACTAGTAAATATCAGTCGGCCAGATGGCTCAGCCAGTAAAAGTACTTTTGTCATCAAGACCGATAACTAACCCTGAGTCTGACCTCTGGATCCCACATGAAGGAAGAAGGGAAGCAATTCATCCTTTGACCTTCACATGTATGCTATAGAGTATGCGCGTGCACACACACACACACACACACACACACACACACACACACACACACCAGAGAGAGAATACATTTTTTTTAAGATAGAGAACAATTGAGGGAAATAGCTGACATCAACTCTCACTTCCACACACACAGGCCCACATGAATACATACACACAGATGAACACATACACACACATGCACACATGCACACACATGCAAAACACACAGACCAAATTTTTTAAAGTATAGTTTGGCTCCACTAGTAATCTAAAAAAGGCCTTCTCCTCAGCCCATCCGTGAGCTACTGGTCCTCTCAAGGGCCCAAATCATGCTAACCAGTGTCAAGAGGGTTAGTTGTAACTGGAATCATTGGTAGTGTGGAAACAAAATCAAATTAATCCACTCAGGTAAACAGGATGTTTGGCGACAGTGCTAACATAAGTGAGTCCAGGATACTCTGCACCCTGTTCTGATGCCCATGGCAGACATTACTAATCACACTCTTCATTGAACCCAGGATATTCTGCACCCTGTTCTGATGCCCAGGGCAGACATTACTAATCACACTCTTCATTGAGTCCAGGATATTCTGCACCCTGTTCTGATGCCCAGGGCAGACATTACTAATCACACTCTTCATTGAGCCCAGGATATTCTGCACTCTGTTCTGATGCTCAGGGCTGCTGTGGGATGGTCTGTATGTCAAATTGCTCTGATTGGTCAATAAATAAAACACTGATTGTCCAGTGGCTAGGCAGGAAGTATAGGCGGGACTAACAGAGAGGAGAAAAGAAAGAACAGGAAAGCAGAAGGAGTCACTGCCAGCCGCCACCATGACAAACAGCATGTAAAGATGCTGGTAAGCCATGAGCCACGTGGCAAGGCATAGATTTATGGAAATGGATTAATTTAAGCTATAAGAACAGTTAGCAAGAAGCCTGCCACGGCCATACAGTTTGTAAGCAATATAAGTCTCTGTGTTTACTTGATTGGGTCTGAGCGGCTGTGGGACTGGCAGGTGACAGAGATTTGTCCTGACTGTGGGCAAGGCAGGAAAACTCTAGCTACACAGGGCAGACAGGACTAATCACACTCTTCATTTAGTCCAGGATATTCTGCACCCTGTTGTGATGCCCAGGGCAGACAGTACTAATCACACTCTGTTGATTAGCCTCCCAACCCCCAGCGTATTTGCTATTCTACCAGGAAACCTAAGATCCTGAGAACATCTTCAGGGCAAAGTTCACAAATGTCATTGCACAGATGCCACTTTTACTGTACAGACCTAAGTACAGACACCCCCATGCTTCCCTGAGGCTCGGATCCACTCTTTACAGTATGAGCAGAGGCAAACTCTAAAACCAGAGGCCCAAACCCCTTCCCTGGCTCGTCCCCACATCGCCCACCATGCCCTGCTCCTCCCGTGACTTCCCCACCCAGCAGCGGAATACTTGCCTCCCTCCCAGATGAATAGGTACCAGTTCAAATCTGCCACTTACTGGTTGGGAACCTCGAGGAAGTTCCTTCCTTTCTGAGTCTTACTTCACTCCTCTACACCCCCAAAGAACTAGCTCGGGCTGAGCGAGGATATGGAACCCCCACAAGTAACACATTAGGTCCCCCTACTCTCCATGAAGGCAGCGCCTGTGTCTCTCTCACTCAGTTCTGCCCCCTCGTGTCTGGTACCGCACCTGGGTGTGACGTGTGTTCACGAACGGCTGAGGATGGAAGGAGGAAGGAAACACCAGAGCCCTATCCTCAGGATCTCTCTTCCCTCCCTCCCTCCCTCCCTCCCTCCCTCTCTCCCTCCCTGACTGCCTCCCTCCCTCCCTCCCTCCCTGACTGCCTCCCTCTCTCCCTTGCTCCCTCCCTGCCTTCCTCTCCCCACAGCAAATGACTTGCACACCACAGCTTCAGAGGGTTGACCAGAGCAGGCCTACCCACCAGATAGCTGTACGAACTCAAAATTACCCTTTTCCACATTAATGAAAGAGGCTAGACTCCTAATGTTAACAACAGCGTCAATGATGACCATTCATCACAGTGTGGGGTTCACACTGGACCTCTGGGGATGATTTGTAACATATCTGTTTTACACAGGACTTTGGCTGTGGCCAGAGAATGCAGGGAAGCACCACCCTAGCTGAGGCCTGAGCCAGCCTGTGGGTCTCCGGTTCCGCCTATCCGCCCTCCCCGGCCCTGTTCAGTCACTCACTCATCTTTGTGCCAGTGGACCTCTTGCCAAGAATCCCTTGGACCTAGGCTGGGTTTCCACACCCCTTCCTCCAGGAAGCCTCTAGGCCCTTGCCCAAATGAATCTCGTTCCTTCCAGCTTGTCTGCCTCTCTTCCTTTGGTATGAGTTCTGCAGAGTCAGAGGTCTAGTCTGCATCTGATCACCACTAGATGCCCAGAAGCTTGGCACATGGTTTGCTGTTTAAAAGAAAAAAATGGTGGTGCACATCTTTAATCCCAGCACTCAGGAGGCAGAGGCAAGTGGGTTTCTGAGTTCGAGGCCAGCCTGGTCTACAAACTGAGTTTCAGGACAGCCAGGGCTACACAGAGAAACCAAACCAAACCAAACCAAACAAACCCCACTTTTTCCCAGTATGGCATGGGCAATTCACTCCATACTCTACCACTGAGGTATACCCTAGTCTCATCTTTTTATAAAAGCTGTTGGAGATCTGGACTAACATGTCAAAGCAGGCCACGGGCAGGACTATTGTAGAACCTGAAGTGACCCCTCATTACGCCCAGATCACAGCTCACACCGCCAGTCTGAGGAACAAGCTCCTGCCTGGCGTGCTGTGACCGCTGGCAGCTCGGGTCTGGAGCTGCTGTCCCCTGTGAACTCGCTCTATTACGGAGCAGCGCTCGCTCCCGCCATGCGTAGGAAAGCGGTGCCTGGCCGGTGAGGGCTCCCATCACAGGGAAACGGGGCAACTACGGAAGCACCAAGTGGCCACTCTCTGAGACAAACTGCGGGGAGGCCGGCCTGCCTGCCAGCCCGGGGGGTGTGCCAGCCCGGGGGCCTCTCACCGGTGGTGCCATTTCCTCTTCATCACAAACCCTACAAGAGCTGCACTTTCCGGAATTTGAAAGCACCCGAGGTTCCTGTGAAGTGACCAACAGTGCCAGGAGCCGTTAGGATGCTGGCCACAGGGGAGGGCCTCGGTCTGCCCACCCCTCCACCCCGATAGTCCTTGGCGTCAAGGGCGTGGGCCTCGCTGGCAGGTTTACAGAGTGTGAAAGAGCTTTGGCGAGCCCCCCAAACAAGCTGGTAGGGACTGTATACAGCAAGCACTCACTGAGTAGCCTGGACCGAAAGATCGACTTTCTGCTCAGAGTTTTGACAGTTAAGAGCAAAGACAGAGAAAAGCCCAAGGACTCAGCTTCAACCTGGAGAGGACAGGGGCACCTGCGGGCTGAGGCCGGTGAGCTTCTACCCACGAAAACACTCAGAACCGGCAAGAAAAACCGCAAGTCCCACAGCTTTATTGCCAGCTACTTGGGCCACCCCTGGAGATCCCAGTGACACTGCAAAGGGCTTGCACAGGGCAGCTGGCTGCAGACCAGCCACAGTCACTGGACTGGCTGAGGTCAGGCAAACACACTACCCACGTGCAAGGATGCTCAAGCCCCATGTTTAGCTCGAACACCTGGTCTACCTGGGGAGCTCCATCCCCTAAGATGGAGACCTCAGACAGACCTCAGCCCCATGCCACCCCCCACGTGGAAGGAACTAGATCACTTCAGTTTCCCAGTCTGTCTGCTGTGCTCTCTGGGGACTCCACTGCCAGTCCTTTCTCCAGCACCCAGGACAGGACAAATGCTCGGGAAACAGGACTCTGCGTCACTTCAGCTCAGCCAGGAGGACGGCCTCAGTGGGAAGAGGCACTCGGACCTCTGGTGGATGTCGTCGTCCGCGCCACACCTCATACCTCCGGAAAAAAACACCTCTTTCCAGAGAGTGAACTCTGCGAATGACATCAGCTCCACCCTAAAGGTGCAGGGCCTAGGCTCGTGAGGTCCCTTCTGTAGGAGACTTCTAAACCAGAGATCTGGACTAGGAAAGTGGCCAGATGCCAAGACCTTTGTCACCCTGACCCTGACTCGGGTGTTGACGATGGCAGGGCAGGGAGTTATGTCTATGGGAGCAGATGTGCAATGTTGGGATATACAGGGGCCGGAGGATGCCGGGAGCAGGCTGAGGCCGACATCAGAGTCTCTCCTACAAGCTCCCTGGATTATGAAAATCTCGAAATTGTGTTGGCACTCAATCATGAACCTAGAAGTAGGAATCACCTCCCCATCTGTACAGGGCCTAACTCTCTTTCTCTTCCTAGTTCTCAATGGCAAGTCGAGGAGTAGAGATTTTTGTAGAACCCTGATAAGCACCAAGGGAACATCCAGTAGTCACACAACTCTAGACCTAGCCACATCCCTGGCGCATCCTTCTCCTACAAAATAAGCTGACGTAACCCAAACATTACAGATTCTTATACACTAAAGGTTCTATTTATTTTTACTTTATTTTTTGAGACAGGGCCTCACTGTGTAGCCCTGGCTGTCCTGGATCTCACTCTGTAGATCAGGCTGGCCTTGAACTCACCGAGATCCTCCTGCCTCTGCCTCCCGAGTGCTGGGATAAAGTGCTTGTGCCAGCACACCTGGCCTTATTTTTACGTATGTGTACATGTTTATATCTGTGCACATGTATGTGCATGGGGGTTTCTGTGAAGGTCAGGACACAGTGCCAGGTTCCCTGAAGCTAGAGTGATAATAGGTGGCCACGAACCGCCCGACACTAGTGCCCGTCTGGAACTGAAGAAAGGTCCTCGGCAACACTCTCGACTACTGGACCATCCCCCCATTTGCTCAAAACTAAGAAGAGAACAACAAAGCTAGGTTGAGATGGGGTGTTGAGCAGCTGGCTTGGCTCACTCACTGGCCAAGGGACACCTCCTCATCAGCCTCAGTACAGCAACAAGCTCATCACAGTCGCTCAGCATATGCTAAGCCCGTGAGACACGTAGCTGTACTTCATTATTCCCAGCCTACGAATGAGGACACCGAGAACTTTATTGGAATTTTTTAATCGCATAGTTAAAGAAATGACCCAGTCTGATGATCTGACCCTGAGTCCCACATAATCTCCCCAAATACTGACACTTCCTCAGCCTGGCTGAGCTGTGTTGACCACTATACACAGGACGGGCCTGGGAAAGATTTACCTCTCTTGTGGCCCAAATCCAGCAGTGCCTGGCCTGTATCAGGTAACAGGAGCTCTGCATAAAAGCCACCTCATCCGCACACCCCCTAAATGGGTCTACTCATACCAGCAGGCCACCATCTCTGGTCTGATTTGCAATAACCCTTGAGTTAAACCTGATCCCTGGTTCCAAATCGGCTCCAAATGTATTGAAAGCCTGCCACTCCCCTGCCTGGCACCTATGGACACCCCTGAACATGCTGAAGTCCTAGTATATGTCCTGCAGCCTGAACAAAGCAGCTGGATGGCCACTCACTTGTCCCTGTCCTCTAGACCTACACAGACTCTAGCCAATAGACAATGACTTTGGACTCGGTCCCAGCTCACCAGCACCCTGTGACTTTCCTCCCACACCTGCAGCACCACACGCACTATGAAGTGGATGCTCACAGCAGTCCTTGCTGGAGCCAGATCCCTGTCTAGATCTTTCCAGCCTCTGGAAGTCACGGAAACTCTCATGACCCACTACACCCAGGAACAGCCTCAATGGTCCCTAAAGTCACTGCCCCGCCCCTGCTGCTCCTCTGCCCAGTCCTGGGGATGCTCCCTTCAGCTTCCATCTCCTCTCCAAAGCTGGATGTTTTGGGGGACTTCCTGCCAACCCGGCTGGCTAAGCACTCTGGCCTGGCTACCATGGCCAACGTGTTGCAAAACAGTTTCTGGGAATGCAAGGAGGGCTCTGGGGGGCTGCCATACCGCTGCTGGCTCCACTAATAGGCATGGGCTGACCACGGCACTTGACCCTAGAAGTGGCCCCTTGGCTCTCATCAAACCCTTCAGGGTCTCAGAAGGGCTGACATTAGCAGTAAAGGGGTAGAGCGAGACAACACGAGCCAGGAACCAAGGGACAGGCAGAAGAGAAACCACCAGTAAGGCCCCACACTGAGCATTTTGTAATAACCTTCCCTGGCTGGCTCCTCGGGGAAGCTGCCAGCCCGTGCATTTTTGCAGAGACAACCTCCCTGCAAGCCTCCCAACTAGCAATCCTGCCTTGACGTCAAACTCCAAGTTGGGGAACTTCAAACACAAACAAACAAGTCTGCCCCAGACCACAAGTGGAGATGTTCCCAAGGAGGCCAACGCCGAGAGTGGCCACAGCTGCGAGCACGGAGCCGACGGCCCTGTCCTCATCTACCAGGACTGAACTCTGTGACCTGATCCTAAGCAGCAAAGGCAAGGGATCTACCCTAGCCTGCTCCCTGGCCTCGCTGGCAGGTGTGACTGCCCACCAAGGCGCAGTGATGGGTGCAAGAGACCACGGCCTCGAAGCGCTCACGAGCCAGCTAGCTTCTCTGTGCAAGTTGCGCTGTCCCCAGATAACATCACAGGCTCTGACCACTCCGAGACCATGCACTGCAGCCAGGAAGTAGAGCAGCGTGGCCCAAAGCACTAGGGGGGCTTGCTGAGGAACTCCAAGTGCAAGCCAGGCAAGGCTGACCGACAGCCAAGGATCCGAGTTCTCAGTGATACCTGCTGGGGCTGTGAGCCTCAGCAAGGTTTGCCTGACCTAGATATCCTAAGACAGCATCCACCCAAGCAGCCCGGGGTGAGCCAAACACACTGCCCTTCAGAAAGCAGCCTTTGCCTTGAAAAGTCTGTGTGTGATCTGCCTCGAGACTGTTTTTCCAAGGTTTGCTGCCTGCTCTGACTCATCGCCATGACCCCTAAGCCCTACCTACCCTAAGCACACCTACCCTGCGTGCTCTGAGTGCCAGTGCCCCTGAGGTGCCTCAGAGACGAGCTGGACTAAATCAGGAGAGAGCAAACATCCACTTTATACTCAGACTCCCCATCCTAAAGTGACGGCCCAGGGGCAAGAAGAAAAGTGTGTCTATCCATCACTCGGTCATCCAATAGTCAAACTGCATCCTCAGGTACGGTATTTGTCACAGGCAGCATGGTTCCCAGGATCCAGCTGAGACAACAGATGTGTCCACAGGCATGCCTGGCTGGGGAACACAAGAGACAGAGAGGCAGAGAGCAGGCATGCCACCCTCTGAACATCCATGACACAGCAGCCTCAGTGGACACAGGTATGACACCCTCTGAATGTCACTGACACAGAGGTCCCTGGTGCTTTGTACGTCTGTTGGGAAACTGGGGTGGGGGGGACAACAGGTTAGGGACTACGCACACATCAAGGCCTTCAGACACACCTGTGCTCTGGTTCAAACACCACCACCACCACCACCCCCCCCCCCACACTTGTCTGGCGTTCATCAGACAAACAACACAGAGCTTGGTGCCCACGCTATGGGAGTTCCAAGAGACTGGCCCCACTGTGAGGTGCAGGCGTGCCTGGGACCTTCACAAGACATCAGAGGGGAGCCAGGAGTGTGATGCACCCAGGGAAATGTGGGGAGGGCATGCCAGGTGGGGGCACTCTGTGAGCAAAGATGAGCATCGTAAAAGATTTAAAACTGAGGGGGTGGGGGGAGGTAGTCAGAGACTAGAAAGGACCAAGAAGAGAGAGGTTAGGTCAATACTGGTTCACATAGGACATTAGGACAATAGTTGGCCTGTAGGACAATACTGGCCCGTAGAGGTCCTAGAAAGTTCTGGAAACTTCTAGAAGGTCTTGAAAGACCATGGCACCAAAATAGCTGTAATCATGCAGGTATGGGGAGGGAGGCACTAGGAGAAATGTGATCATATTTGCATTTCTGAATGATCATCATTTTGGAAACCAAGCAGAGAGCAGATTGAAGTGGGTGTGGAGAAACCAGAGACAGGAAAATCAACGAAGAAGACTCTGCGGCGCGGCAAAGAGATGAGAACAAACGGTAATCTAGCTGGTGGCGGTGTGGGTGGAATGAAGGAGCAGATCCAAGAGATGTTTTATTGGCATTTTTACTATAAAGATAAGACTTCCTTCTTGCTCGTCCCGGGCATTTCTGGCATACCGGCACTCTGGAATGCAGGAAGCTGCAGCGTGCGCCTCACAGCTAATGAACTAACCACGCGGAGCCCAGCCGGTTGTTTGATTTACTAGAGCCTGGCACTCTGTGTGTGTTGGGGTGGGGAGGCCGTCTGCTGAAGGACCAACCGGGCAGGGCACACCCTGCAAACCCAACAGCCCCGGGTCCCCCCACTTCTGAACATAGCACCCGCATCGCCTCCCAGGCAGAGGGGACCTGTGTAAAAGCTGCGGTTTCCCAGCGCTCTGGGGGGAAGCCAGAGACTGCTCGGATAGCACCTGTGAGCTGGACCAGGCCTGAGGGGACCCTCTCCAGCCAGTGTGTCACTCCGGCCCTGCCCACTCCTCTTTGCAGAGGGAGAGCATCGTTCCCATCTTAATTGCAAAGGCCAGCAGAGTTCACAGCCACACGGAGCATCTCACTTCCACCTGCTACCTGCGGCTTCAGGCAACCAACAGGTTGTCTGACCCTTTCTTCCTCTGTCTTAAGTGAGGGAAGAGATCCCTGGGCAAACACAATGTCACTGTGAGTTCTGAGCACCTGGCATGCTGTGGACCCCATGGGTCCTCAGTCACATCTTCCCTCTCTGAAGCCTTCATCATGAGAAAGGCCCGATGGGGAGACCAGGTGATGGGGGGTAGGGGGGGACTTCCAAAGACTAGAGTCCAGGTGCAGGATCTGGCTTACTGATCTGTGGACACACATGGCTCTTTGTGGGACAAGGCTTGGCGCACAATCGCAATGAGTACCAACCTGTACCCCGTTTACAGTCCACTGTGCACACCAAGGCCCAAGCAGCACCTCTGAGTCTGACTTACAATGAGGCCAAAGTGGACCCTCCCCCCTCAACCAGTGACATAACCAACCACTGTGCTGACAGCGTTTACGAGGCAGGTCACACCCCTCGTGCTGAGTTACAGTGTGTCACAAAGCATGGAGAGTGCTCGATGAAGTTAACCATCATGCCGCTTGTCAGCTCCATCACCACACTTTCCTGCAGCCCCCAAAGAAAGCATGGCTTTAACATGAGAGACTAGAACACTGAGTCCCAAGAAGGGCCACTATAAGGAAGGCTGGGGTGGCCTGATAAAAGCATCACCCCTCTTTCCAGAAGGGACGCTGTGACGGCCACTCAACCAGTTGCTGCGGTCTTTTCCACTAGCAAAGTCATTAGCGCTCTCCCCGGGGGGGGGGGGGGATTTTATCAGGCCGCTAAGGGAAGGGGAAGTAAACCGGGGTCCACGGAAAGGAACTGCAAGGGCATGGTAACGTCAGCCGTGGGAAGGGAGAGAAAGCAAGGCCACCCGCTCCAACAAGCAGAAGCCGGAAGGCTGCAGGTCCATCTTCCAGCCCTGAGCACCGCTGCAACTGTGCTCAGCAACCAGGCATCAGTGGGGCCTCAGAAGGGCTCAGGTAACCATAGGAACACAGACAGAGCTCCAGCCAGTGGTGTTCAGGGAGGGCAGGCCGGGAAGCCTCGAGTCTGTGAGTCCTGCAGGCCTGGGTGTAGCATGACCACTGTTCTGCTGTTGGTCGGTTACCTAAGCACACTCAGTTTTCTTACCTACAAAAATAGGGGGGGGGCAGAGGGAGCCTGCTTAGCCCATAGTTCAGCCATCTTTATCAAGAAAATTCAAAAGGCCTGGGATCTCTGAAGACAGTTAGAGACTTGACTTGATCATTGCCTTAAGATTCTTAAACATTCTCCTGCGTATTTCCATGGCAAACCTCGAGCTATCTTTGAGCATTCCTTGACAGTGGGTAATTGCAGGGGAGGCTGCGCCCAGCTGACTCACACTTGCCCTGAAAGATGACTTCCCTGGGCCTCACTCTCTTCCCAGGAGGTCAAGAGCAGTTCACCGGCCAAGCTAGATTGTGTAAAACAGAGTCCTGGGCAGAAAAGTCCAACAAACCGTGAGAGTTACCCAGCCATAGGTAGCCTACGGGAGCAAGCCAAAGTGGCCTTGCTCCAGGCAAGAACAGGGGCTGTTCTCTAGGCTTAGGCCTGGGTGACATAATTCAGAAAGACACACAGACAAGCATGCACACATCGAAAAGACACACAGACACATATACACACATAAACACAGACATGGACATTCACCTGCTACCTCACAACTTGAAAAGACACACGGACACACACATAAGCAGACACAGACATGGGCATTCACCTGCTACCCCAGAGGAACTCCACCTGAACAAAAAAAGGGGTGCATTTGAAAATAAATATGATGTGGGCCGTCCAAATAACCAGTGGGCTCCAGGTACCCACAGAAGTGGATCCTCACAGTGCTGTTTTCTCTGCCTCCCGGAGCTAACTTCTGTCATCCTCCTACAAAGCTGACGCCAAGCACAGTCCCCATTTCCCAGAGAAATGAACCAGAGACAAGCGACCATAAACCACGCAGCTCAGGTAGGCAAAGGAGGACCTGCAGCTGCATGAAGGCAGTGTGACTGCCACGGCCACTCTCTTTACCACAGGACAGTTAGGGTTTCTACCGATAAAACACCACAACCAAAAACAACTTGGGAAGGAAGGGGTTAACTTCTGCTTACACTTTCAGCTAAGGGTCCATCAAAGAGGCAAGTCAGGGCAGGAGCTCAAGGACGAACCTGGGGGCAGGAGCTGATGCAGAGGCCATGGAAGAGCGCTGCTTACTGGATTGCTCCCCATGGCTTGCTCAACTTGCTTTCTTACAGAACCCAGGGCCACCAGCTCAGGGGTGACATCACTCAGTGAACTGGGCCCTATCACATCAATCATCAATCAAGAAAAAAAAGTACCACAGGCTTGCCCACAGGCTAGTCTGGTGGAGGCAGTTTCTCAACTGAAGTTCCCTCTTCCCAAATGTTTTATGGCAATATGTACTGGCCAGTACAACATTGATGGCAGAATTTGGGGTACCTGCTGGGCAAATGATAGGTATCTTGGTATGAGGACCACTTGTAAATGAGGACCCAGAGGTCAAGAAGCTAACCCAACACCCCTCAGCTGGTTGCTTGCTACAGCAAATACCCTCAGCAAATGCCTAATAAATATTCTGCATTGCCCTGCCCATCTTTGATCTAGCGGGCCACCCAGCTGAAAGAAAACCCCTGCCTTGAGAACAGACCCCTTCGGTCACATTCCACTCACACTCACTGCTACATCACCAACAATACAGAAACCCAGGGGGGGAGCTAACAGCTGCTCTGCTGTGTGACCAGGAGTGGCCACAACTTTCCAGAAGGCCTGTCCTCTACCTTGGCGAGAACTCATCAGCTTCAACCTCCTTCATCAGCACAGTGTCCTCCCCTCGGGGGCTCGCAAGTCACAACTTACTCCTCCCCACCCATGGGTAGAAAGAACCAGATGGAGGGCCTCCTGCCCCATGCCAATTGCAGGAGCTTTATGTACTCGGCCTTCTGGAGTAACCGTCTGAGGTGGACGCATGCGCATGCACACACAGTCTTGCGTAAGATCCAGTCTCATCCACATACAGACCTCAGGCTAAGCAAGCAGCCAGCACCGTGGGCTGTAACACACTGTGGCCCATTTGGTGAAGGAACGCCTACCTCAGCTTTCACTCCACCAGACAAGGCAGCGCTAGAGTCTCACCTAGCCAGGGCCATTCCCAGGTGACCCAGATCCAAACTCTAATGACTACATCAGCCAGAGAATAGCTCGGCTGTATAAAGGGGATGCTGATGGACCACAAAGGTCACTGGTGTCCTGTCCTCCTGTCTGTGGCAGCCGGCCCCCAACAGGGATCCGTCAGCCAGCAGGACCTACCGTCAGGACTGGACCCATCCATAACACTGGGAATTACCTCAACATCCTCAGCCCTTCTGAGTTTCTAAAATGAGAGTGACCTTCCAGATAACAAGCTGATGAGGAAACGGAGGTCACCCCACAGGAGAACAGTGACTTAGTCAAAATTACAGTTCAGCATCTCCCTCTTCCTGGACATCAGAAAGCCTGGGTTCCACCTGCGGTATGAGCCACTGGTTAGCCGCTCTGCCAGCCGCCAGTGTGTGTGAGTGTGCGTACTTGTGGAGGTCAGAAGTCAATGCTGAGTGCCTTTACCTACTGTTCTTCGCCTTCTCCTTTGAGACAGGAGTGCTCCAAGGACCTAGAACTCACCGACTGCCTAGGCTGCCTCCCCGGCAAGATTCCAGGACACTCTTCCCTCTGCCTCCCCAGCGCCGGTACCTGGGCTTTTTATGTGGGCACTGGGGATCTGAATTCAGACCTCGTGGTTGCATGGCAAGCATTTTACTGACTGAAGTGTCTCCCCAGCCCTGCCGGCTATTGTTTAAGGCAGAGTCTCACCGTGTAGCCTACCTAGGCTGGTCTCCAACCCTCAATTCTCCTGCCTCAGCCTTCGAAGTGTGGAATTACAGGCATGCGTGCACCGCCATGCCTGGCTCAGCTACTTTTATTTAACAAATCAAGAGCTGATCTATAAAGTATCCAGGCGCGAATTCACTTTGACCAGGCAAGTACTGTAACTGTCTCGTGTAGGGATGACAGTCAGACTCAGGGATGAGGTAACCATCAGGAGGTTAAGAATCCAGATGATGTCACCTCACTGTGCCAGGCAGCCTCCTTAGCTGGACTGCTGGCTGTCAGCTGACGGATGGACTTGGAGTTCTCAGCCTGCTCTGAGCCGCTCCTCAGAGAGGTAGGGTTGAAGTCAAGCCTAAGGCGACTCCCATCTCAGCAGCCCCAGGGAGTGCCCCACCCCCAGAAGAATCATCCATAAGACACTGGGAACAGACTTCCCCTAAAGCAGAGGAGGCTGGGAGGAGGCAGAAAATGGAGCCAAGTGTCTACCACCAACCCCCAGGCCAGAGAGTGTGTGACCAGGGCCTCTAGATCCCTCCAAAGGCTGGGCTTACCCAAGCCTGCAGGGCTGCATCCTTGAGCGTGTGGGGGAAGCAGGGCTGAGGCTCTGACCCTGCAGGGCATGAGGCTTTACCCCTATCTGGCCTCCCGTGGACTCAAACACTTGTGTTTTCTTCCTGAAAAAGGAAGTCATTTCTCAATCTGTTGCTACACAAGATCCTAGGAAACCAGAAGCGAGAGATGCAGGGGGTCCAGGCCGGCAAGAGCAGAGAAGGGAAGGCTCCTGCAGTGGTGGGCCAGTGGCCGGCGCTCAGCTGAAGAGCCTGTCCGGGCTGTTTACAAGGGAACTGGCCCCAGGACCCGGCCTGGGAGCCATGCTAAGGAAACGACTCTAAAACCGCTGCTTCGTCAACTATGACCAAACCACCGAACAAGTTTCAACACACAGCTCTGTGTGTAGTTTTATTCAGAGACAAAAGCATAACAAGAATCCAGTAGGACAGATGCGCAAACCATGTCAGGGGCCAAAAGAAAAGAAAAAAAAAGAAAGAAAAAAAAATTCTGACTAGAAAGCACACGCAATGGTGGGACACACCTGAAATCTCCACACTCAGGAGCCCAGGGCAGCGAGCGGCATCAGGAGTTCAAGGCCAGTTAGGGCTCCACAGTGAGTTCAAGGCCAACCTGGGCTACATGAGACTCTGTCTCACATTAAAAAGAGTGGAGCTTAAAAGATGGTTCAGAGGTTAAGAGCACTGGCTGTTCTTCCAGAGCCTTGGGTTCGATTCCCAGCACCCACAGGGCAGCTCACAACCATCTGCAGCTCCGGTTCCAGGGGATAGGAGTCCTCTCCCGGTCTCCGTGGGCACCAGGTATACACAAGGTGCCATTCATGCATGCTGGCGCAAAACACCTATACACATAAAATAAAATGATAATTTAAAAACTTTTTTTTAAAAAAGTGAGGGAGGCAGGCAGGCAGGCAGGGGGCCAAGTGGGAAGGAGCGGGCCCTTGTTCTCTTCTCTCGGCCTTTCCCTGTTCTGAACACTGTGATTACACAGGCTGATTCTGCAAGGCTGTCACTGGTAATGATACGTGTTGTCAAACTGTCAACCAGGCCCTGGCTGCTTCGCAGCATGACAGGGTGGGTGGTGGTGCGCTGTCTGTCTGTCGGGGAGCCAAGCCAGGCCTTCCCACTGAGGCTAGCGCTGCCATTCACTGTGCCAGGCCTGGTGGATACCAGAAAAACGAGTAAGTCCCCCTCCACAACTTAAAGACCGTGACTCCAGCTCAGGTCAAAGGTGTCGACTTGAATGAGGAAGGACATCTTGACAGAGAGCTACAGAAGCTGTTCTGGGGGAAATGGAAGGCGAACGTTAGAACAGACGGCTTGTGGTTGGGCAGGGATGGTTCGGGGGGAAAAGTGCTTGCTGCCCAAACATGAGGACCCAAGGTGACCCCAGCACCCTGTATTCATGAGACCCTGCCTCAAGGGAGTAAGACTGAGGGATAGGGCAGGACACCCAACTTCCTCCTTTGGTGTGTGTGCGCGCACTGTTTGAGAAAAGTGAGATGTCAGGAGAGAGTTCACAGGAAAAGAAGGCTTTGCCCTGGATCTTGGAAAAACCCAGGAGGAATTCTCTCAGAGGGAAGTGACAGGCGGGCCTAGAAGTGCCAGTCTGTAAGCCCAGCTACTTACGAGGGCAGGGAGGAGATTGAGACTCCAGGGACAGCCTGGGCAACTTAGGGAAACTATGACTTCAAATTTAAAAAGAGCTGGTGCTCGAAGCTCAGTGGGAGAGTGCCTGCCTCACACCCGTTCCACCCCCCATCGTCACAGAGAAAGGAAGTTACGGGGTGCAGGACCAGAGTGTCCCCCTTGCTGATAAGCAAACAGAAAATGAAAACCTCTGCAGAGGCTTTGGACAACACTGGCAGAGGGATTTCAAACAGTCCCCAGGCATGGGGAAGTTGCGGCAGGCCACTGAGCTCTGACTCGGGCCCCTGGAAGGCGGATGGGGAGCTCCACCTTGCAGCATGAGCTTCCTGAGGTAGCTCGGCACCTCTGAACCCCAAATCCACTTCTAGGAATTTCTCTTAAAGCAATAAGCCTGCTGACATGGAGATCGGCAGAAGCGCTGCCGAGAGGAGCCAACCACAGAGAGCAGGTAGCTGTGGTCTACACGGCTGTGACAGAGACCGGTGAGGCCCCGACAAAAGGCCTGTCGGAAAGGACCGAAGATGGAGGCCATACCCATGGTCACACTATAGCAAATTTCTAATGCAAGCTATGAAGCCTGAACTCACAGAATAATCTCAAGCCACCTTTGCATTTAGACCATCCAGTATCATTTTCCTTTCCTTTAACACTGAGGCCAATTTATGTTTTAAAACAAAACAAACACATTAAACCGTAAATACTGGAGATCGAGGAGGTGTGTATGTAGCCCAGGCTAGCTTCACTAGCATGATGGGATGACAAGCCAGTGTTATCATACCCACCTGGAAATGGAGGATATCTTATTTGGTGTTTTTACTTTTTTGCATTTTTTCCAAAGAACGTGTGTGATTTTTCTTGAAATTTTAAAAAGTCTATAATAATAATAATAATAATAATAATAATAATAATAATAATAATAATAATAATGATTGTTAAAGGGGTACATGTATATGCCAGGTGCACGCCATGGAAGCTAGGGAGAGCTTTGTGGGATGGGCTCTCTTCTTCCATCTTGACATAGGTTCTGAGGACCAAACTCGGTTGCCAGGCTTGCATGGCAATATGTTTACCTGCTGAGCCATCTCGCCAGTCCTGTGTGCAAGGCTTATAATCACGAAGCGATGCCATTCATCGAGAAGGTAAGAAGACCAAGTGGGGTTTCTAATGGGAGGAGAGTGCGCATCCTGAGTCTGAAAATACCTACAGCCAGAGTAAAGAACCCTGTGCCTGCTGTGCAGGAGAAAGGACTGAACTGTTTCTGCTGATCAATGAAACCAGATCTAAGCTGGATGCACCCATGGGAAGCAGGACGGACACTCATTGGAAAAAGGTTCCATCGAGCTAACAGGAGCATCCTCAGAAAGTAGTGGAGCTCGGGGGAGATGCTGCACCCTGCACCCTAATCCCAGAAATGCTGAGCTATGAAACACGCCCATCCGGAAATCCAGAACCAGGAACCTTTCTTTCTAATGATGGTGACAAGCAGGAGAAAGCACCAGGCACCGTCTGCTACATCAGCATGGCTTTCAACATTTCTGACGCCCCAGGATGTGCGCCCCAGAGAGCACTGCTCAGAGGGTAAAGGTGCTTGGTGCAAAACCTGATGGCCTGCTTTTAATGCCTGGACCCCACAGTGGAAGGAGAGAAACAATTACTGCAAGTTGTTCTTTGACC
The DNA here is from genome assembly GCF_004664715.2 of Peromyscus leucopus. Taxonomy (NCBI): domain Eukaryota; kingdom Metazoa; phylum Chordata; class Mammalia; order Rodentia; family Cricetidae; genus Peromyscus; species Peromyscus leucopus. The sequence goes on from NC_051086.1 coordinate 62,469,050, forward strand.
ACCACATGCATGCCATAACATGGATGCACCCTCTCTCTTTCTCTCTCTCACACACACACACTCACACATAGTCACACACCACCACCACCATTACCCTCATCACCATCATCATTAGCCTCACCATAATCACCACCACTATCACCATAATCACCACCACCACCACCACCATCACCATCATTTCAAATCAAACAAAGCTCTGGAGCAGACCTGTATCAAGCAGGGTGATCAGCTCTTCAGTCGTGGGAAAATGCTCTGGAATTCACACCTCCCAGACCAGGGGCTTGTTGATTTTGCACCATTTCCAACAGGAATGTTTGCAAAATGGATCCCACCCTTCTCTGCCTTGTCGGACGGGGTTTACTGATGAGTATCATTCAACCCCCTTGAATCTACCCAGCTTCGTAAGCCGCTCTTCAAGCAATCTCAACCCCAGCCCATGGGCTTCCTGGATGAGTGAATTATCTTCTGGGCAAAACTGTCATGCAGGTGTGTGAGGCCACTCTGAGCCCAGGCTCACTCATTTGTCACTCAGCGGTTCCCATCTGATCCTTTGCTCTGCCCAGTGCACAGGCGATTGACAGGGCTCTTACTAGTTCAACAAGGCCCTCTGCAGGCTCTGGAGGCCACAGGCCTGCCCCCTGCCCCCCAACCCCTCTAGAGGCCTCAGATGCCTGCTGTCCATCAACCACAGGGCTTGTGTTAGTCTCTTTTCTCCACAGTGACAGACTGAGTGAATCGATGTAAACGGAATGAGGACTGATCTGGGTCATAGTTACAGAGGTTTCTGACTGTGCTTTCCACCCGGAACATCAGGGCAGGAGGACCTGGGAGGTGGGACAAGCAGAGGAGAGGAGGGATGGGGGAAGAGATTGCTTCCACCCACACCTCCTGGTTCCCATCACTTTCAATAACACCATCCGAAAGGAATGGTCAACTGGTCAACCCACTGCTGAGGTCAGGGTCCTCAGGGCCCTGTCACATCCCAAACAGCTGGACAGCCAAGTCTCTAACACAAGTCTCGGGTGGCGGCATTTTAGCCTGAAGCCAGGCCACCAGCATGAAGAGTCACTTCCCTTCACTCCTCAAGGGTCCCTTCCTTCTCCCCTAGTGTCCCCCCTCCCCGAATCTGGGCCTCCTGCTCCTGCCAGCCTTCTGGTACATCCATCTCAACTGCTGTTCTTCACCAGCTTCCCGGGGCCACAGGATAGGCCTCTCCTCCTGCACACAAGCAGACCTAGGGTCTGGCTTTTCTTTCCCTTCTCCAGCCTCCCCACCACCATCTCCAAACACACACCTCCTAAACCAGAAACTCTGCCCAAGTACAGGGCCCAGTGGCAAACTCATCAGGTCTGAACCCAACCCATTCATTACTCCATCCTCCATCATCTGAGTGTGATGGGGACCCCTTCTCTTTTCCTTTTCTTTCCTTTTTTGGTTTGTTTTTTTGAGACAGGGTTTCTCTGTACAGCCCTGGCTGTCCTGGAACTTGCTCTGTAGCCCAGGGTGGCCTCAAACTCACAGAGATCCGCCTGCCTGTGCCTCCCGAGTGCTGGGATTAAAGGTGTGGCCCTTTCTTTATAGCAGAATGATACTGTGCTGGTGCCTCATTTCCAACCTCCCTCATAGCCTGGTGTACCTGTGTGACATTAACATCTAGCCAATGACATACAAATAAGAGCATTTCAAGCCCTTCTCCAGCCCTTCATCATCTACTGCTGGAGAGCCAATTTGACGGCTGGTGCTCGGGCAACCACCTTGGAACATACAGACAAGAGATGACAGAGAAGGAAACCAGAAGGGATCTGGCTTCTTGGTGACCACACCAACCTTGACCTTCTAACCTTCAAGTTTCCTTCATGTGTGAGAAAAATGAACTTGTTTGAAATGCTGTCATTTAAACACCATTTTCGCTCATATTCCATCCAAACGGGCCCGTACCCTGGTTGGCCAGTAACACCAGTGTTTACTTTCTGGAAACCCTCAGCTGTTTATTTACTAATTTCCTCATTAGTTACAGGCAATTTCTGGAAAGGAGCATGGCTCTCATTTTTCAAGTGAGTATTTCAAATGTAACAAGCAGTGTATCCTTCCTGTCCAGGCTTTTTAATTTATTTAATGCACTCTGTGTGTGGTGGTGGTGGTGGTGGGGGGGTGTATGTGTGAGAGAGAGGACAACTTCTAGGAGTCAGTTTGCCCTTTTACAATGTGGATCCTGGGGCTCTAACTCGGGTCCCCCAGTCTTTCCAGCGGATGTTGTTCCCACTGAGCCACCTCACTGGCCTTTCATAGTTTCTTACACTGGTTTTGCCGCTGGTGCACACGTTTGCTCTATCTGACGGGAATATCATCTCTACATGCATTCTAAAACTTGACTTCCTCCCGATCGTCTCCTTAAGCACAGTCAGGCTGACTCACAAGGAAGGCAGGGCCACGGAACAGTGCTCCGCTGCCAATGTGAGCGTGCACCACAGTACACTGATAACACCTTCCTACCCACGGGCATTGGGTTGTGCCCAGCTCCCCCTCACCACAGAAAATGCCACCGTGCATGTCCCTACCTGTCTCATTCCTGCACCTCCCGTCTGCCTGTAGGGACACCTGAAGCGAGCTTTCTGGTGGTGGGAGTCTTGTGCCTTTAGCTTGGTCTTGTTCTACTGAGCCCAGCCCATACACCCAGGCCTGGAGAAACAAGGGCCTCCCCTGGACCAAGCTGCACTGAGCTCTGAACCACCACCCTAGTCACATGCATGATGTGTGGCAGGCTCCTACAGTCTCTTCTTATGATCTAAATAATCATAGCAGAAATACAAATGCGGAAGTCCCCGTCTGAGCTCCTCTTCCCAAAAATGGCTGTTCCTTGGGGACACACCGCGCTGACCCCAGAGCTAGTGCACATGCTAGTCCACACACAGCATCTCCCTGAAAGGCGGGGTGTGTGTGTGTGTGTGTGTGTGTGTGTGTGTGTGTGTGTGTGTGCTTTCTTTCCCCTGCCAGCAGCCATCTGTGGAAGAGACCAGTGCTCTGCACACCCCACCCCTCAAATCGGCCGATGAGCTTTCAAGGTACCCGCCCCCACCCTCTCACAGAGCCCTCCCCAGAGCACACGTAGGCTGCAGGACAGACAGACGCATCTCAGCTTCACTCAGAGGCCATCTCCTGATAAAGGAAAGTCCCAGGCAAGGAGAGGGGCCAATTTGTTTATTTCCAAATGCAGCCGCATTCCAGCTGCGACATGTATGCTGGCTGGCTGGGCTCACTGCAAAAGCCAGCTGGGAGGTAGGGCTGCGGGACGGGGCTGGAGCCTCGGAATGGGCTATTTTTAGGTAGGCCAGTGTTCCCAGGATCATGTTCACAGCCCCAAACCAGTCCTGTGTCCCAACTCTGACCAGCCTCGACTTTTCAATCAGCATGTGTCTCAAATGCAGACGAGGCCCGCTGCGCCTCACCAAGCGCTCAGGTGACTGCCCAACTCAAAGCCACAGCCAGCATGCACCCTTCCATGCCACATTCCCTGGATGCCTGCTCAGTCCAGGCACTGGTGCCTGTGCACAGCACAGCCACGACATTGTGCTCTGTAGCAAGGAAAATAAACACTTGGAAGCCACAGAGAAGGTAGGATAATAAACCAGACATGCTCAAATCCCGGCCACTCAGCTCTAATCTCACTTACTCATAAGGCTTGGGGGTGGTGGGAGGTGTTGTTGAGAGTTCCAAGACATCCTGGGTAACTTAATGAGACCCTATCTCAAAATAAAGGGGGGGGGAGGGCAAAAGCCTGGGGATACAGCTCAGTTGCAGAGTGTTTGCCCGAGGTGTGTGAGGAACTGGGTTCCATCCCAGCGATACAGGAGAAGAAAACAGAACCACCATCTACAACAACCCCCCCAGGGTGGCAGCCATCGGGACTCTAGAAATCCCATTTCACAGACCAACTCAGAACCTGCCCCAGGAAGATGCTCAGGGGCCACTCTGGCAGCCTGTCCCCCCTTCCCAGGGACTCCAGGAACATCTGGCTAGTAGGTAGACAGACTGGGCACTACCCTCCCCAAAGCTCACCTGGATCCTCCAGCTGGCAGCCAGCAGGGTGCACCCTTCTGCGGGTAGGGCTTGCTGGCCCATTAAGAGGGTGGTGACCAGGGGGTGCAGGCAGCACCCTCCGATGCCAGACACGGCTCCTCTCTCGGGAAAAGGCACAGGAGCTGCAGCCGCGGGGCCTGGAAACTGCAGTGGCCTCGCTGCTTGGAGGGAGCCAAGAGGAGAGGAGAGGAGAGGAGAGGAGAGATGTGTTTTTGGACAATGGGACAGAAGAACAAAGCTGCATTGTGATGCTCACTGGGCAGGGAAAACCAGCAGGGGCAAAGGGGCTTGGGGCCTGTGGATTCATTAGTGGCTCGTTTATTTATCCAGCCAACAAAAGGCAGTGCAGGCAAGAGGCAGCCAAGGCTAGGGGAGTCCTGAGCCTTTTCAAAGCAGGAGGAGCTCATACCAGGCCTGGCCGCATACCTGACATCTCAGTATTCAGGAGGCTGGGGCAGAGATTTTAAGTTCCAGGCCAGCCTGGGCTACACAGTGAGATCCTGTCTCCAGAGAAAGAAAAAGGAGAAAGGGAAAGTAGAGGACAGGAACCAGAGTTTTCCCAAGTTCATATCCAGGGAGGGGAAGGAGACAGTCCCCTCCGCCAGGTGTGTGAGCCATCTGCAGAGGCTGTCACCTGCTGGGGTCTGCTATCAGGCCATGACTGTCCTGGGAGCCAAGCAACCAGCATCCTGTAGAGTTCAGTGGTATCCTCTGCAAGAGGGGCGTCCTGGGTGGACTTGCTGACTGTACACCCCTCTATGGAGCGACTCCATGGAGACCCTCCCCCAGGTACCCTTCCTTCTACCGTTATACACAGCTCTGCCCGAACTGCATGTGGCCTGGGGGAGGGGCTAGAGTATACAGACCAGGGAAAACTGGGGTGTGGGGGCACTCGGTCTATGTGGCTTCAGGGAAGCCCTCATCCCTGCCGGGTAAAGGTACCAGGTGCTGCCTGTGGAGGGAGGCATACCCCCCACCCCCGTAAGTCACCTTTCACCCACAGTCTGTAAGGAAGTCCAATAAACCCACTGGTCCCCAGAGTGAACTTTCATGGGATGGTGCCTTGGTTTGTCACTGGGACCCTGGGAAGACCGGTTGTTTACGTTTCCCCCTGGGAAGGAATCTTAGCCACAGAATGGACACAAGAGGACCACTTGAGTCTAGGAGTGCGTCCAGGGTATGACCTCAACTTCTTACTGTAATTTTCAGTAGGAGGGGGCATTTCCTTGCAGCGAGCTGGGGAGACTGTAAGCGCACAGCCCGGAGAGCCACGGGGACCTCATGCGTGGAAAATGGAACCTTGCCTACGGAAGGTGGCCTGTGGTGAAGGGAGGCAGCCAGACACAAAGGGCTGGCAGCATCTGTGGCTTGCAGTGCTCCCCCCCCCCCCCCGCAAAGTACACCACTAACAAACAGAGTAAGCCCTGTGAGGCCCAGCATCAACATCTAGTCCCAGTTGGGGAAACTGAGGCTTGAGGGAATGAAGAGTTTCTAAGGCTCACGGCTTTCAGGAGAAGATGCAAAAACCACCCTCTTGGAGTCTGACCACCAGCCCTTCACTACTGTGGCCCCACACAATGGTTGAGGGGTGGCGGTGGGGATGTCAGGTGCTATAGTGATAGTAACGCAATCATTACTACTCCTGGGTGTAGAAGAGGAAGCAGAGAGACTAGGCATCTTGCCCAAAGTCACACAGCGACCTTTCCTAACTCTCTCTTTTGAGTTGAGTCTGGGTGTGACAGGTTCCTTACTGAAGGGGGACTTTGTCCCAGACGAGGGGAATTAGGGAGGAAGTTATTCTGAGTGGAGATGGGAAAAGCAGAAGCAAGTCAGCCATGGGAACTGGCTGTTCACTGTCATGATTAGGGACTGTTGGAAATTCCCTCCCCTTCTTGAAGAGCGGGTGGGAGGGTGGGTAGATGGGTGGATGGGTGGATGGTGGATGGTGGATGGGTGGATGGGGGGATGAGCGAGGGGAAGGGTAGGTTGGTGGGAGAGTGGATGGGTGGTGGGTGGGTAGAAGGGTAGATGGATGGGTGGGTGGAAGGGAGGTTGGTGGGTGGATGAATGGATAGATGGGTGGATGGATGGGTGAGTGGGTGGGTGGGTGAGTGAGTGGGTGAGTGGGTGGGCGAGTGGGTGAGTGGGTGGGTATTACATACTCTCTTACACAGCAGGTCCAAGGAGACTTGAGAAATGAAAAGCCTAATCCAAGGCTGTCACTAACCCAAGGGAACATGTCATTCTTTTCCCCAAGATCTGTCCCCCAATGGTCCAGTCTATTTGGTGACCTGCCCCAACAAAGCACAGAATTTGAAAGGAAAAAGAACCATGGTGTCCACGGGACACGGCACAGAGAGGCAGCAAGGACAGATGTGGGAGCAGTGTACAGCTGGTGCAAGGTTCAGAAAGCATCATCTCGGCCCAGCGTGGTGGCACATGCAGGTATCCCAACACTCGGGAGGCTAAGATGGAAGGACCATGAGGTCCAGGCCAGCCTGGGCTGCATAACAGACCTTGCCTCAAAGCGGGGGGCAGGCACGTGATTTTTGGTTTGAGCATGTATCTCAGGGGTAAAATACATGTCTAGCACATGTGAAGTCCCAGGTTCAATTCCCAATGCTACTAAAAATTTATCTAAAAAAAACCTGGAGGAGGCATAATTGTCTGGGATCAAAACAACAGTACAAACCATACTTCAAAAAAGACTGCAGAGACTTCCAGCCATGAGGAGACATTATTTGGGGGTGAGGGGGGCGGAGGTCTATGTGCCTTCTTGAACTATTTTAAATTATTTAAAAATATATTTTGGTGAGTGCTCCATTACCAAAGAAATTTGATTTAATGTGAAACAATGTGTTCCCGTGTTGATATAACCCAATAAATCAGGGCCTCTACTCTTCAGCTGGCCCTTCCCCTGCCCACCCTCCCTACTTCCTGAACTCTGGGGAGACCTGATTTTGCTCAGGTTAGCAATGCGCTCAGCTTCCGAGGCCCCACACAGCCAGTGAAATGGGAGCTACTTCCAGGAAGCTGATTTTTCTGGTAAGATGAGTAACAGACAGGTAAAAGCAACATCACACCGGGAACAGACGCACGGCCCAGAGATAAGCAGCTACTCGGAGAGCATGACGCCCTGTGTGGAGGATGGGCACACAGAGACAGGATGGGGGGCAGCACAGCACAGAAGCTGGGGGCTGCTGACCTCTGAACTTCCTGTTTCCTAGGAAACCAACCCCTTGCTTTTCCCAGCGTTACTAGGAATTCTGACAATTGGGGCAAAGGAATCCGAACATTTTTATCAAATCCTAATTCCAGGGCAATGAACATGGCTTGGGGTAGCATATTCTGCTCCTGCGAGCAGCCGGTGAACTTTAGAGGGTCCTTGGGGTGCCCAATAAGCATGGGCTGCCAAATCCTTACTTACAACTTGATGCTGTAAGGGGCGATGACCATTCATGGGTATTATTATGTCTGCTGAGCTGGCTTGGTTTTGCAACTTGGAATTTTGCTAGCAAACAAAAAGTGCTTTATGACAGCGGACTGAGGGCCACAATGGGACCTTTCTGCTTTGATTATGAAAACACATTAAGCGCTGAGCTGCCCCAAAAGCCGTGGCCAGGAGCCTTGGCCCCCTGACCCCGTACCCTGGAAAAAGCCTCCGGAGCCACACTCAGGAAGAAACACTGAGACAGACCGTACTGCAGCAGACACAAGGCTTAAAGAGCCGCACACTCAGGTCAGCACTGCACTGTGATGGACCAGCTGAGCCCCTGCTGGCCGAGGGCCCCTCTTCTCCACCTGCTGACACAGACAGGCAACACACAGGCCTCCGTGCTTCAAAGTCCCGGAACATCTGGAAAGCCAGTGTGTCCTCCAAGGAGCTCAGAGGAGAGAGAGAGAAGAGCAGGCAGAGATCCCCTGGGGCCCTGGCAGATCCCTCATGAACCTGAGCGATCTTTTCACCTGCGTGTGATGTGAAACTGGAATGAGAGATAGTGATCCTGTTGCCAGGGGCCCCCAATAGTGTGTGTGCATAGGCGCGCGCACACACACACACACACACACACACACACACACACACAGATTCACCAGGACATGTCCAATAATGAGCACAGTGGCATTCTGAGAAGCAACTTAGAACTATAAACAAACCAATCACTCATCGGCAGGAAAACAAAAGACATGGAGCTACCTGTGGCCGCATCCATGGCTCAGTGAGTGAGTAAAGTGCTTGTCATGCATGCTTGAGGACCCGGGTTCAAGCCCAGCAGCCATGAGATGGCACTGGCAGGGACAGGAGGCAAGCAGATCCCTGGTGCTCACCGGCCAGCCAGCCTAGCCAATTGGTGAGCTCCTGGTTCGGTGAGACACAAGGTGGACAGTGCAAGGGGAGAAGATGCCCAACAACTATCAAGGGGGGAATTTTTTTAACTGTGCCCATTCACTGGACTACTACACACCAACGAAAGTGAACAAACACAGCGACACGCAGCCCAACTGCAGGAACTGTATGATGCTGAGCCAGACAGACTCCCACACACCTGGACACTTCTGACAGAAGATCCAAGAAAGTGAGCAAGGGGAATCCCAGCACCAGAGGGATATAGTTTAGTGTCAAATAAGACTTCGAAGCAGGGACATGATGACTCTGTGAGTCAGGCTAATGTCACTTGTGACAGTCAGGAAAGTCAGACAGACAGACAGGCTCCAGTCACTGACCTGGACAGGTCACCAGGATCCACATGCTGTGGCTGTCCTCCAGCTGTACAGTAATGTTCCGTGTGCTCAGAGTCTATGTTATATTTTAAGATAAGCAGTTACAAAGGAAAAGGGACAAAATTATATCTGGATACAAGCCCTTTTTGGGGACCCTCAAAACGTCTTGACTGGACTGTAAGCTACCCAGGGGAACTCCAGGGAGCTGGCACCCTCGTCACTCCAGCCAGAAAGTGACAAGGGTACAGCAAGTCCTCTGGCCTCTGGGTTACTTAGACCTAATTAGGGCTCCCTCCGCAGGAACCACATGATCCTCTGGGGGAAGGAATAGTTTGAGACACACATGCATTTCCTCCCTAGATCGGAGATGGACACCTAAGAGAAGCCCCTCCCCCTAATACAATGAAGATGGGCAGGCAGGCAGCGGTCAGCGCCACACAGGCTGTGCCCAGGAAGTGGTTGGGACCTCAGAGAGAGGAATGGGTGAGACCATTTCTGCCTGCTCCCACCTGAAGCCTCCAGTTAATGCCACAAGGCCGTGTCAACTGTACAGAGGCTCTTCGGCATTTTGCCGTGGCTTCTGCTCTCCTAGAAGGCCCGCCTACACGGGTACAATCTCTCCTGGGAGCAGACTCTCCCCGAAGCCTTGGTTTCCCGGGGAAACGTCATCATCACCTGACACCAAACTGCCAGGTTATGGGGCATCCAGCTAGCAAACCAGGATGTTGGCCATGACCACAGCTATGGCTTTTGCCGGGGAGTGGGAATGTGAGGCGGCCTCTTCCCTGGGGTGTTTGGTGGCACTTCCAAGGCACCATTGGAACCCCCTTCCCCAGGATGCAGCTCACCAGGCTGCCTCGAACTCACTGCTTCTTTGTTGACCGGAGCGCAAGCCACAACTGTGTTCTGGCAATCTGAAGGCCCCCACCGGCCTCAGGTCCTGCAGGAAGCCTGGCCTCTGGGGTTCCAGAGGGCAGACGGTCACCCTGCCTTTCTCAGCTGTGGGTCCCTCGAGGCCATGGAGAGCTCTGAGCTTCTGCCCAGGAGTGCTCAGCCGCAGTGGTACCAGCCGCGCCCTCTACTTCCTGGCACAGGGTGGTCGGGAAGCCTCCTCTCCCTCAGGCTTCTGTGCCTTCCCCAGAACCTACCAAACACCCAGACACAGGGCCCTGCAGCATCAGGCTGGGGCAGCTGGTCCCCCGAGCTGTGGAACACAGTGAACTGGTGGCAGCCCCCACGTGCACTGTATGACGCTTCTGCAGGAGTGAAGCACGGGGAGGTCTCGAGCCCGAAGACTCCTCCCTGTCTTCTTGCTTTGAGCAAGAGCAATCCGAAAAGAAAGCTGACCGTAAGGGCCTTGTCTTCTATTTAAACATGATATTTATCTAGTTAATACGGGCGCGCCACATGTGTGGAGGTCAGAGGGTGATTTGCAGGTGTCAGTTCTCTCCTTCTGTCATTGGGTCTCAGGTACTGAACTCGGGTCATCGGGCTTGGCGGCAAGCACCTTTACCCACTGTGCCGTCTCACAAGCCCAAAGTGCTGGGTTTTCTTTTTTTTTTAAACGCGTCTACACGGTTTGTTCAGGAGCTGCTTGCTCACCCCCACCTTCTGGGATGCCCTTCTACAACAGGAACAATGGCCGTGCTACCAGCTCTTGGCTGTGAGCATCAAGGGACACGAAAACACTGTCGTCACTCACGAGCTGTGCGTGACTTTGAGGTCTGGACACCGAGATGATGCCTGCAGGACTGAATCACGCCAGCTGCACAGAGCGGGCAGGGGTGGGTCAGGAGCAGCCCCTGCACTTGCAGAGGATGCTGGGCAGACGCCAGGGCTTGGCCGACTCCACGCCATCCGATCAAATCACTCGGGAGAAGGTGGAAACTGAACCCCTGCTCTGGACCCGCCAGGCACCACGGTCTTGTTCAAACCATTTCAGCAAGCCCATTTTGTAGACAAGAGCACCAAGGCAGGGGAGGTCATGCTTAAGTTACCTTAAGCTAAGGCCACTTGCTATTCAGCCTTAGAGTCTGGATCTTTCTTCCCAGTTCTCTTCTGTCTGACAAAGGACATGGAATTAAGTCAATGACCACCCATGCCAGACATGCTCTTCCAGTGGTCAAACCTTCTAGACATTCCCATGGGATCTGCACAACTTTTCGGGGTATGTCTGAGCCTCGCTAACATCCCCACTTTACAGAGAAGGGAAACTGAGGCTGGGGAGATAAAAGATTTGCCCAGGGTATCAGAGATAACCTTTGCCAAGAAAGTAGTGGTGGCAGACATTCCTGCTCTCTGCAGGTATCCGGGTCATTTCCCTAGACGCCTGGGTTCTACGACCACTCACAGCCTAGAGGAGGCAAGATCAGAGGGCACACACACACTTGCCTCTTTCACAGACACCAGTGGGTGGGTGGGGCTTCAGACTGGTCCAGGAAAAGAGGTTTTATAACACAATGCCTGAAGCTGCGGACACTGGCTTTCCCCGTTTACTCTCCATGGGACCTGAGGGGACCTCAGGACAGATGCCCCAGCACCTAGCTTCTCTGTGCATTTGCTTCAACTCTGAGGTAACTCTCCAGTCCCTTCTAAACCGGCCACTCCACCCTAAGAGAATTCTTGTTCCCAGCATTCTCCAGACCTCACCAGGATGGCTGCCATAGTGGGCCCTCGCTCCTCCTTAAGCCCGCTGGCAGGCCCAGGCCCAGGCCCAGGCCCTCCCCGACTCTAGTTCGTCCTCTGTGGGGTAGAAGAACGGATGCCTGGCCATGCTGTCTAGACAGCTCGGCCTCACAAACGTGTAGCAGCAGCTGTGGGGGTTATTCTGCTCCAGTAGCTGGTTAATAAAAGCTAGTATTTATATGTATTTATTTAGGAGACAGCAGCTCATGAAGCCCTAGCTGGCCTCAGACTCCCCGTGTAGATGACGATGACCCTGAACTTCCAATCCTCCTGCCTACGTCTCCTGAGTGCAGGGAATTACAGGTGTGTGCCATCCCACCCAGTGTATGCGGTTTGGGGGACTGTAGCTCAGAGCCTCACGAAGGCGGGACATGCACTCTACCATACCAAGTGAGCCTCAGTGTCCCTAAGGTTAATGCTATATTTTATTTAGCCAAGCATGCCCAAAACATCATGGGAGATCAAATATCTACAGCGTGCTATATACGGTACACAATATGCAAAAAGTATGCTTTCGCCGGGCAGTGGTGGCGCATGCCTTTAATCCCAGCACTCAGGAGGCAGAGCCAGGCGGATCTCTGTGAGTTCGAGGCCAACCTGGGCTACCAAGTGAGCTCCAGGACAGGTGCAAAGCTATGCAGAGAAACCCTGTCTCGAAAAAACAAAAAAAAAAGTATGCTTTCGTCGCCCTGGTCTTGGAAATCCACCATCCACAGCCCATTCAGCCAGGCTAGCCACACGCGGTCATCTTCCCCGCTTCCCGGGGCTAACAGCTGCCATCCTGGAGAAGACGCAATGGGTACCTGAACGAGTACCAGAGGCTCCGCTGAATGGTGCCACCATTCTCCACTAAATCCTGGGTGCGTGGAAGGAGGCTGACATGGGCGAGGCTCCCCTCTGAATCCCCACAGGGGAAGACTTCCCTGACAGCTGGGGGCTGGCAGGAAATACCTGTTTGTCTGGCTGTGAGCAAGCTTTCCCCTCTTGCTTCCTGGACTTGGGCAGGGCTGGGGGGTTTCCATGACACGTGCAGAGCCCAAAACACTGTCTCGGGGGAGCTGAACCAACACCCAGACCAGAACTAATTGAAGCCTGGCGTTTCTGGTAGGGTGGGAAGGGAAGATGAGGGCTAACCCTCTGGCAGGACAAGCCCCTACCAACAGCTACAGATGTGTGTGTGTGTGTGTGTGTGTGTGTGTGTGTGTGTGTGTGTGATCACCATACCAGCAAGTCTGTACAGCCAACAAGAACGCCTCTCAAACTACCATTCTGAGCGGGGGCTTTTACGGAGGATACCGACTTCACTATTGCAACGTCAGGAGCTGGAACAGCATTATTCCCACACGATGTGGGGCAGTGAGAGTCGTCTCTCCAAAGTGATGCTAATTTGCCCAAGACAGCTCAGCTGGCAAGGGACACAGGTCACACGGAACAAAGCTCACCGTACTCCAGTTCCCAAACTTACTGTATGGTGCCCTGGATTTTTTTGTGGAAAGGGATTTTAACCTTAAAAAGTATCTTTTACTCTTTAGTCGCAACATTCTGTACCTGCCAACACAACCCATGTCAAGGAGGAAGCGTGAATACAAGAACACGGTTTGGGTAGGTGGGGAGCCATGGGCCAATGGCTCTCCCAGTGCTATACTGATCAGGCAGTGTTCCCTCCAAATATAAGTGTTTACTACACACACACACACACACACACACACACACACACACACACACACACGCATGCCTAGTATCTATGGAGGCCAGAAGAAGATATCAGATCCTCTGGAAGATCCTCTGGAACTGGAGTTAGTTAGGAGTCACAGTGTGGTAGCTGGGAACCAGGTCCTGGACAAGAGCAGCAAGTGCTCTCAACCACGGGCATTTCTCTCCAGCCCCTGCAATGTATCCTTAGAGTAGCATTTATGTATCTCTTTACTTCTTGATTGCTTGTGTGCTTACTCGCATACCATATACGTGCAGAGGTCAGAGGGTCAGACAACCTGTGGAAGCCCGCTTTCTCCTTCCTCTATGTGGGACCCTGGTTGTCAGGGTGGCTGCCAGCACCTCCACCCACTGAGCCACCTTGCCAGCCCCAATGCATCCTTTTAGAGGCTACTCTCTTCTGAGAGAGGAAGCACGTGGAAAGTGCCAAGGTGACCAGCTGTGCACGCAACTGCTCGCCCCTGACATCTGGAAGCCAGACTTCTCTAGAGCTGGCAAGCTGTTTCAAGTACAACCAGAAACGCATTCATGGTTTATCTCAAAGAAGCAGGAGCAGGGACAGCTGACGCCAACCCTTCGGTGACACAAATGCCTGGCACCACGAGGGAGAAACACAGAAAACCGTGAACCCTCCCGAGGCAGCCTCCAGTCTCAGACCCACTTTACGGATAAGGCAACTGAGTCACCGAGAGCTTAATAACTTGTTCAAGATCACACAGTCAGGGAGTGGCAGGCTGGGATTCAAACTCAGGCACCCAAACTCCAAAGCTCCAGCCTTTTTTACTGTGTCTGACCATGGCATTAATAAACGCCTGGGGCCTGTAACCCAATGAGTCACCTGCCGAGGCAGAGGCCACTGGCACCTTCCTGGAGGAAGAACCAATTGCTCCTGGACTAATGGAGATATGGGGGGGGGGGGGGCTGAGGCAGGCCTGCAGGCCACTATAAAGCCTGCATTCAGTTCACACTAACCTCTAAGGTAAGAAGCACCGAGACCAGAAGAGCAAGCAGGCACCCCTCCCTACCAGCTCCCACACCATCAAAGGGTCAATCCCACTGCACTGTGTTCTTAGCACATCCCTGCACACAGCCAGCAGGTACCCTTGGGAAGGCTCTATCCAAGCCGTCCCCAAGCTCTTGCCCCAATCGCCCTCCGGGCGAGAGTTCTTTAAGGACCTGAACTGAGCAGCTAGAATGAACATACCACTCTTTCCTTCTGACGTGTGAGACAGGTATCTGTCACTGACATCACAGGGCAATGTCCTTACCCCTACCCTGCATGCTGACTTCAGCAGGAGGCAAGCGAAGACTGCGCCCTGATGTGCGTGCCCTTTTTATAGACAGGAACACTGAGGCTCCCAGGAGCGTGAGTCAGGCTGACTTTGTTCTGAAGTGCTGAGAACTGGCTCAGTCAGTGTCCCGGGAAGCCCGGCACTCGACCGTCATACCTGAGCCTCTGTGGGAGGTGAGCAGAACCAACAGTTCTCGGCACACTGCCTGCCCAGCGACACCCCTCACAAGGGTGCTGCTCAGCAATGGGCAAGCTCGCTCAGGCCAAGGCAGAAGCCAGAGGCCCCCCTCAAGGCCTGTGGATGGGACACCTTACCTTCAGTGACCACAGAAAAGACACCCAGCCCTCTGCTCTTCTCCCTGCTCAGGGCCACCCTATTCGGTGGCCGCGCCTCAAGCTGGCTCTCTGTTCCTGCAGCCACACTAGGACCTCTCTGCCCCCCTGCTACACCCCACGACGGCAACACTCACAGTCTACACTCAAGAAACATTACCCAGGCATGCGGTGAGAGGCCCTGGGAAGGCAAAGATAAACCCTGACCTCAAAACACTCGCGTGCAGCAACTGATTTGGAGCGACTTACTGAGTGGAGTACGTGTGTCTGGCCGACAGCGGTGCAAACTCACACAGGAGCGGACCGGGCACAGCTGTTGGATCCCAGGGGAAATGCCATCGGTGGCTGAGTGAAGCATTCGTCTATAAAACGACCTGCCAGCATCCCTGAACTCCCCTTGGGAACCGGCACAGTGTCCTCAATACAGAGGCAGTTGGTCAATACTGTGGGCTGGCACTTTCGCCTTCAGCTGGTAGACAGCCAGCTTAGTCAACTCAAATCTCAACTCCATAGCTTGGTGCCATTCGGTGCACATCAGTCAGGATCAGGTAGGCTCTGCAGTGTAACAACCATCCCCCAGACATCAGTGGTTTAGACAAAAGTGTCCACTGTGAGCCCGCGTGAGGCTTTACTCAGACCTTCCCAGACGAGGCACATGGGGTCCACTGAGGGAAGGACTGTGGTAACTCCTCACAGGAGCTCTCAGAGGATTCCACCCTGAGGGCCATGTCACTTCCTGCTAACAGCTCATTGGCTAATGAAAGTCACATGTCTATACCTAAAGCGTGGATTCGGGGGAAACCATGATCCCACCATGAGCTTGCTCAGTGGAAAGAACCAGAAGTAGCTGAGGACGGAAGTGCAGCGACCCCGAGAGTACCTGGGCAGCTGTTCATTTACAGCACTAGGTGAAAGGTTGAGGACTTATTTGGAGGGCTTCTGCTTTGTTGAGATGGGGTATTATGGGTCCAGGTTGGCTTTGAATTTGTAATCCCAGTGAGGATGGTGCAATACTCCTGTCTCAGCATCCCAAATGTTAGAATTAAAGGTATGAGCCGAGACACCTAGCTTGACTGATCATTCCTTGTGACAGGAGTCTGTCTGGATTCTGCAGTGTATTAAATGGCATCCGTAGCTTGTAGCCAGCAGCCACCCTCCTCCAAACCATGACAACCGAAAACGAACCGGGAAGGGAGGGCATGTGAGACAACTTCTGCTTTAGATGGTGAGCACAACATCTTTCGAAGAAGACAGAAAATGATGATGTCATCTTTCTCCCGCCAGATTCTTACTCAGATTTGTCTTTACCGGCGACTCGAAGGTTCAGATCAGCTGACGTGGTCAGCTGCCTGGCACAGGGCTGGGACACTGTGGAGGACTCCACGACAGGATGGCCGCATGGCAATTCTGCTACTGCACTGTGTCCAGAGTGAGAAGAGGTGGGGAATGTCTGTTCTCGGGGAACCAGCTGGGCCAAGGTCATCCTTTGGTGGGTGGGAACCCAGGGCTAGAAGGCTAGCGGGGGAACTGCTGCCATGGGTTCCAATGATTAAAGTCGAATCAACATCTGGGTAGTGATTCTGCCTGCCAGAGAACGCAGGCCCAGGAATGTGCTAATGCTCCCATGTGGGCAAGCCTGGGAAGACAAACAAGTGTCTGCCCAGGGAAGGGCTTTCAGCTAGGCACTCAGTCGTGCACAATCCTAGAGACTGTAGGTGAGGCTGCATGTGACCAGAGAACGCCCTCCTCCCCGCGCATCCGCATCCATTCTCTCACCCTTCCCCCACAAGACACTCTGGGGAGCGTATGATAACATCTCTCTGGCTCTGCTCCAGAATCAGCAGACCTGGTTTCAAACTCCGTCTCTGCCACGTTCTAACCATGGGGCTTTGGCCAAGCACTCAACTTCAAAGCCATGCCCTGCACTCGTCCAGTCTGGGTCCTTCATTAAGACATCAGTCCAGCAGACCGGCGTGGAACCACAAACCTGATTCACACGAGTTTCATCAAACTGGCATCCCACATGGTCCACGCCCAGAGACTTTTTTTTTTTTTAAGTTGTTGGCATAATGGTGGCCCACCTGATCCTCAATTCCTCCACCCCAAATCAAAGGAATTCTTACAGTCACAGTTTTTATCAACTTGAAAACCCTAGACATACCAGGGAAGAGAGAACCGATGGGCTTACGGGCATGGCTGGGAGGCCTTTTCTTGATTGCTGATTGATATGGGAGGGCCCAGCTTACTATGAATGGTACCGTCCCTGGGCAGGCTGGCAGGCTGAGCAAGCTGGGGGAAGCAGGTCAGTAAACAGTGCTCCTCCACGGCCATGCTCCTGCTTGAGCGCCTGCCCTGGCTTCCCTGAATGATGGACTCCAGACTGTGAGCGGAAATAAACGCCTTACTCCCCAAACTGCTTTTCATCCTGGGGTCTGTCCCAACAGAAAGCCACAAAACAATGACAATATATACAAAGTGGTACTCAGTGCCTCCCTCCCACAGCAATCCCTGGATGAGGACGGCTCTCAGTGATGACAATGACAATGACAGCCTCCGTTGATGCCGGGCCTCCAAAGCAACCAAGAGAAGCCTAAAAAACTGCCTTGTGGGACTCCACAAGGATTATATGAACAATGCAGGAAGGGAGTTCAGCACAGTGGAAAGGGCTGGACAAACATCAGCAATTATTCTGACAGACCTACAGGGCTTGGCCTGAATCCATCCCGCAGCTTGTAGTAGACCCTCGGCACAATGTCTGGCATTGAGGAAGGGCTCGGAAAAAACATCAGCCATTACTCGCACGTAGCTTGCAAGCCCTCTGGAGGGAACCCCACCTCCTGGGTACCACCTGTGTCTGGTCTCTGCCTGGTGATTCTGTGCCTATAGAGAACTTGGGGTCCACATGTGTAAACAGTGGCGACCAGGCCTAGCAGCCAGAGCCAGGGGCCACAGTCTTCTCTGCTCTCCTTCCTAGAGGGCTTTCTAACTCCTGAGGGTGGAGGTCATCAGTTTAGCACCCCAACCACCCACATCTCTTCCAGAGGGCAGCCCTTCCCCTGCGTGCGTTCCCTAGATTTCTAGTTGTTATAACGCTGTTTAGAACCTTGAGATACTCTTTCCAAACAACAGATTTTAATGTAACCAAGCAAGCTCAAAATACAGAACAGCCAGGTGTGGCTGCACCCTCATCTGCCTCTGACAACTGAACAGCAGACTTGTGCTAGCACAGCTTACGATGCCCACTGCTGTGCCAGACACGACACCGCACAGTTACCTGGAACGTGATAGCTGCTGAGACCTACATCTTTTCACAGCATCCAACCCACACTGTCCCATCGGTACTTTACAGCTGCCACTTGGACGGCCTTGGGAATACCACTCGCATCGGGTCTAAGCTGAGCAGGCCACCCCTCACACTGATACCAAAGGGGAGATCTTGGGCTATGGACGTACCTTGGTGGTACAGCTAGCATGCACAAGCCGCCCCCTCCATGTGGGGGAGGGGTATGTAGGGATCACCTAGAAAGCAAGCATACAAGAGGCTAGCAGGGCATCATGAGGTAAGCCTGGCCTCTTGATAGGTACTAGATACACCAGGTGACCTTGATATGGACCAAGGATAGAGAACCATCGGAACAGCTGGAAAATCAGTCAGTCCGAGAAAGATCCACTGGGACTCTTTCTTTGGGAACACCCAGTTGTTTCCCCAAATAGAACCTTCAAGCTAGTCGTGGGTCAGGACAGTAGGTCAAGAGGGACAGACATGACTACAACTAATAATAAAAATAATAAGCACAGGTGAGCACACACCTACACACACAGACACAGACACAGACACACGCACGCACGCACGCACGCACGCACACACGCACGCACGCACACCCCATTCTCTCAGGAAAACCTGTAGCAGCCTGCCCATGCAAACTGGAGGCACACTGTTGCCCTGGCAGTCTTGTGTGTATGTGCACTAACTGCTCAGCTTTCCAGAAAGGTAGCTTTCCCCTCAGCCAGGCACTGAATACCCTCCTCACCAATCCTCTGGCCGCCTCACTGCAAGCTCGCTGTTAAGCAGACTTCCCCAACACTGGTAGCTCATCACTTTGGGCACAGACCACCAGAACTAGTATCTTTCTTTCCTTTTCCCTTAAATTTACTTATTTTTAAAAATATTGAGGGGAGGGGCCAAGGGACTACTTTGTGGAGCTGGATCTCTCCTTCTGCCATATGGGTCCCTGGGGACAGAACCCAGGTCATCGGGACTGGTAGTAAGTGCCTTGACCACAATGAACCATCTCGCTGGCCCAGATTTACTCACTTTTTAAATACACTTTACAGCTTTACCAAAGAAGGAACATAAGTACTCATGCCACACAGAGAAGACATCCATAAAATCAAGAATAACTGTGTAAGCGTGGTCACACATCTGTAATCTAGCACTTAAGAGGCTGACACAGAAAGATCATGAGTTCAAAGCCAGCCCGAGCTACAGATTGAAACCCTGTCTCAAAAACACAAAGAACCAGGGGTGTAGCTCAGTACTAGGACACTTGTCTAGCATGCCCAAGGCTCTGGGTTTGAACCCCAGCACAGTAAAAAGAAAAAAAGAGAAGGAGGGAAGGAAGGAAGATATAATAACCAAATTAAAATACTTTATTTATTTATTTATTTATTTATTGTTTTGGTTTTTTGAGACAGGGTTTCTGTGTCGCTTCGTGCCTTTCTGGAGCTCGCTTTGTAGACAAGGCTGGTCTCGAACTCACAAAGATCCACCTGGCTCTGCCTCCCAAGTGCTGGGATTAAAGGCGTGCGCCACCACCGCCCAGCTTAAAATACTTTAAATCTCTTGTGCCCAGTTTCCTACAGAAGGCTAGGATTTTGACGCCTATTTTCTCCAAGCCTCATTTGTGGTTTCTGAAAACGGATGTCACACTCAGACTTTATGTTAGAAGCCATTCAAGGAGGCTGGAGAGGTGGTTCAGTGGTTAAGGGCACTTGTTGCTCTTGTTGAGGACCTGGATCTGATTCCCAGCACCCACTTGGTGGCTCACAACTATTTGTAACTCCAGTTACAGAGCATCCAGCACCCTCTTCTGGTGATAGCTGGCATCAGGCGCGCATATGGTACACATACATGCATGCAACCAAAAGACACGCATGAAATTATTTTTAAAAAAATAATTTTAAAAGATAAAGAAAAAGCCATTCAAAGTCCACATACATAAGACCATAGGTTCAAGTTCCAGTGTTGTCCAAAAAGAGGAGGAGAGGAGTGAGGAGGAGGAGGGAGGGAGGGAGGAAGAGGAGAGGAGAGGAGAGGACAAGGGAAAGAGGAGAGGGGGAGGACAGGAGGAACATCAGGGCTGGAAGGAGTGGCTTCTTCACAACAGGACTTCAGGCAATCAAGGCCACATCCAAGCATCATCTAAAAGCACCTGGGGACCACCCTATAGGGTGTCCTTAGCTGAATCTGCCAGAAAGAACAGCAGCCCTGAGAAGTGGCAGACATTACGGGCAAATCCCACTGTTATCTCGTGTCTTCTCTGCAGAGGCCTTTCCCAGGGAGCCATGAGCACACTTCTCCTTGAACAATCCCATCCAATTCTAGCTTAATGAACTGGGCTTACTTCCAGGAGCACGGTGAGGGGTCACTTACAGGAGCGTGGCTGCCCCCAGGCAGCTGCGTCACTGACAAGTCTCAGCCATCGTGGATGGTTTTCCACAGTTAGACCGAGTTCACTAGTTCATCTCCTACCTCCTGTGTACTCTACACCTCCTGAGACTGCACAGATGAGACAGAATCACATACATCTGAGGAGGCAATACAGTGAGGGTGCAGGAGGCACAGGCTGGACCCTCAGGTCAGGGTCTAATGTCCCTCCCTCCCCACTTCCTCCTATGATGGGGTGTCAACAGACCTGAGCTTTTAGGGCCTCAGGAGTTTAGCAGCAGCTGTGGCTTCGATGTAAACCCCCACATCTGGGGGGAGTCTGGGGATCTCCACTGGAGGCTGACAGCCCCTGCAGAGGTGTGCAAGGTGGAGAGGGATCATTAATCACCCCACAGCGGGTGACTGAAAGACTCGAGGACCAAGCATCTGCTGGCTTTAAGGAGCGGCTTCACCACCGTGCCAACGGGGAGCGAGCGAGAAGAGCCCTTACAGCTCCGCGTGAAAAGTCCCAGAGCACTTAGGGGCAGCCCTGTGTACACAAGATAAAGACAAATGTAGAGCTTTCTAAACTTGCTGTGTGAGTGACGACGGAGCTGATTTTCCCAGCAGGGTTGGACAGCATTCTAGCTCTGGCCCGCTTGTCCAAGCTCTCTTTAGGGCAGTGGTTCTCAACCTTCCGAATGCTGCGACCCTTTAACACAGTTCTACATGCTGTAGGGACCCCAACTATACAGCTATTTTCGCTGCTACGTCATAACTCTAATTTTGCTACTGTTATGAGTCATGATGTAAGTCTCTGTGTTTTCCGATGGTCTTATGTGACCCCTGTAAATGGGTTGTTCAACTCTCCAGGGATTGTGACCCACAGGGTGAGAACCACTGCTTTAAAGGCTTAATGAATAGGGCCGTGGGTGCCAATGCATTCACTGGTACACTGTGCCCCTCCCCCCCCCCGTCTCCCTGTCCAAAACAGGGTTCACATCCACTCACCCTGAAGAGCACAAGGGGGGGAGGGGACAAGAGACAGGACACCACTAGGAAATCTGGCTGTGATTAGTTCAAAGACTGAAAATCAGGCAGCCCTCCCCTCCTCAAGGCAAACCTGAAACCCTGCACCCAGCTCCAGGCCTTACCCAGAGTAAGCCTAGTCCACAACGCAATCGTTAAAGGAAAGGCAGGGCATCCTGGGAGCTGGGCTGCAAAGGGTTCGGACGCAAATGGAGCTTGGCCACTGGCCTAAGAGGTCCCTATAACCAGAGCCTGGGACTAATGAGACTAAGGGCAGACAGAGTTCAGAAGGTTCTAGAAGCACTTACTACAAAAAAAAGAGGCTTGGGAAGAGTCACATGGCATGCAGAAAAGGAAGCACGTCTCACACTGTTCCCTCTGGGTCTGGGGCCATGCTAGGGCACAAGTTTTACTAGCCATAATGAGCAAATGCAATCCTGCCTTTAAAAAAACGATAGCTCAGTTTTTAAAGCCCGAAGCCAATCCTAGCGCCCAGGTGAAAAGCCAGGTGCACCGGCGGCAGTGGCGGCGGTGGTGGTGGTGATGGTGGCAGCGGCAGCGGCGGCGGCGTACACCTGTAAGCCCAGCCCTAGAAAGGTAGACAGGACGATCCTTGGGGCTTGCTGGCCAGCCGGTCCAGCCAAATCAGCAAGCCCCAGGTCCCAGCTAGAGACCTCTATCAACAGACCAAGGTGGCTGGCTCCTGAGGAACAACTTCCATGGTGGATGTGCACTCCTACTCACACAGCCCTAACCATCAACTCCCCCTTATCTCCCGGCTCTGAAGCAAATACCTGTATCTAGTCGGTGCCACACCGCTAGAATACCTAGCTGTGGGCTGACATGGACTCTGGTTCCACAAGGCCTGCATGACAGTGAAGAGATGGCCAGCCCCCTGAGGCCTCACCCTATGACTGAACTCAGTGATTAAAATACCCAGTTGGCAGTCATGTGCTACCAATGGGCACAGCTCACCAGACAACACTGTTTTCGGGATTTTTGAAGCTAAAAGGGACACTGGTAAGGATCACCAGGCCTCCCTCTGGTGGCCCACATGCACCTATGAAGGCTCCTGAGAGGACTGTGTCACAGAGAGACCAGGAATTAGGCCTAAGGCATCATGGGAGCAGATACCCTGATAGCCCTGGACTCCTGGGCCTGGTTGCCCACGGCTCTGATCCTCTACACTGTTCTCAAGTTTCAGAAATTCCCAGAGACATGCAGAGTGTCACACAGAGACATACATCCTGGCAAACGAGACATGGAGTGGGCAGGGGGACAAGGAAATGACAGAGCCCCCTGCATACGCCACTCCTCATCCTGCACGTCCACTCCGTGACAAAAACACAGGCTTCCAGCTTCCAGCGACACAGTTTCTAAAAGCCAGCCCAACTTCCCACACGACTTTCCCTGCTCAGCAGGTAAAAGCCTCCAGCTTTGTGCCCAAATCACGCCCACTCTGAACACCGGAGCCTCGCCCCATGCCTACCTGTCTGCCCCACCCACCCACCATCCCAGCTGCTCCACTTACCCAGCAGTGCCCACCAAGACACCTTTGCAGTCTCTCACCTGGACTGCCGGGCGGGCGTGGGATCACTTGGGGCACCTGCTTATGGGCTGGGCAGGGACACGGGCCGCCTACCAGGCACAGGGAGTCACCCAGCGGGCCACACTGAGTCAGAGGCCAGGGTCCAAAAATCAGTTTCCTGGAGGACCTGTGACCCCACCCAACGGCTCAGGCACGGCCATCTCGGCTCAGACGGGGCTGCCAACCCGACGCGGAAAACGGCTCCATCAAGATTTCTTGCACGAGTGCCAGAAACCTCTTCCTCTTGATATTACTTTTAAATGTAAATGAAAAAACCTGTTCGTTCATGTCTCTGGAATGCCGATAGCAGTTCCTCAGCTGTCTCCAGGAAAACATTAGCTTTGCTGGAGCCAGAAACAGCAGGGCTCAGCCCCCGGGTCCATTTAAGAGCCCTGGCCAGGCATGTGACTTTCCCGTAAGTTGTCCCTTTCACTTTTTATGACTAGGACAGGCTTCAAGCTTCCCAGTTACTGCCACCTGCTGTTCCTTCCCACGCCCAGAAAGCCACCAGCTTCAACTGCCATGCTCTCCACACCTCTGGGACCCCAGTGCATGCAATCCCCCGCCCCCCCACTGCAGGAAGAACTATATTGTCCTCGCACAAAACCTGGGGGGCAGCTTCGCCCTCAAGTTCCAGTCTTCATTTAAAGACCTTAGAAGGCCTCCCTCGTGGTTCCCAAAGCTCTCTGTGTTTGTGTGTTTGCGTTAGTATGTACTCACGTGAACGTGTGGAGGCCAGGTGGTCACCCTTGGGAGTCCTTGCTCAGGGGTGGGCCATCCACCATGTTTTTGGAGACAAGTCTCTCACTGGCCTGGAGCCTGCCAAAGCTACGTTTGCTGGCCAGTGAGCAGGAGGGATCCTCCTGCCTCTGCCTCTCCACGGTTGAGATTGTAACAGCCATCCCACCATACCCAGCTTTTTTGATACTGCTGTTCTTTCAAGACAGGGTTTCACTGTGTAGTCTTGGCTGTTCTGGAACTCGATCTGTAGACCAGGCTGGCCTCGAATTCACAGAGATCCCCCTGCCTCTGCCTCCCGAGTGCTGGGATTAAAAGCGTGCACCACTGCCCAGCTTTTTTTATGTGGGTACTGGGGATGGAACTCAGGTCTTCATGCCCACACATCGAGCAATTTCCAGTTGAACTAGCTCCCCCACATCACTCCTGTACTTCCCCCATCGCTGTCAGAGTTAGGGGGAGAAGAAGCCCTGTTCATAGATCGCCAGCACGTCCAGGCCCCTGCTCCAAACCACAGCAGCCATCAAAGTCCATGCGGGGGCTGGCAAGATGGCTCAGTGGGGAAAAGTACTTGCTGCCCAGACTTCAATCCGGGGAAGCCACATGGTGAAAGGAGAGAGCCAACTCTCACAAGTTATCCTGTGACCTCCATACCTATGCTGTGGCATACAGTTCACACACACACAAACACACACACACAGGTACATACACAAACACACACACAGGTACACACACACACACACACACACACACACACACACACACAGATCAATAAATAAAACAACACAGAGTGCATGTGGTTGACAACTGTTCCAAGGGGACGGGCACACCCAAAGGGCCTCAGGATCCCTATGGTTCCAGACACACACGAGAAGACAGAGTGAAAGGCCAGCCAATCACACGACCGTGGGTCTCTTAATTAAAGGGAATAAACTCAACAGCAGAACCTCGCTCGCTCGCTCGGCCGGCCGGGGCGGGGGCTGTTTTGCTTTCTAACTTCCCGGCAGCTCTGCTGGTGAACATCACCAGTGTGACTCCACTCTCTGGGCCCATTATTTCCTCCCCAAGCTCCCCTCCCTCCTCAGCATACCCCATAATTAAAGTTTAGGGTTGGGATTTTTTTATGATGTTGCTCTTTAAGTACGTGACAACAGGGGAGGAGAGGTTATTTAAATCCCACTTGCAAGGAAAAACCAGCATCGTTAAAAGGGCAAAGCAAGAGCACATTTCCCCGGGTTTTAGTTAAGGTCACTGCCGAGAAACCCAGACAGAAAGAGGGGATCGTGGAACCAGGTGGCGGCGGCCTGCAGAGCAACGTGCTGGGTTTTACCGTGACCACTCCATACCCACCTTCCCCATGACTCTCCGTCTGTGGGAGACGCACACTTCAAGGGGAGAATGTGAAAGACGACCACCAGAAAAGGATGGACGAGGAGGCCCAGAGCCTGACGAAACCGCTGTTGCATTTCAACAACGAAAGACACCCCCAGCCCCTGTCTTTGCTCCTCCTGTGGGGAGCCATGATCCTACTTCCTCCCAGTCTTTCTGGTCCTCCTCACCCTGCTGTAAGTCTGTACCCAACAAGGGAGGCCCTCTCATGATTCGGATGATGGACCTACCTCCTGAAATGAGGCCACCCATGGGAGATCACATGTCCATGATGTACAGGCCTCCAAGTGATGAGATCGTCCCACTTGTCCCATGATGATCTCTCCCAGCCTGGCATGACTCAGCCAGACAGATAAGCCAGAAGGGGAGCCTTATCAACTTCGCATTATTTGTCCTATTTCACCGGAAACCAAGGTCCTGCACCAGAGTGTCTGCAGGTGTCACAACGAAGACTCTACCCTCCTGTGCCCCCACGTCCTAGCAAAGAGAATAGTTTTATGGGGTGAAATGGGATTTAAAAGTACAGTTTGGCCAGGTGGTGGTGACACATGCCTTCAATCCCAGCACTTGGGAGGCAGAGACAGGTAGATCTCTGTGAGTTCGAGGCCAGCCTGGTCTACAGAGTGAGTTCTAGGACAGCCAGGGCTACATAGAAAAACTCTGTCTCGAAAAACCAAACCAGAAAAACAATAAAAATAAAAGCACAGTTTGGTGGCTGGAGAGAGAGTTCAGCAGTTAAAAGCATTGGCTATTTACACAGAAGACCCGACCAGAGTCCCAAAACCACATGCTGGTCCACAATCATCTGTAATTCCGGTTCCAGGGAATCTAATACCCACCACTGGTACCAGGCACCAGGCACGCACAAACACACATGCAGAAAAAACACATACACATAAAATAAATAAACTTCAAAATGTTAACTGCAGTTTTGGCTAGGTGTGGTAGCACTTGCCTTTAATCCCAACACTCTGTGAGTTCAAGGCCAGCCTCATCTATATAGTGAGTTCCAGGACAGCCAGAGCTGTATAGTGAGACCCTGGCTCAGAAACCAAACAAAATGCAGTTTTCATGTGTATTGTGAACTATGAACATAAAAGTGAAGGCAGCTCTTTTAGTATTTTTTTTAAGAGAGTAAGGGAGGGAGGGAGGGAGGGAGGGAGGGAGGGAGGGAGGGAGGGAGGGAGGGAGGGAAGGAAGGAAGGAAGGAAGGAAGGAAGGAAGGAAGGAAGGAAGGAAGGAAGTTGAATTATGTGATACTTATGGGCCTCAGGGCTCCACATGGCTCGGCAGGCAAGAATAGGCAGTGTGGAGCTGATCACCAGGGTAGCTGAGAAAATGTATTGGATTAAATAATTCAAGGGCATGATTTCCTGTGGGGGCCAAATATTCCCAGCCATAGCCCCAGGACTGGCTCCCCGCCCCCATCCCCTTAAAACCTGTCTTTAAAACGCATAAAAACAGCTCCAGTACTAGCTTGATACCCACCAGAACTGGGTGGCCTTAGACACAACTGGGCAGTTCACTAAGGCTCAACTTTGTCATTTTTAAAGTGCGACAGACAATAGTGCCTGTTAGTTCATCCATAGTGTTTCCTGAGTCTCAGAGATCAGGGTGTCGTACATGACGCCACACACAGTCGATTGTTCCGGGTTGCTAATTGCAATTGAAATGATGGGGGGATTAGGTGAGGTTGGCGAATTCCGCACCAATGCTTTCCACCAAGTGACATCTTTAAAGCAAGATCACTCCCATTTCCCTCCCTACATGAAATATACTCTCCAGCTAAGACAAAAGGCAGTTTCAAAAGCCAAGTCCTCAACGCCAACACTACTTAATAATGAGCACCTACCAGGAAGTAAACCGTATTTCCCAAATCCTTACTGTTAGCCCTTCCTTTTAGATGAGGCACCCCGGCTTGAATCTGTCCCACTACTGATTTATACCAAGCCGAAAGCTCTGTGCAGATTAAAGGAGCCAGGATTCACAGTCATGGCTGCCTGCCTGCCTGCCTGACGGTCTTGGATTCTGGGCCTTTTCTAACTCCTGGCTCTCTTGCGGCAACAGCATACGTGTCTATTACTCAAAATGTTCTACAACTGTGACAGGCCCCCCCAAAACCCCCTGATTTGGAAGGTGTCAAGAACTGAGGCCAGAGAAAGGGAAGTAGCTTGTCCGGGATGATACGGCAGGTCGGGACAAGGACGGTCCCAGGCCTATGACTCTGGAGAAACCCTTGCCATGAGATGCCCAACCTTCCCTAGGAGAATATGGTGCTGGCACACCGGGCAGATGTCAGCCGCAGAGCAGGGCAAAGGTGAGCTCAACAGGGATCCCGGGAGGGCAAGGTTGTCTGACGGTGCCGGGTGCTACCTGCAGCGTGTGGCTCACTCGGAACCACACACAGCCTCTAGAAGATCCGCGTTTAAGATGCCCTTCCTTCCTAGGCGCGAATCCGCGTTTAAGATGCCCTTCCTTCCTAGGCGCTTCGTGCGTTTCTATTTTGAAGCCGCCCACTCCTCGCTGCTGCTCACGCCCTCCCGGTCGCTTCCCTCCTCCCCATGTGCCATCGAACTGCGAACTGCTTGTCAGCACCGTCTGTCTGTGGGCAAAGGAGTCCCCTCAGGTGGCTGCCCCCGGTCAATAATTAAAGGGTGATCCCACAGCCCCGGTGGAGGCCTATTGAGAGGAGGGTGCCCTGCTAAATTAGACATGGGAGGGCGGTCCGCTAACAGCTTAGCAACTGCTTCCTCAACAGATGGCGAGCAGAGCGCGGCTCACAGAGCAGCCTGCCAGGGGCAAGGCAGGGCAGGGCAAGGGCACGGAGCCCCGGTTCAGCGGGCAGGACCAACATAACGACCCACCCGAGAGAGCCTGCTCTCTCTCCCTGCACACACTCGGCGAGGAGGGCTCTTCAGCAAAGGTCTGCACCATGCCGGCAAACCCACCACCCTCCTGGGACTAAAATGACACACAAACCTTTGATTCCCCTTTCTTTTTCAGTGGGAGGAAAACACCAACCAGAAAGTCAAATTTCCCAAAGCACCAGCCTTTTATGGACAGAGTGAGAAAGAAGGAAAAAACAAAAACACAGCTTCCATTCCATCTTCCCACCAAAGTGAAGTGCATGAGAGCGAGGTGTACATGTGTGTGTACAGAGACCCACACAGGAACACACATACACAGATGCTTTTCAAGACAGGACTGGGCCAGGCCCAGGGGCGCATGTCTGTATTTCCAACTACACTGAGATGCACAGTGACAGCTTGTCTCAAAATCTGGGAGGGAGGAGGGAGGGAGGGAGGGAGGAGGGAGGGAGGGAGGGAGGGAGGGAGGGAGGGAGGGAGGGAGGGAGGGAGAGAAGATACAGAAACCAGGAATTGTGACATGCACCTGTGATCCCGGTGCTGTGTGTGTGTGTGTGTGTGTGTGTGTGTGTGTGTGTGTGCAAGAGGATTATGGATGCCTGGAAAGCATGAACAACCTGATAGATTCTGTCTCAACAGTAGAATTCTTGTTTAGCACTTAAGAGGCTCTAGGTTCAACCCTCAGAACCACTAAAAAAACAACAAATAAATAAGAATAGCTGGGACCAGGTACAGTGGCTAATGCCTGTCATCCTTATATCTGGAGGTAGACACAAGAAGATAAAAAGTTCAAGAATATCCTTGGTTACACCAAAAATCTGAGCCAGCCTGAGCCAGGCCAGGCCACACACCATAATGCCAGCACTTGGGAAGCAGAGGCAGGAAGAGCACTATGAGTTTCCAGGCCAGCCTGGTCTACATGGAGAGTTCTAGACAGCCAGGGCTACATGGAGGGACCTTGTTTCAAAGAGAAACAAGCGGACAAGAGGCTGGCCCGTAGCTCGGCTGGTAGAGTGAGTGCTTGTGTGGCTCACGCAAAGTCCATGGTTCCGTCACAAACACTGCAAAACCCAGTCGTGGTGGTGTGTGGCTGTAATCTCAGCACCCAGGAGGTAGAGACACAAGATCAGAAGTTCAAGGTCATCCTCGACTACCCAGTTAGAGGCCAGCCTGAGCTACCTGAGATCATCTCAGAAGAAAAAGACCAAACTGAGAGTGTAGCTCAGTGTTAGGGTGCATGCTAGGCCGATCACAGAACTTCAAAACTGATCCAGCCTTTCCCTTACTACTGAACACATAGCAGTCTCTAACCTCTTCATGCACAGACTTCCAAGCTCCAAGGCTACAGTTTCTGGAGGTGTCGGGGTCCCGTGAGCCAGATTGCTAAATCCTAAAAATACACATCACTGTCAAGTCACAGTGCAAAGTCAGTACCACACATGAGAGCTACAGACAGCCCTCTGGACCACTGGGGAAAGGTGACAGGACCAACGGGACACCCCGCCCTTTGCTTGCTCACCTGCTGACACTCTCGTCCACCCTCACCAACCAGTGAGGCCTGCTTCTCTCCACCTGGGCTTCCCAGCTAAACACTCAACTGGGAGAGAAGGGGCTTTGTGGAGCCTGAATGAACTATGAACTTGATGGCTATTTTTATCTATGTCTTTACTTTTTAATTTTTGAGTTTTGTCATCACCTGTGTTTTGTAAAAAACGTGTGTGTGTGCGCGCGCACACACACACACACACACAGATCCTAGAGGACAACTTGTGGGAGTCAATCCTCTGCTTCCATCATGTAAGTCCCAGGGACTAAGCTTGGGTTGGCAGGCCTGGTGGCATCCTTAGGTACGATGCCAAGTGCCTTAACCAGATAAGCCATCTCACCAGCACTGACCTGAGGTTTTTAATGATGAAGTCAAAATATTTTTACGTTTCACAATCAAACTTTATTTTCTATCATATATAAGCGAGTTTGTTACAGTCTATTACAGAGACCACCACCAAAATCACTTAAAAGACATTAATGATTGCTAGCACTCAGGCAATATTACTGCAGGCCTGGTGTATTGCATTATCAAGAGCCAGCTGTCTTGCAGAGGGAGAGACGCGGTGACTTCTGTAGTCGCTCAGACTCTCTGCCCCCTCACCGGAGCTCAGCAGCTGTGGTCTCACAACGGGCACCTTCCATACACAGAGCAGAGGGGAAGGACGCTGGATGGGTGAATGGCAGAAACAGCCGGGCTACCGGGGAGTTTAGTCTACAGAGTAAACGCAGAAAGGGGGAGAAGAAAGAACAAGGAAGATGACCGAAGAGGAAACGGCACATGAAGCTGTACAGGGAACATGATGCTCCCCTCAAAAACACAGGTGCCATAATGGGCAGTGGTGGTGGTGCCCGCCTTTAACCCCAGCACTGGGAGGCAGAGTAGAGGCAGAGGCGAGCAGATCTCTGCCAGTTTGAGGCCAACCTGGTGTACAGAGAGAGTTCCAGGACAGCCAGGACTACACAGAGAGACCCTGTCTTGAAAAAACGAAAACAAACAAACAAAACAAAACAAAACACACACAGGCAGCCCCCCCCCCACTCATGCCCCTCTGCAGACAGGCAAGGAAAAGCAGAAGGGCAGGCCCAGACCCCAGGAACATTGCACAACACAAGAACAGGAACTCTCTTCTTGGGGTGCAGCCTGCAGCTGAGCTCCCATGGGCGCCCTTCTCCACACCCTCCCTCCATGTGAGCATGGCGACAGGTCCAGCTGGGGGGATCTCACAGACATCCCTGGTTCCACGGGTCGTGGGGCAGGTACACACTCTCAGACAGGATACACCAGTCTCCGCAGATGTGCAGGGAGTCACGGGACATCGTCACGTAGGCCAGAGCCACGAGGGCTCCCTTGCCGAGAGTGTCTACATGCTTTGGAGCTGCCTGTCAGATCTGGGACTGATGCAAGAGAGCCTCTTCCAGGGCGCTTTGATTAATGTCGGTTCCTGGAAGCTAGGAAAATTACTGCAGCGTTGATGGTAACAGCCAAAGGCTGCAAACACCCTGAACACCCATCAGGAGGAGACTGGCTTTAAAACCAAAAAGCTGAGTGGGTTTGTGCACACCTATGGGCCCTGCATTGGGAAGGCTGAAGCAGGAAGACTACATCAAGTACACTGTACCAAGCCAGCCAGGCTACACGGCAAGACCCAGTCTCAATATCCAATTGATATTAAAAATATCCTGATATTAAAAACGACACAGGCACAAAGGGGAAATGGTAGGCGGTTATTAAAAGGAACAAAATGATGGGCTTGGTGGTGCACGCCTTTTATCCCAGCACCTGGGAGGCAGAGACAGTCAGATCTTTGTGAGTTCAAGGTCCACCAGGTCTATACAGGGAGTTCCAGGCTAGCCAAGGCTATACAGTGAAATCCTGTCTCAAAAAAAAAAAAAAAAAAATCAAACCAAAAAGATGGGGGGAGTGGGATAGTTCAATAGATAGCTCAATAGGTAAAGGTGCTTGCCACAAATCCATCCCCAGGACCCACCTATTGAAAGGAGAGAATCAGTTCCCTTAAGTTACACACACACACACACACACACACACACACACACACACGCACGCACGCACGCACGCACGCACGCACGCACGCACCATGGCATGTGTGAACACATACTAAATAAATAAACAAATGTAATAAAATTAATTTACAAATGTGAAAGTGTGAATGCCTCTGGAAGGGAAGGTGGGCGGCGGTGGGGGGAGCACTCCAGGGGGAAATGTGTCTATGAAGGAGGTTTCCTCTTTTACTCCACAGCCTTCCATAGCTTCCCAGCATCTTGTACTACGTGCATAAATTGCCTATGTTAAATATATATACATAGAGAGAGAGAGAGAGCAAGACGACACACAGCGCTGGCGATTTCCCAAGGGCGTTTCACCATCACAGAGCAGGAAAGTACTCGACCATCAGTTTCCCCATTCACAGCGATCGCCACGGCACAGAGGGTCTGAGTGCCCTGGTGATGGAAGTGGGAGTGCATGCCTACCACCCCTGCCCTTGAGAGGGACAAGAACCGCTGCAAGTTCAGGTCCAGCCTGGTCTATCTAGTGAGCTTCAAGCCAGCTAGGGCTACCTATTGAGAGCCTGCTGTTGAAGAAGAAGGGGAGAGGCAGTGGGGGGATGGGGGGAGTGTTGGAGGGGGGATGGAGGGAGTGTTGGAGGCAGTGGGGGGATGGGGGGAGTGTTGGAGGGGGGATGGGGGGGGGGGAGTGTTGGAGGGGGATGGGGGAGTGTTGGAGGGGGATGGGGGGAGTGTTGGAGGGGGATGGGGGAGTGTTGGAGGGGGATGGGGAGTGTTGGAGGGGGATGGGGGGAGTGTTGGAGGGGGATGGGGGAGTGTTGGAGGGGGGATGGGGGGAGTGTTGGAGGGGGGTGGGGGGAGTGTTGGAGGGGGGTGGGGGGAGTGTTGGAGGGGGTGGGGGAGTGTTGGAGGGGGGATGGGGGGAGTGTTGGAGGGGGATGGGGGGAGTGTTGGAGGGGGATGGGGGGAGTGTTGGAGGGGGGTGGGGGAGTGTTGGAGGCAGGGGGGATGGGGGGAGTGTTGGAGGGGGATGGGGGGAGTGTTGGAGGGGGGATGGGGGGAGTGTTGGAGGGGGATGGGGAGTGTTGGAGGGGGGATGGGGGAGTGTTGGAGGGGGGATGGGGAGTGTTGGAGGGGGGATGGGGGAGTGTTGGAGGGGGATGGGGGAGTGTTGGAGGGGGATGGGGAGTGTTGGAGGGGGATGGGGGAGTGTTGGAGGGTGGGGGGGGGGGAGGGTGGGGGGATGGGGGGAGTTTTGGAGGGGGGTGGGGGAGTGTTGGAGGGGATGGGGGAGTGTTGGAGGGGGGATGGGGGAGTGTTGGGGAGGGGGGATGGGGGAGTGTTGGAGGGGGGATGGGGGGAGTGTTGGAGGGGGTGGGGGGAGTGTTGGAGGGGGGATGGAGGAGTGTTGGAGGGGGATGGGGGAGTGTTGGAGGGGATGGGGGTGTGGGGGGAGTGTTGGAGGGGGGGGTGGGGGGAGTGTTGGAGGGGGGATGGGGGAGTGTTGGAGGGGGATGGGGGAGTGTTGGAGGCAGTGGGGGGATGGAGGGAGTGTTGGAGGGGGGATGGGGAGTGTTAGAGGGGGATGGAGGAGTGTTGGAGGGGGATGGAGGAGTGTTGGAGGCAGTGGGGGATGGGGGAGTGTTAGAGGGGGGATGGAGGAGTGTTGGAGGCTGTGGGGGATGGGGAGTGTTAGAGGGGATGGAGGGAGTGTTGGAGGCTGTGGGGGATGGGGAGTGTTAGAGGGGGATGGAGGGAGTGTGGAGGCAGTGGGGGAGATGGGGGAGTGTTAGAGGGGGGATGGAGGGAGTGTTGGAGGCTGTGGGGGATGGGGGAGTGTTAGAGGGGGGGATGGAGGGAGTGTTGGAGGGGGTATGGGGGAGTGTTGGAGGGGGGATGGGGGAGTGTTGGAGGCAGTCGGGGGTTGGGGGAGTGTTGGAGGGGGATGAGGGAGTGTTGGAGGGGGGATGGGGGAGTGTTGGAGGCTGTGGGGGGATGGGGGAGTGTTGGAGGCTGTGGGGGATGGGGGAGTGTTGGAGGCAGTGGGGGATGGGGGAGTGTTGGAGGGGGGGAGGGGGAGACTATTGGAGGCTGTGGGGGGATGGAGGGAGTGTTGGAGCTGTGGGGGATGGGGGAGTGTTGGACGGGGGATGGGGGGAGTGTTGGAGGCTGTGGGGGGATGGGAGTGTTGGCACAGGCCTTTAATTTAATCCCAGGATTTGGGAGGCAGAGGCAAGGGACTCTCCAAGTTCCGGGCCTCCTAGGACTACATCCAGGACTACACAATGAGACCGTCTCAGACAAAGCACATTGCATGTGAGCAGCAGATTCAGAGAGACCACAGCTCTGGTTTGCAGGTCTGCTTTCTCTACTTCCTACTTTCTCTCTACCAAAGACTCAGGCTGCTGCTACCTGCTTGGCCTGACCTGGTCAACCCCTTCCCAGGCTGCAGTCACACATGGAGCAGGCAGAGAAGGGAAGGTCGTAAGTCCCTGAGGGGAGTCACCATTAGAGCACCCAGCTGAAAAGCCAGGGCTGCTGCCTCTAGGAGTAGGTACATGGACATGGGATGGAGCGGGGAGGAAGGAGTGTGTGGCCGCCTCCAGTCCTGACTCTGGGCAAGGCAGCCAGCCTGGCCATTCCAGTGTCCTCAGCAGGGAGCCTGCCCATAAACCACAGCCTGGCAAACTGGGGGGGACTGGAGTGCCCAACTAACCACTCCTCAGTCATAACCACAGCTGGGGAGGAAAAAAAAAAAAATCCCTGATGCCTTCATGCCAGCAACCAGGCAACGAAACAGCCTCAGATCCCAGACCCAAGTCTGTGGTGACAACCAGAGGGAAACCACCCTTGTTAAATACCACTCCTGTCAGCGTGTTTACATAGAAGAAAAACCTTGAGGAGCTGTGCAGAAGATCATAAAACCTCAGAGCCGGGGGGAGCTAAGAAAATATGATGGTTTTCCCCTGCACACCATTCCCGCTTCATTTATTGGTGGCCAGAACAAACTCAGTCCCAATCTTAATACTTAATACCTAGTTAGCAAATGCTAACAAACCTAAGTCCAAACAGTCTTCTCAACAAACTCTAGCCCACTGAGGGCCAGACATGGTAAGAGCTCCTGGGATAATTGGAATGACTGCTATTAGGAAAGCACGGACCATACAGATAACTACGCCAGGCGGGTACCACTAAGGACCTCTTACACAAGGACCTCCTTAGTCCTCCCAGGAGCCCAGGGAGAGTATCTTATATGCTCCCATTTTACAGAGGAAGAAACCAAAACCCTGGGGTAAAATAACTCCTCCTAGGTTTCAGAACTAGCAAATGGCTAACAGGCCAGTCTGGTCTCCACTTCACAAGATGCTACCCTGTCTGAAGGAGTTCCCCTCTGCTGAGTATTGTACTTCCTCTGTCAGAAGCAAGGCAGAGGAGCCTGTGACTTAGCACCTCCAGATGCCAAAGCCCAGCCATCTGAGCCCCAGAAGAGGGCTCCCCTGGGGTGCAAGCCAAGCAGCCAGAGGTAGGAACTGGAGGGTGGGGGGCACAGTGGTTCCCAGGAGCTCCAAACATCTGTCCATGTGGCAACCTGGGTGCCAAGCTCAGACCAGGGTCCCTGGGACTCCACATAAAATGATACCATGCCAGAGTCACAGCCTAGCAGAAGAGAATTCACAGGTAACATCTCTATACCCCAGAGCAGGCATCTTTCTGGGGTTAGGACTCCCTGAAGCAATGTCCTTCTGTGCACCTCTGTGTCCAAATGTCTGGCACCCACTAGACGTTCAATAAATGCTTGCTAAGGGTATTATCATCACCCTCTGAAAGGTTTGAAGGACAAAACTCTCCTTGGATGTAGCACACCGCAGCGTCCCCAATGCTGGGATGAACCAAGACCACTCTAACCTCCTTCACAGTCTGCTTCCCAGAGGATGTACCCCTCCCCAAAAGTCCAACTCATCACCACGAAGCAAAGTGGACTTCATCTACAGAAGAAACACACACAGTCAAAAGACTACGTCCAGCTTAGGGAGCTCTTGATGTTGGAGGTCCTGCCAGGAGGCCACAAGGGCTCTGTGACAAAAACAGACCTTTCATTAGGCCATCCTTTGAAGGCCTGTTTCTGTAGATTCTACGGACACTGGATGGTGATACAGCAGTTTGCGAGTATACTTTATGAGTGAGAGTACCTGCACTGGGAGCACAGGATGTGTCCTGGCTGGTTTTGTGTGTCCACTTGACACAAGCTAGAATCATCAGAAAGAAAGGAGCCTCAGTTGAGGAAAGGCCTCCATGAGATCCAGCTGGAAGGCATTTTCTCATTTAGTGATCATTGAGGGAAGAGTCCAGTCCATGGTGGGTGGTGCCATCTCTGGGCTGTTGGTCCTGGGTTCCACAAGAAAGCAGGCTGAGCAAGCCATGGGAAGCAAGCCAGTAAGTAGCACCCCTCCATGGCCTCTGCATCAGCTCCTGCTACCAGATTCCTGTCCTGTTTGAGTTCCTGTCCTGACTTCCTTCAGTGATGAACAGTAATGCTGAAGTGTGAGCCTAATAAACCCTTTCCTCCCCAACTTGCTTTTTGGTCATGGTGTTTCATCACAGCACTAGAAACCCTGCCTAAGACAGGATGGAAATGTCTTTATGAAGGAGAAGATCTCGTCTACATCATCAACACAGCAAAGAAAGGCCAGCAACAGTTGCTCACACTGGCAAGGCAGGGACCACACAGGAACAGACACGGCAAGTCTCAAAATGGAGCTATCCCAGGCGCCAGGCCTAGCACCCTCCCTGCTGGGGCAGATAGGACAGGAAAGAGAAAGGAAACAGATGAGAGGCTGCCCAGAGAGGCAGGAAGAGCTCTAGGCACGGTGAGGAAAGGCAGCTTCAAGCCTGAAAAAGCAAAAAGCAGCCCTCCGTGCTGTGGACCAAGAATCCAGCGGTGGCACCAGGAGGCCTAAACAAAAGCTCGAGAAGCAGGCCCGGTGACACGTTGGAGAAGTGTGTCTCCGGAGGGCACCAGGAGCCCCCACCAAAGGCTGCCCACCTACCCACCGACAGTCACCTCCTTTAGTGCCAGGACAGGGAATGGAAGGGTGAAGAGGCCAGGGCCTGGAAAGCCCCGCGCACAAGACTGGCGGACGCCTGACCCTCAGCTGACACATGAGTTGGTCTCCAGGCACAAGGAAGCCCACAGGTTGAGTCCCACAGACTCTTTGGGGGGCAGGGCTTTTATGGCTAGGTCGTCTTTCCCCACAGCCAAAAGGCCACTTTCTGAGAACACCCCCAGTAAGGAGGCAAAGAAGGCGGACGTGGCAGCAGGCACAGTGGAAGGCTGGAATATGCTGGGACCCCACCCACATCTGCAGCTCTCAAGAATCTACACCACGTGCTCTGAATGGGCTGAGAAGTCATGGACACCCCAGACTATAATCTTCCTTCTTACGGACGTCAGCAACAAAGGCTGGGGAGACGGCTGAGTGGGAAGAGCGCTTGGGGCCCAACCATGGGGACCTGAGTTCAGACCCCCAGCACCCATGGAATAGGCAGGGCTTTTCACGGTGGAGAGAAGAGTTTTGAGAGGCACAGACAGGAGAATCGCTGGAGAAGGCTGGCACACTCTAGTGAAAACAGCTCCAGGCTTAGTCTGAGGCCCTGTCTTAAGGGCCTAAGGTGGAAGAGTGAGAAAATAGGATGCCTGTGTCTTCCTCCGGTCTCTGAACACATGTGCGCACACACACACACACACACACACACACACACACACACACACACACAAAAGCATGCACAGGTTAAAAAAAAAATGGCAGAAATGCCATCACTTTCCCCCTCCAGAACCAACTCAAACCCGGGTCTGAGGTAAGCTTCCCAAATAGCAGACTCAGAAAGAGGGGTTTGCCTGCAGCGTGAGGTTCAGGAAAGAAGCCTGGACATGGGAGGCTGAGATGAGGGTCCAACATAGGTCACAGATAATCCTGTGGGGACCTCTGGAGCCAACGAAGGCCATCTGAACTGGTCTCTGATGGGGAGGAAAGGCTAGGATTTGTACCCTAGTTTCCAGATGGGGTGGGGGTCCCTTGGAGAGGACATTCCCTTTGGCTACAGGCAATTCCAGGACTGACCCGGTCAGAAGCCATCAGCAGCCAGTGCTTCCCAAAGCAGGGGACAGGAAGTAGGCTCCTGAGGGGTCTGCAGCACATCCGCCTCTGCAAAGAGTTCCCCAGGCAGCTCTCAGCTGCAGCAGAGCGCCAGTCCAAGGATCTCTCACAGAGATACCGCACCTGAAGTCACGGAGGAAGAACACTGTCACTCACAGTGGATCTGACAGGGTCTAATGTTCTCAGTCCTGGGTTTAGATTATTTTTAAGAACACATAATTTCACTTCAAAAAAAAAAAAAAAAAAAAAAAAACCTGTCGACAAGCTGCTCTGTGAATTTTCCATTTTCTCCCTCATCGTGCTCAAGCTCCTACTTCACACACCTGAAAAAAAAAAAATCTATTTTTTGATCTGTAGACTCAAGCCATGTCACGTGAGCAGATATTCACACCGAACCAGGGGCCAGGTCTTGGCAACAAAATGGTTAAAACTTAACAGTGGGGATAAAATTAAACCTGAGAAATGTTTGCCACATTAAACTCTATGAAAATCCATCTAAAATATTTTTACATAAATATGGCGTGATTTTTCCCTGACAGGAGAAATGCAGGTTTAATGAAGAAAAGCTGAAGGAGAGAGAAAAATTACCAAGTGTGACGGTACAGGTCTATGACACCAGTGACTCGGGTGTCTGAGGCAGGAGGATTGCAAGTTCAAGGACTGCCTGGGCAACTTAGTAATAACCTGTCTCAAAATTTAAAAAAATAGTTCAAGTAGGCGGGGAAAACAGCAGGTTCAAGGCCCCTGGGCCGAACTCTAGGACAAAAAACAAAGAACCGTGCCAAGAAGAAAACAAGCCAGCCGGAAGCACTCTTCAGCTTCTCCATGCATCCTGTTCTCTCTGCATTTGTCTTTCTGTCTTTGGAGACAGTTTCATGTACCCTGGGCTAACCTTGAACTCCAGATCATCCTGTGTTCATTTCCAAAGTGCTGGGAGGGGTGTACCTCCATGCTGGGACCATTTCTTTCTCCCCCTCCCCCCACCTCCAAGAGACAGGGTTTCTCTGTGTAGCCCTGTCTGGCCTCGAACTCACAGAGATCCACCTGCCTCTGCCTCCCTAGTGCTGGGATTAAAGGTGTGCGCCACCACCGCCCTGCTTATTTCCTTTTTAATAATTAATTGGACTCCTGATTTTTGGTCTATTAGTGGTATACTAGGATCACTTTCTAAGTCTGTACAGTAAGTGCAGTGTTTTTAAAGGCTGCCATCAACTGTGCTCAGTTTTGCTGGCATGACAGCCCCGGGTTTTGTTTAGATTTTAGATATCAAGGTTGTTTGCAGCTCCCCATCAGTGTAAAGCACGCTGTGTTGAACACCCTCAGGGTCACATTCTCTGTGAGTCCTGGCTGGTCCTTAACACAAACTCCTGGTGCTTCCACTCAAGTGACTCCTGAGCTTGCCTCAGGCTGGACACGGTGGCAAATGTTCACAAACCCCACAGGGACGAGGCTCATATACAGTGTTCAAGGCCTGCTTGATCTCCACAGCAAGGCTCTGTCTCAAAAACAAAACTCAAAAACAAAAACCTGAAGAATGAGATCCTCAAACCTAAGGCAGTTAGCAGCAGAGGGGGGAAGCACCCGGGAGTCCACCTCAGCAACTCCACAGGATCGCGCCTTCTGCATGCATTTACACTAGAGGACTGGGGAGGGCATATGTGCCCGGGCAGGTGTGTGGAGGTCGGAGGACAATCCCCTGGAGTTGGCGCTCTCCACCATGTGGATTCAAGGGATTGAACTTAGGTCAGCAGGCTTGGCAGCAACCGCCTTGACCCACTGAGCCATCTCACCTGAGCCTTCATTGTGTCTTAAAGAGCTTCCCTGTCCCGTCCCCCCCCCCTCTCTCTCTCACACACACACACACACACACACACACACACACACACACACACACACACACACCATGGTAGAGGGACTGGAAAATAGCTCAGCAGTTAGCAGCACACACTGCCCTTGCAGAGGACCTGGGCTTGGTTCCCAAAGCATCAACCATGGCAGCTCACAAGCTTCTGGAACTCCAGTTCCAGGGGGTTCTGACACCCTCTTCCATCCCTGCACAGGCAAGGTGTGCAAATGGTGTGGTGTACCCATGCAAGCAAAACACTCCTACGTATAAAATGTTAAACTTGTTAAAAGGTAGGAAACA
Source organism: Peromyscus leucopus (assembly GCF_004664715.2). NCBI lineage: Eukaryota > Metazoa > Chordata > Mammalia > Rodentia > Cricetidae > Peromyscus > Peromyscus leucopus. Next base: position 62,509,000 of record NC_051086.1, read on the forward strand.
ATCAAGAGCCGTGACGGAATCCTGGGAAGGCTCAGCCAGGCAGCAGGGAAAGATCACAGGGTTGCAGTTTCCCCTGTGTGGCCAGATTTCAAACTTGCACCACCACGGTCCATTATGCTGGGACACAGACCAATCAGGTTGCAAGTTCAACCTCAGGCTATTACCAGCAGATGGCCCTGTCAGCAGCTAGTTTCCCCATGTGGACAGGGGGACTCTAGGCTGGGACACAGCATATCCAACTACCAGCTCAGGGACTAGGCACTCACACATTCATTACTTCATTTAAAAAATATGTCTAGCCGGGCGGTGGTGGCGCACGCCTTTAAACCCAGCACTCAGGAGGCAGAGGCAGGTGGATCTCTGTGAGTTCAAGGCCAGCCTGGTCTACAAAGTGAGTTCCAGGAAAGGCGCAAAGCTACAAAGAGAAACCGTCTTGAAAAACCAAAAAAAAAAAAAAAAAGTCTAAATGCTTGGCCTGCCTATGTGTCTGTCTGTGCACCATGTACATGCTTTGTGCCATCGGATGCCAGAAGAGGGCATCAGATCCTCTGGAACTAGAGTTACAAGCTGGTTGTGAGTGCTAGGAATCGAACCCAGGTCCTCTGGAGAAGCAGCAAGTGCTCTTAACCACGGAGCCTTTTCTCCAGGCTACACAGTAATAAGCAAAAGTGTGACGGCATAGGGATGAAGAAGGGATTTTTCCAGAGAAGCAGCCTCCACCCATTCACTTCACTTGTGGGTTTCCCATCTACACACATATTTCTACGTAACTATAGATGCTGCGGGCAGACAACTTTGCCATCTGGGTATTTATTTTCTCTTAATGTAATGCTGTAAACACGGTCAGGCTCTTTTCCCAGCCTTGTAAAGCAGCATCTGGGTCCGTAATAACCGATGCATGGCCCAATCACCCATCCAGCTACGGCACACGTGATTAGCCACGCCCTCGCACTGGACAGAGCTGTCTTTTCCCCTCCTGTACAAATAGTCTGAATATGTCTCATAAACTCTGCTTTGTTGCTAAGTCGTCGCCTTACGAGAAGCTCCCTGGGGAGACAGGACTGGACCAGACTGGACCAGACGCTGCGTACCGTGTTCTCCAGGACCATGTAAGAACAGGAACATCAGGACAGACCAAGGAGGACCTCCCATGCTGATGCTCAATACACACTCGTGGAATAAGTAAGGGTGACTCACCCACCTGATGACCTAGCAGTTGGCAGACCCATAACCTGGCAAAACCAGGGCTCCGCCACCTGCCCAGAGTCGGAAAATACACTTTGTGTAAGTCAGAAACATGGCTTTTTAGATCAGGTTTGCATCCTGGTCTCCATATTGTTTTTTACTCAAGATTAAGGGGAAAGGTTGGATGTGGTCCACCCACAGAGTGCTTGCCTGGTATGTGAGAGGCCCTGGGTTCCATCACCCTTGGCATGAGCCAAGGATGGTGGTGCAGCAGTCAGGAAGGTCAATAGTTCAAGGTCATGCTTGGCTACATAGCAAGTGAGAGGCTAGGCAATGCCACAGGAGAGACTGTCTCAAAACAACAACAACAAAGCATAATAAAAAGAATTTTTAAAGTAAGAAATAAGGTGCTGGGCATTGTGGTGAACACCTTTTCATCCCAGCACTCAGGAGGCAGAGGGAGGTGGATCCCTGTGAGCTCAATGCCAGCCTGGGCTATACAGTGAGACCCTGTCTAAAGAAAAGAAATGCAAGCCGGGCGTTGGTGGCACACGCCTTTAATCCCAGCACTCGGGAGGCAGAGCCAGGCAGATCTCTGTGAGTTCGAGGCCAGCCTGGGCTACCAAGTGAGCTCCAGGAAAGGCGCAAAGCTACACAGAGAAACCCTGTCTCAAAAAAACCAAAAAAAAAAAGGAAAGAAAGAAAGAAAGAAAAGAAAAGAAATGCAAAGAATGAATCAAGTTGCAAAACAGTTTCTACAGGACAGAGGCAGGGCCCACCGAAGCGTTCACACAGCACCCCAAACCTTCCTTCTCCTTACTCTTCTATTTTCACAGGCCCTCCCCGCTCCTTTCCTAGACTCTGAGTCCTGGGAGCAGAGGCAGGCATGCGGCACGCCCAGTGCAGGCTACCTCAGTCTCCTTCAGGGCTCTCCAGTGAGCTAGGTCCGCGCCCTTGGGCTTCTGCAGCCGCTTAGCAGACAGCACAGTCTGCCTCTTCCTTTACGGTCTGTGTCTCCTGTCAGCACTGAAGTGTTCGCCCCCCGGGGCTTAGTTTTACCCACTGTCTTCACAGTTATTCCACCCCACCCCACCCCCGAGACTCCCAGCAGTGCCCAACCCAAGTGGGCGCTAATCAAATACCTAATGAGAAAATAAAAGGCAGGCTGGGATTGCAGCGTGCACACAACCCTGAGTTTGATCTTAGCCTCGAGTAAGTCAGTATGGTGATGCACACCTGTAATCCCAGGACTTGGAACGTGAGGTGGGAGTATCAGAGTTCAGAGTCAGTCTTGGCCAAATAGCCGGTTCAAGGCTAGCCAGGGCCACGTGAGAAAGGGAAGGAGGGAGAAAATGAAAAAAATAAATAGCAAATTCCCGTGTGGAAATATTCTTATTCTGGGTCAGACGGTGTGCTCTACACAGCTCATCTCAGTAGCTATGAACAACAACTCTATCATAATCCTCCCTTAAAAATAAAGAAACGATTGCCCAGGCAGGCGAAGCGACTTGCCCCCAGACACAGCCGGGAGCCAGAGTTTGAGCTCTATCGAGCGTCAGAAGCTGTGGTCTCACCTACTATGTATGGTGTTGCTGCCCACCCACCCTCCCGGCTCAGCAGCCCAAACCAGACATGGTCAGTGAGCAGCCAAAGGCCCTACCTACATCCTGTGATCGAGAGGGGAGAGGAGGAGGCAGGGCCAGTGAGGCTGGGGAATTGGTCCCAGGAGCCTTCTCTGGCCCCACTTCCCCAGGGGAGCAGCAAGCTTGACGTTCGGAACCCAAGCGGACCTGGTTGGATGGCCCCAGAGTGGCGGGGGACAGTTTGCTACAGCCTGTGGGACTGGGGCTTTGGGCTGCCAGAGCAGGAAACCGATCAAGAAAACTGGGGTCAGAGCGGAAACTGGGTCTAAGATGCAAACTACCCAAGGCAAAGTCTGGATATCTGAGGCGACCGAGTCTTTCTAAGAGGAATCGGAAGCCACTCCGGTGAAGGAGGAGGGCTGAGCGTAAACGACCACACTTCCATTAGTCACATGGCAAGCCGTTAACACGTGTGGCTTTCTGTGCACAGGGATTACATGTGCATGAACAGCCCCCGCCCCGCCCCTCCTCCCTCCTCCTCCCTTCCCCCTCCTCATAAACCACCAGCCGACCACACAGAGAAGGTTTCTTATCCCCTCAAAGACAAGTTTCCATTTGCCAAGTGGAGTCACCCTGCTCTGTTCTGTCCCCTTGGCCTGGGTGAGTCAGGGCCACCAAGGGGAATCTCCCTGGGCACTTACCACCTTCTTTTTTAGTAAGGTCAACCACCAACACTTAAAATACAGCTGTGCCATGCGACACCAACCATACTGCCTTGCTCTTCACAGAGAACACTGTGGGATTCGAACCTGTGCTTGGCTCTGTGGAATCCAGTGCACCCCCACCAGAGCCTGCTCCTCACAGGAGGCCTCTCCCCAGCTTCCTCTCTACCCTGACTCTTTTCTGTTCCAACACTCTGTTTTTGTTGTTTCGTTTTCTGTCCTGTTGACAACTCTACAGTCTTCAAGATGGACAGAAAGGAGAGGTGTTTCAAAGCCTTTCTCCCAGCATGATTCCTATCGAACACACTAATCACTAGCAAATATGGGGAGGGGGTACGCACGTATCACAGCACTCACGTGGACGTCAGGGGACAACTTTCCGGGAGTCGGTTTTCCTCTTCCACCATGTGGGTTCTGAGGATCAGACTCGGGAGTCAGGTTTGGCAGCAAGCGCCTTTACCCACTGAATGATCCCACCAGTTCCCAAAGCCCAAAATAGGACCCAAGGTGAGGCAGATTCCTGAAGGGTGCAGTAGAATACAGCAGTATAAATCCAGGCAACTCTAGACTCCACCCGTGCCCTCAAGCCTGATTTCTTGATCCACAAGGTGGACGCACAGAGTTATCATGACTCCAAAATTCACTCAGAGAACTCCTGGGAAAAGTGTGTTGTGTCAAAATCAGTCAGATCCATCTCAGGCTGGCCCTCACTGTGGGGTGAACAGGGAGCCCAAATTCTCCTCCTTCCAGGATCCGGCCTTCCTGTCCATTTAGTGACAAACTCCCATGCAGGGAGCTTTGGGAGCTGGTTAACTCTGACCAACCCTGGCCCTACTCACTACAACAGAGCTTATGAGCCTTTCAGGACCCTCCAAACAAAACAATGGCCAGCCTCTTCCACCGGCCAGTTCCCCAGAACTGCATGAAACCTGCAGCTCTCCAGATGAATACATTCCAGGCTGTCCGAAAAAGATTTTGAAGGGTTTGGGACTATGGCTCAGTTGATAGAATGCTTAACCTAACATGCATGAAGCCTTGGGTTGGATTCCCAGCACCATAAAAACTAGGCATGGTGGGGCACCCCTATAACCCCAGCACTTAAGAGGTAGAAGCAGGAGAATTGGAAGTTCAAGATCATCTACATAGCAAGTTCAAGGCCAGCCTGGGATACATAAGATCCTGGCTCAAAAAATAAAAAAATAAAAAATAAAAAAAGATAAAAGACATTTTGAAGCATCCATCCACTCAGATTTCACACTCCTTCTTTGCCCACCCTAAGGAAAGAAAGCCAAGAAAAACAATACAATGTCAAGCCAGAGGTGGCAGGACCCTCCTCTAATCCCAGCACTCAGGAGGCATCGGTAAGAGGGTCAAGAATTCAAGCCCAGCCTGATCTATACAGCAAGCTCCTATCTTAGAAGACCAAGGGCTAGAGATACAGTTCAATTGCAGAATACTTGCCCAGCATGCATCAAACCCTAGGTGGGGGGAAGGGAAGAAGAGGAGGAGGAGAGGAAAGGAGGAGGGGAGAGGAGCAGAACACAACGCCCAGGCCCACCCTCCTGGCAGGAGCTAATGCCAAAGTCTTCGTAAAGATGGGGCAGCTCAGGGGGTTTCCCACGTCTTCTTAGGCACTGTTTCCCATAAGCGGGTGCCAGATAAACCACACCTGGTCTCCGCAGCCCTGCATCAGAGCTGGCCACCTCAGTTCCCAGCTCCTCCCTTGGCAGAGGTCCAAGGCGCCCCCAGTTGGGCTGGGACCATACTCTCGTCCCCACGGTGAGGGCTGGCAGCACCAGGTGCATTTCCCAAGACCTTACACACCTCGGTGCAGAAATGAGTCAGCCAGGCAGCCTGGGGAGCCTCAACCTCCTTCGCACCTCACTGACACCCCCTGCGGGTTTACTCAGCCTCACATGCCCCTGCCCAGCCAGCCAACTTGTTAGAGTCAATACACCTCGCAGACAGGTTCGCGCCATGCCACAGCGCAGTGTCCAGGAGAGGGCTGAGGAGATGCGTGGGGAGGAAACCCCCCTCCCTGCTGCCACTGTGCCCCAAGTACCCAGTCCGGCCTCAAGTACCCAGTCCGGCCTCAAGGCTACCACACAGGACAGTCTGTCTGCCTAGACCCTCTTCCCAGCTGCGGAGGCATTCTTGTTCCAGGACACACACACACACACACACACACACACACACACACACACACACACACACACACACACACACCTCCTCTCTGCCCACTTCCCACTCCTCTCGGTCCCTGGCTTACTGTGTCTCCTCCCACCAGAGAGGTCCCGCCCAGCCTTCCCTGCTAGGCTTTCCCAGTGTCTAAGGGAGCGTTCGGCACACAGCAGCTGCTCAATAAATACTGAATGAACGCACAGGTGAGAAATAAAAAGCAAATGCAAGATAAAGAATGATCTAACGGGACCAAAAGAGGTTTAATAGAGGGTATGGGAAGAAATGCACAAATAAATGGATTAGAAAACAAAGAAGAGAACTGGGAGCTGGCGCACGCCCCGAACTCCCAACCTCGGGGGTGGAGGCAGAAGGATTAACAGTTTAAGGCCATGATTGACAGCCATGGGGGGTTGGGAGGGGCACACAACACAGACACTCCAGGCTCTTCAACCTAAGATTTCCACTCCTGGGAAGTATCCTAAGGAAATGAGTTCAGAGCAGGAACAACAGAGGTGCTCGGAGAGGCTGACTCCAGTCACACTGTTGAAACAGCAGGATTCTGGAAACAACCGAAATGTCCAAAAACAGCGGCAACACTCTGGCAGGCGGCAGCGCCGCCGCCGCCACCACCGCCGCCGCTACCGTGAGAAGTGTGACACAGCAGTTAAAATGACAAGACCGGAGGGAACGTGGAAAGGTAGTGTGCTTTAAAATAATGCTAAGCAGAAGCCAGGCCTGCTGGCTTAGTCCTGAAATCCCAGCTACTCTAGAGACCGTGGTTGACAAGTTCAAGGCCTGCTACAGAGTCACCCGAAGGTCAGCCTGGGTGACTGAAAGTCCGGGTTTCAAAACTGAAAAAGTGAAAAGACACCATTGCCAATGTCGCTCATTAGGAAAGCGCTTGTCTATCTTACGTGAGGCCCTAGGTTCCGTCCCCGAGCCTGCAAAAGGTTCATTGATGCTGAGCAAGGAAACGTGTATGTGCGTTGAATTTCTTCTTAAATACTGCATGCTGTGCCATGAACCCTCTGCATCTGGGTAAGTTCTCACAAATGTCCAAAATAGCTTTGCACTCTCCTTATCTATCAGAAAGAAAAAAACACAACTACACAGAGAGCTGAGCAACTTGCCTGAGGTCAGAGATAGGAAGGAGTCAGGAAATGACTCTGTCACACTGGCCCCAAAGCCCATGCATACCCTGTATCCCCAGAGTGGCCCTTCCCATAAGGACATCATGCCTGTCTGTGTCTGAGAGGCTGAGCTCAGAAATGTCCAACAGTCAAAAAGGACAACACAGCACCTGAGACACTGCGGAACGCAGCAGAAACCTACAGGACCAAAAGCGAGCCACTGTGGTTGTCCAAAGACCCCGAGAAAAGCCATGAGAGAGCAGTCAGCAAAACCTGGCTTCTGGAAAAACCAGGCGGAGCCAAGACACAGACCTGCAGAGGCCAAGGAAGCTCCGGCTGGGTCTTGGATCTCACTCAGCCAGTCTAAACCAGCAGGGATGAGCAGAAGACAACATCCACCATGAAGTGCCACAGCTTTGGGGCACTTAATCCGTGTATGTTAAAGCGCCCTCATCTACCTAATGACAGGGAAGGAAAAGTAAGAAAATGTGCCTGCACCATGGAAAAGAGTGGACAGGCCATCCAGGTACCTCACAGACCACACTCAGTGTGATTATAGGATCCCAGCTAGGTCTTGGGGCAGGAGGAGAGCCCTGAGAATAAAGAAGTCCTCCATTACTAAAGGACCTGGCTAGAGTGGGAGATGGCAGGACTGACAGAGCAGAGTGGGACAAGCTTGGGGATCGTGGGATGGAGAGCCTGGGACAAGCTTGGGGATCGTGGGATGGAGAGCCCTCCTGGTCAAGGGATACAGGCGAAGCCCTGCCTGGGCTACCACTTCACAAGTGGGCTTCCTCAGAGAGGGAACAAGGCTGATGACCAAGACTGGCCAAAGCTGCTTCCTGTAGAAGCTTCCTCTGGTGGAGAATCACTACGAGGTGTGTATGGGGGTAGGGGGTTGGGGGTGGGGGGTGTCCTTCAACACATCCTTCTCTCTACCTTTGCATGTTTGAATATTTCCACAATGAAGTTTAAAAACACATAGCTAAGCACGGTGGTAGGCACCTGTAATCCCAGAACTCAGGGGCTGAGACAGAGGACTACCTTGAGTTCAGAGGCCAGCCTGAGCTCCAGTGCAGAGATCTTGTGTCAAACAAGGGGTGGAGAGATGGCTCGGTGGTTAAAAGGCATCTTCGGGTGTTCTTTCAAAGGACACAAGTTCAATTCCCAGCTCCCGTGTCAAGAGACTCACTCACAACTACTTGTAACTGCAGCTCCAGGGGGACCTGGTGCCTCTGGCCTCCACAGGCGCTTGCACTCACTTGCACACTTGCACACACAGACACAGACACACAATTAAAGACAAAACTAAAATAAGAAACAAACAAAAAGGCTGAGATGACAAGATAGCTCAGGAGTAAAGCACGTGCTGTGCAAGCTTGAAGACCCAAGTTCAATCCTAGGAAACCACGTAAAGGAGAAAACTGACGCGCTCCCTGGTGCATGTACACACACACACACACACACACACACACACACACACACACACACACAAAGCTTTTTTTTTTAATTAAGCTGCATTGCACAGGCCTATAATCCCTGCACTTGGGAGGTGGAAGAAGGAAAAGTTCAAGGTCATCTTCAGCTACAAAGTGAGTTTGAAGCTAACCTAAGCTGAGGCTCTGTCCTTCCCCCCGCCCCCCAAAAAAAAGCCAAGCAGTGGTGGCACAGGCCTTTAATCCTAGCACTAGGGAGGCAGAGCACGCAGATTTCTCTGAGTTCAGGGCCAGCCAGGTCTCCAGAGCAAGTTCCAGGACAGCCAGGACAACACAGAGAAACCCTGCCTCCAAAAAACAAAAACAAAAACAAAAAGGCCACCCAGCTTCAAATGACAGCTCTGCACATCCTGGGCTGCGCAACTCCTCACGCTCCAGTCAACTGAAGCTCCTTGCACCTCGGTTCCTTTCCTGCCGAAGAGGATGATGGGAGGGCCTGCCACACGCACCGGTGTGAGGAGGATGCGCCAGAAAGTGCTCCTAGCAAGGAGGCCAGGGGAGTGAGCAGGCAGGAAAGTGCCAGCTACAGTGACACATCCATGTTAGAGCAGGTACTGAGGGGCGGTTTAGAAAACGCCATGTCCACCTGACTTGGCGATCTGGGGAAGAGGGGCGCCGCCACTTCAGGCAACAGAGAGGGAGCAGAGGCTGGAGAGGCTGCCCCAGCCAGCTTCTTCGGGCCTAGGGGGACAGAAAAGGCTCCGCCTCTCTCACAAAAAAGCCACCACCAGCAACAGGAAGCTGCTTCCTTTCCTCTCCTTCGGAGCCAGCATTTCCTTTTTTGTTTGAAAAAGCATTCCTTGTCTGCAGCCCTTCCCCTCCCCTCCAGCCCCAGGCTCAAACGCACCCACAGCCATCTGTATGTCTCCCACTTTGTTTTCTGCCAACCAGGAATGGGGGAGGGCGGGAGGCGGGATGCCCAGGCAGGCAGACCTCTCTGTCTTCCAATGGTGGAAGGATGCAGTGCCCAGGAGACCCCTGCCACCAAATCTCAAGCACTGTCCTCAACAAAAGGCCACTTCTCCCAATGGCTGAGTCCACTGGGGCTTGGGCTCCGTGCCACCCCCAAACCCTGCCTTGTACCTACAGTTTATAAAACACCTACAATAAAACCAATACTGGCTCCACCTGGGCCTACAGTTTCTGGTCTCTTTCCTTGGGGGGTGGGGGGGGGGCTGGGGGAGAAGCCCTGGAGGAGTCCTTAGGGAAGCCCTGCAGAACTTCTCAGGACCTTTAAAACAAATTCTTAGCCTCTGAAGTTGTGGGTGGTAGGGAACCAACATAATACATTCTCTACTTAAAGCCCTCTTCCAGAGGAGCATCTTGCAGTATGGAAAAGGCTCAAATCAAGCCTTTTGGGACCCCAGGCTTAGAGGGACAGTAGTCTAAGATGCTGTCCAGTGAGGCAGAGAACACTCAGATCACTTTTTTTAAAATGGGCTGTAACTGGGGCTGGAGGGTGATGGCCCAGTGTTTAAGAGCACCGGCTGCTCTTCTGGGAGGCCCTGGTTCAGTTCCCAGCTCCCACATATCAGCTCCCAAACACCTGTAACTCCAGTTCCAGGGAATCCTATGCTGTCTTCTGGCCTCTGTAGATACCAGGCACACGCACACACACACACACACACACACCCTGCCCCCCTCTCTCTGTCTGTGGATCAGGATGTAGCTCTCTTTTCCTGCACCGCGCCTGCCATGCCTCCCCTCCACGGTGATAATGGACTAATCCCCTAAAACTGTAAGCAAGCCCCCATCGCAATGTTTAATCTTCTAAGAGCTGCCTTGGTTATGGTGTCTTTTCACAGCAACAGAACAGTGACTGAGACACACACATAAAATAATAAGCCTTATAAACGTAAAATGATTGCTAACTTTTTTTTTTTATATATAACGAAATTCTCTCTGCATGGGGCAGGCATGGTGGTATAGGTCTGAAATTCCCGCACAGAGGAGGCCACGGTTCCAGAAGGATCACTGCAACTTAGAGAACCGCCTGGTCGAAACAGCAAGTTCCAGGCAATGAGGGCTAAATAGGGGGGTTATTTAGATAGAGACTGTCTTTTAAAAATGAGGGGAAAATCTAAAACTCAAATTAATCAGCTAAGGTGGTTTCAAAGCCTTCAGATACAGTAGAAGACCTCGCCACCGCATAGGCAGGCAGCTTACCTCACATCTGCAGAAAGCCAAACCCTCCCGATCAATAACCTGCCAATACAAGCCTGCAGTTGGTGCTGTGTGGAAATTCATTTTTCCTAATCAGAGCTGGCTGGTTCCTGTACTGCATATTTTATTCCCCATTTCCCCCCTTAAAACTGTGAATTCAAGTGTTAGCTCATTCTTGTCATTATTCCCAGGGCAGAAAAATGAAGGGGTGGGGGTGGGGGGCAGCATACAAGTAGAATGGCTTCGACGTGGCAATCTGCCCAGTTAAAAACGCTCTGCTGCCCACCAACAGCGGAACAGAGAGAACGCAGACATGTTCAAACGCACAGGTTTGATGGGTGGAGGTGGTGGTGGTGGTCGTCGAGACTGAGACGTCTTTTCAATGCCTAAGAATCCATGACACAGTTTTCTCGGCTCAGTAGCCGGCCCCAGAGGAAGCCTCTGCATTTCCACCTGGGTTTTAGCATAGAAAAAGAAGCAAAGAGGATGTCGGAAACGACCATCCACACAGCACCAACCGCAGGCTTGTATTGGCATCATATTGATCGGGAGGGTTTTCTCTCTGCAGATGTGAGGTAAGCTGCCTGTGTGGCTGTGGGGTCTCCTACCACATCTGGAAACAACTAGAAAAAAAAAATCATATCTCTTTCTTTCCTCCGTTTTTTAAGCTCGAGGACAATTTTATGAGAATGTGAAAGGAAAAACAAGACAGGCGGGTTATAAATCACCGGAGCTGCTGGAAGGAGGGAGATGAGAAGATGAAGAGAGAAAACTACGCTTTCAAGGAAGCGGTTAGGTCCGGCAATGGAGGAACCGGAGGGGGTGCTTCGGGGAGCAGGTGAGAAGCCCAGGGTGTGCAGGAAGGCAAGCTTAGGCTTTTGGCCAGTATCCAGAAAAAGATAAAGAAAAGGAAAAAGTTATGCTTCTCTGAGTAAGTGAAAAGTGAGCAGGCCACATGACAGGCCTCACCACATAGCCCATGGCTAGCCTGGAACTCACACTATAGCCTAGAGACCAGGCTGGCCTTGACTGTGAGACGCTCCCCACCCCCAACACCTCTCCGAATGCTGGCACTGAAAGCGAGTGTCATCAGGCCTACGTCATTACGATTATCTTGACAGCAAAACCAAGGCTGGATATCACAAAAACACACCATGTACATGAAGGTTTCATACCCCAGGCTCCTCAGGAGGGAAGGTTTGCAGGAGAGCTAGCTGTCAGTGAGCAAGCCGTGAAAGAACAGAGTCGGGGCCAAAGACAGTCCATTCAGTCAGACACCAGACAGTCTGGGTGTGGTGGTGTAAATAGAAAGGATCCTCCATTCAGGCGGAGCCAGGCCTACACAGGATACTTCAGACAGCTCTCCAAAATCCCACCCAACCCCCAGGACCCCTCCGACTAGATGGAGCAGAGAAGGCCAGGCCATGCTTCCTCTCCTAGGAACTCCTTAGGACAAAGTCTATGTCTTCCCTGTCAGTCGGTCAAGATCAAAGCGCTGTCTGGTGTCACTCAGGAGAGAGACTCCCAGCTCAGGGCTCTTCTGTTAACCACTGTTAATTCTCCCTAACAGGTACTCCACTTAGGCAAAGGTGCTTACTGCCAAGTCTGCTGACCGGAGCTAGATCCTGGGACCAACTCCTTCCTACAAGTTGTGATCTGACCTTCGCTTACACACTGTGGCACACACACCCACATCCACACATCCACATACATAAAGAAAGGTAATTTAAAAATCAATGTGTTTAAAAACATTTTCTTTAAATGGACAGACACTGGATAGCTGAAGATTCGGCTCAGTGGTTACAAGAACTGGCTGCTCGCTGGGCAGTGGTGACGCATGCCTTTAATCCCAGCACTCGGGAGGCAGACAGAGCCAAGCAGATCTGTGAGTTTGAGGCCAGCCTGGTCTATGGAGCGAGAAGCAAGACAGGCACCAAAACTACATGGAGAAACCCTGCCTCAAAAAACCAAAAAACCAAAAACAAAAACCAGTAATAATAAGAACTGGCTGCTCTTCCAGAGGACCTGGGTTTGATCCCCAGCATCTATATGGTGGCTCACACATCTGTTAACTCCAATTTCAGGCAACCTGACACTTTCTTCTGGCCTCTAAGAGCACAAGGCACATATATGGTGCACATACACACATGCATGCAGGCAAAACGCTCATATGTATAAAAAAATTTTAATGTAAAGACACATACTAAATATATTCATACATTTTTAATTCAGCAAAATCTTACTTGCATCAAGATATGCCATCATGTCAAAAAAAATAAAAATAAAATAAAAGTCAGCTTTGAAAATTGGAATAGGCTGGCAGTGATGGCACACGCCTGTAATCCCAGCACTCAGAGGCAGAGTCAGGTGGATCTCCATGAGTTCGAGGGCAGCCTGGTCTACAGAGAGAGTGTCAGGAGAGCTAGGGCTACACAGAGAAACCCTGTCTCAAAAAAACCAAAAGAAAAAAAAAGAAGAAGAAGAAAATTGGGATCTGGTTAAAGGAACGTGTGGCATGGTGCATGACGGTCACTCATGGTGGCACTGCAACGTGCACATGTTGAGGCAGAGACACCTACAAGGCACACGCTGCAAGCACACGCATGTACCTTTCCACGCAGAGGCACAGTAGAAAGCTAGGAGTCAGGGGGGGAAAAAAACGGTCCCAGGGCTTGGCTCTGACAGGCGGCATAATAGGTGATTCTTCTATTATCTAGCACGGTTCCCTTTTGCAGAGGGAACATGTATTAATGTGTATCATAAGCACCTGCAATTAAAAGTAGCAAGTTAGATAGATATTCTTTGTCTCAAGAATTGCTCAGAAAGAATAACACAGATAACCATTAAAAAAGAAAACAAAACTGAGTGAGCTCGGCACAGTGGTGCACACCTTCAGTCCCAGCACTGGGGAGGCAGAGGCAGGAGGATCTCCAGGTTCAAGGCCAACCTGTCTACATATCTAGTTCTAGGACAGCCAGAGCTGCATAGAGAAACCCTGTCTCAAAAAAAAAAAAAAAAAAAAAAAAAAAAACAAAAGAAAAAAAAAATCTCTGAGTAAGTTGATCTCATAGCAGCTTCTCCTTTCTCAGAATGAAATCAGCAGGGTTGGGTGCCCCACCTCCTGCTTTGAGAATGTGCTGAGCTGAATGGGAGGGAAGTCATCCACCATTCAAACTCAAAGGCTGGACAGGGCAGTCACCCATCAACTCAATGGGCTGGAATTGAGCCAATCCTGGGCCAGTCCTTCATGGCTGACCAAATCCTCTCCCACCCCTCCCAACAGCAGTGTTTCTAGAGGCAGCTAGCTGCCAAGGTTGCAACAGGAGTTCCCAAGACCAGGGTGTGGTGTGGTGGCACACGCCTGTACTTTCAGCACTGGGGATGCTGAGGCAGAAAGATCACTGCAAGTTCAACACCAGTCAACTCAGACTCAACTATCTACTGACTCAGGCTCTCTGGCTCTCCTAGCTCCCGTTTCCCGATCTTCAAATTGGAAATCTCCCAGGCTGCAGAAAATGGTCACTGTATGAAAGCATATGTTAAGGGCTACTGGAGGACTTCACACGGAGCGCGTTCAAGAATGTTCCTCACGTATGTGGACGCTCTCATTGCGGAGGTCACTCCCATGAACGTTGGTGCACCTGCAGCTAGGAGGCATTCCATCCCTCCTCTGGGCCGCAACCCCAGCCTCCAAGTCCCCAGCCCTCCCTGGCTCACAGCCTTCACACACAGACATCCTCCTTAGGCATCCTGTGAAGGACATTTGGGAAGTGGGTCTATCCAGAGGAAAAGTCGCCAAGTGAAGGCCAACACCCTCTGAACTAAATGTAAAAAAAAACGGGACAGACAATCTGCCCTGCAAGGACATTTAAAACAAAAACAAAAACCACAGCTCAGGGGGCTGGCAAGATGGCTCAGGGGAATAAAAGGGCTTTTTCAGCTAGCCTGATGACCCGAGTTTGATTCCCTGAACCCACGGGGTAGAAGGAGAAGACCGACTCAACCAAGCCGTGCTCTGACCTCCACAAGCACGCCGTCGATAAACCAAGGTAACGAAACCATTTTAAAGCTCAGCCCAAGGACCCAACCGAGGCTTTGTCACCTTCCCACACATCTGCAGACACCGCCAGTGTCACCACAGGCCAGCACCTTTGTGCATGCTCCCTCTCTGGACCACAGCCAGCAGGCAGGCAGGGAAGCATCTGGTATGGAATGCTGCTTCCCAGGATGATGAGCCAAACCAGGTGTCTGAGAGAGGAAAGAGCCCTGCAGCCAGGAGGCGTTCCGTCTCTATCCCAGGCGGCAACCCTGGCCTCCAGGCCCCGGGTGCGGACGCGATAAGGTCTCCCTCCAGCCAGCGGCAATCCAGCCCTCCATGGCTCACAGCCTTCACAAACAGCACGTCCTCCTTAGGCGTCTTCTGAGGGTCAGTTGAGAAGTGGGTCTGCCCAGGTTAAAGGTCACCAAGGTGAAAGTTGACACCAAAAGACACAGGCCCTCAGCTCCATGTCCCTTTGGTGATATCTGGAGTTTCTCGGGCAAAAGGTTAAAATCAAGGCAGAGGAATGATTCTCTCCAGACACTACCTGGGTTAGGAAAAGAGAACCAGGTTCTAGTCGCATCCTTCTAGGGAAGTCTGACTTGGAAGCAGTCACCGAGGCTCTGGCGATGTTTCCTATGGAACCAGTAAGTCAGACTGACCGATTCTACGGGATTCCTAACTCAAGGCCCACTCGAAGCTCTCTGCCATTCATGGTAGTGGAGGCCTTGCTGTTCACCTGCCTGGTTACCCCTTTAGATGGAACATGCCCCTCACATCCAAAGACCCCACCTACCAGAGTCCAGGTAGCCACCAGCTGGGATTACCGTCAGCACATCAGTAGTTACGGAAGGCCTGGCCAGTGAACACATCCTCCCACTCTTGGTAGTTCCACTGGAGAATTCCAGGGGTCCCAACACAGAAAGAACACTCTGAACTCTGCCCAGCCCACTGGATGAAGCCTCTCTGCTTTCCAAGCACAGCAAAGTCTCCAAGGTACCTGCTCAGGGAAGTGACCAAAAGCAGAGACTGTCCCATGACTGCTTCTCTTAGCCTCTCTCCAGAAAGGACTCATGAGCAAAGAAAGCCCTTGAGGGACCCTGCAACTGGGACAAGACACCGAGCCTGTTTGTGGGAGGCACTAGTACACTGGCAAAAAGAAACAGACTCCAGAGCACCAACCATGTGAACAAGCATGAGACAACGTGAGTGAATGCACTGTACACCACTATCTCCCCCCAGAGGGGACCCACAGGGAACCCACAGATGGGGCCAACAGACCCAGCTGTACAGAAGCCAGGTGCCCCTCCATGGGCACAGCTGGAGAGTGACAACATCCCCCCTTGCTTCATGGAGTAGTGGTCAGACCTCTTGAGGGCCTGCCAGAGACAGGGCACGAGATTCTACCCCATGACACAGCCCCACAACTTCATTCCAGAAGTCTCCTGCCTGCCCTTTCCTTTTTGACAGGGGAAATGTGTGTGATGAAGTTGGTGGAGCTTCAGTAAATCCTTAGAGGTTGAGAGGAGGCCAGCACACTGCTGGGCAGGCAGGGGGTGAACATTAAACCTTGGCTCCTTTCTCCTCCTCTTAAATGTAGTACTGGAGATTTAAACACAGGGTCTTACGGATACCAAGCAAGTGTTCTATCACGGAGCTACACTCCCCACCCGGTTTAATTCCCTTTTCGACCTGGACTGCTCCACAGAGCAAAGTCATCAGCAGGTAGCATATCATCATGACCTGGGACCTTCACAAGCAGCCTCTCTCTGGTCAGGGTCTCACAGGGGAAATCCCACACGCTGTTGCTCTCATCAAGAGTTTTTAGCTAAGAAGGGCCAAAGTGGGCTGGGCCTCTTGAGATTCTGCCAGAAGTCTGATAGAGTTGTATAAGCCAAGCTCTTTAACCAGACACCTGTGATCCTGGCACTCAAGAGACAGAGACAGAAGACTAGCCACGAGTTCAAAACCAGCCTAATCTGTATGCTGAGTTCAGCCAAGGCTACATAAGACCTATCCCTAGGTTACACACACACACACACACACACACACACACACACACACAATCAGAAATCTGGGGCTGGAAAGGGGGCTCAACAAAAAGTTGAAAGAATTTCCTGCCCTTGCACAGAATTCAAGTTCATTTCTCGGCATCCACCAGACAGTTAACCTGCAACTCCAGCTCCAGGGCATCTGATGCCCTCTTCTGGCCTCCTCAGGCTCCTGCACACATGTGGTGCACATAAAGTCACATAGAAACACTTTAAAAAAATCAGAAACTCAAGAGGACATTGAGACTAGCCCAAGTTAGGTGCCTTTCTACATGCTGCTGGGGTGAGCTGCCCTGATCCAGCCTTCTGGGATTGCCTCCAGCCATCACCTGGGGAAAATCAATTCTATGTGCTTCTTCTCCTAAAGGCACCCTGTACATCGATGTCGCCAGGCCCCAACCAGAAAGTTTATAGCTGGACTTTTGGTAGCAGGGCAGACAGACTCCATCAGACCCTACAGCTGAAAGCACTCCGTCTCCACTTTACAGAGGGGAAGGTTGAGAGGAGAAGTTATCAAGCTTGCCCAAGGTCGACAGAAACAGGACCAACTACAAAGCTGTGTGGGCCTTCTGTTCCCCAGCACACCGGCGGTCAAGATGCTCACAAGAGGAAAGGCAGCTCCTACACAAGCTGTCCAGTACATCTGGTTTTTAGTGCTGTTCTTAAACAGGGACATCTACACAGAAGAGCATATACAAATGTTTAACTCAACCCAACTGAGTGTGTGTGTGTGTGTGTGTGTGTGTGTGTGTGTCTAAACCACAACAGAATGCAGAGCTTTTCAGAAACAGCCTGAAGGGAACCACCCAACCTCTTCCAAGCAGATGGGGAAGCTGAGGCCCCAGGGATGAAGTGATTCACCCAAACTAGCTGGTAACAGTCCCAGGGAACCAGTTCCGAGGTCAAAATTCCCATTTGAAATGTCACCCAAAGTCTTGTCTTTTCAGGGACCAGAAAGACCCTTCAAATACACTGCAAAGAACAGGGCATGTGTCCTGTTCATACTGCACATGACCCCTGGGCCTTTGAATACCACCAGGGATGACCTCACAATGCACCCAGTAGGGAGGCTGCTGCCTAAACAGCTGAGAGGCCTAACAGCTGGAGGCTCTGGGGTATCCTAAATGCCACAACTTTGTCAACATTAGAAAACAAAGAAAATTGGCAGAGAATAAAGAGTAAGCCATTCTCCATACACCCTGGGATTCAGGAGCACCTCAAAGGGACATGGGGAGGACCAAAGGAGGCCAACACAGAACATTCTCTCTGCCCAACAACGCATCTTGGCTTTCTTCTTTGCATTGGTTCTGGGTTTCTTATTTAATAAGACGGTTGGTTACATCTACAAACAGCTCAAGACATACACTGCTGGACAAGACCCCGGAACTAAGACACACAGGCCTCCTATTGTCTCAGCTTCAACACTGAACTTTGTGGGGCACACACACTCAGCTGTGTTCAAGAAATCCACATGCAGAAAAGCCCAGTGCAGAGCTTTGTGGGTTTGTTTTTTAAGCAAAGCCCTGGTCGGTCCTGCTATAGCAACTGTAACAAAAAAACAATAATAATAGCCAGCCCTGGTTGGAGTCTCCCAGTGTCCCTGGCTTTGTGACTTTTCTGAAAATACAGCTAAGGGAGAGTCACCCTGAGCATTTTGGATCAAACAAGAATTCAGGCTTGTGGTGTGAAGGAGGGAGGACTGGTCTTGTAATAATTACAGCAATCACTGGCTGGCTTTATGACAGCTGGCAGATGCAATTAGCAACGTTTTGTGTGTGTGTGTGTGTGTGTGTGTGTGTGTGTGTGTGTGTGTGTGTGAGATCACATATCTAATAAAACAGACATCCTCAGACCTACAGGAGCGCAGATAAGACAATGCCAAGCGAGGAAAGACCCTTCTTCAGGACAGAGCTATTAACTGACCCCTGAACTTTCAAAGGTCTTCCCGTCCCTGCAAGTGTGCTGGGAAGGCACTAGTTTTTCCTCCAGTATGTAAGGGGTGGGGGAGCTCCCCCTTCTGAAATCCCAACCACCTTGCTGGCTGGTCCTTCCAAATCCTTTTAATGCTGCACTTCCCAGCTATAATTTGAGAGAAGACAGCTCACACATCTTATTTTTCATCGCACTCCAGGTCATCTGTCAGCAACCCCCCCCCCCTTAAGTAGTGTGTTCTTACCAAAGGTTCCCTTCCCCGGTATAATCCTCCCTAGGCCAAAGCCCAACGTTTGGGGTGGCGTGGGGAAGTCAATGGGTAATTTCAATTAAGCAGTGAACTGCTATGACATCGCGAAAGAAAAGCACCCCAACGCCTCAACAGCAAAAATGCTGTTTCAGCAAACACTTTTTGAAAAGTGGCAGACAAGACCTGGTGGAAAGGAAAGGAAACAGGACAAAAAGAGTGGGTAGTGAGGGAAAGTCAGTGCCACCGGGCGACGCTCACACTTCAGGGGACGTCCCCCCATCACCCCAGCCCACGCTACCGGGCTTAAGCACACCGAGAAAAGTCCAGCGCGTGATTCAGTGGGACAATGACTACTATGGGCACTGGAAATGGAGTGAGGGCGGAGAGGGGTTTGCAGTGGGATGCCCGCGAGCATCCTACCCGGCACGCGGGTTCTAGAGCCTCCATCCAGGCCCCCACTATAACACCCCTTCCCCCAAATCTTTCCAAGGTGAGCGCTGGTCGTAGGTCCTCAAGCCACCGCATCAGCGAGCTCAGGCAAGGGAGGAAGACTCTAGCCAGCAGACCCGGCTGCAGGATGCAACTCGGGAAGGAAAGCAGCGGGGCGGCTCCCGGGGCACAGCCGGATCGGGATCACGAGCGCCGCGGCCCCTTACCTCCAGGGTCCGGATCTCCTGCTGCGTGAGGTCGTTGGACACAGAGCACTTGGTGCGCAGCCCGCGCAGACTGCCGATGGAGATATCGATGAGCTTCTGCAGCTGACCGCACTGCTGCAGCGCCCGGCTGGCCGCGGCCCCTGCGCCCCCGTCCGCGGCCGCCGCGGCGCCCCCGCCACCGCCCTCCTTCTTCTCACCCATCGCCGCCGCGCGCAACGCCGCTCTATCCATGCCTCGGCATCGGGGCCGCGGGGAGCCGAGGCGAGGAGCCCGGGAGCACGGGCGCCTCGGCAAAAGAGCCTTGAACCGGGAGGGCTGCACTAAAAGCGCCCCCTCGGCGCCGCCAGATCCTGAAGTCCTAAGAGCCGGCCGCCCAGTCCGCTCCTCCCGCCGCCCAAACGCGGCGGCAAAGCGAAAGCCTCCGCGACCCGACGGCTGCGGTTGCCGGAGCCTTTAAGCGGCCGCGGGGGCCGGATCGAGGCCGCGGGGCGTGCTGGGACTTGTAGTCCGCGCCGCGCCGTCTGCCTCCTGGCCCGCGCCCTCGGGGCCCCGCCCGCACTCTGGCCCCGCCTGCCGCCTAGGAGGGGGATCCTCTGCGCCTGCTCCAATTCCTGCGCATCGTGGTCTTGGGAGCCTGGTTCCCCATCCTCCTCAGTTCCTTCACTCCCATTTTCCACCTACTACCACCTTCTCACACACGCAAGCGCACACATATGAGTAGCTTCCCACGACTGGCGAATGGGGTGGGGCAGGGGCTGATGGTTCACACTCAGATGAGCCCTGTAAAGTGGGATATTGTATGGGAATGCGCTAAGGATGTAGCTCAGCGGCAGAACATTTGCCTGGCAATCATAAGGCCCTAGGTTTAATTCCCCAGCACTATCGAAGGAAAGGGGAAAGAACACCTCCACCCCCCACCCACATCTAGTTCTCACAACACTTGACCCTGAGTTGTGCTTGTGTTCGCATAGACCTTGACCCTGAACGGTCTATACTAAAGTTAATGGACAGGCAAGGAGAAAGGACTTTCTTCTGCGTTCCATTTACTCAACAAAGTAAGTTTAGAATCTCATACCCTGCAGATGACACGTGGACAGCACATTAATTAGTTAAACACTTCTAAGAGTTTTCGGAGCAGAGAGAACCTGAGTTCAAATTTGATTTCCACCACTCCACTGCTTGTTATGTGAACTTAGGCAAATGGCTCTTCTCCGGGTTTCCCCTTCACATCAGAAGAGGTCACAGCCACCTAACCCGGGTTTCTAAAAGGGAGATTATGTTTGCACAGCACCCAGATTAATTATTGGCATCTGTGGTCATGTATAAACGCTAGCTCCTTGCTAAACTCAGACTTCCTGAATGAAATCCTGAACCCAAGCAGTCAGTGGCTACAGCGGTGGTATTTCCCAGTACTTCCCAACCCAGCATTTAAGCCTCGCCACACCTGTTCACTCTCCTCTCCTATCAGTCTGTCTCATCTACCAATTTTTTTTAAAAAGGGAAAATGAAACCAAGTGTGGTGTCACACATGTTTAATTCCAGCACTCCAGAGGCAGAGGCAGGAGGATCTCCATGAGTTCAAGACCAACCTAGATCTACATAGTAAATTCAAGACCAGCTTGGGTCATATTTCTATCTAGTCAGGTCTTGCCTCAAAGGGAAAGTGGTGTGGTGGAGAGATGGCTCTCCAGTTAAGAGCACTTGCTCCTGCAGAGGATCCAGCCAATAGCTCACAATCCACCTATAACTCCAGTTCTAGGGTCTCTGAAGTCTTTTAAGCTATGTAGGCACCAAGTAGTCACATGGTGCACATACATACATGCAGGCAAAACACTCAAACACATACAATAAGATGAACCTAACACAGCAAAACAAAATCACTGTTACAGCAAGGTGTGGTAGCTTATATCTATAATGCCAGCACTCTAGAGGCTGAGGCAGGAGGATTCCTCACTTGAGACCAGCCTAAGCTGTATAGTGAGACCCTGTCTAAAGAATGAGGATGATACAGCAATCCCCCTCGGCATGAACAAGCGCCCTGTGCTGTACTTACCAATCCCCCAGCCCTGACTTTCACCTTAGCCCCACTCCAGACCCTGCATTTACCCTGAAATAAAACTGGGACGGTGCTTTTTCAAGCTTGAGCAAGCATCACAATCAGCCAGAGGGCTTGTTTATCCTTGGATGATAGCCCCAGAGCCTGTAGTTTCCTGATCCATAGATCCGAGACTGGGTCTTGAGAATTTGCGTTTCTAGCACATTCTTGGGTGGTACTGATGCTGCTAGTGTGGATACCATGCTTTAAGAAGTCACAGTGCAGGACAGCTGTTTAGCTTGACCTGTTTAAGGGCCCCCTGGCAGTGGGATCAGGATCTGTCCCTGGTGCATGAGTGGGCTTTTTGGAACCCAGTACCTATGGTGGGTTCAGCCTTGGTTCAGGGTGAGGGGCTTGGACCTGCCTCAACTGAATGTACCAGGTTCTGCCAACTCCCTATGGGAGGCCTTGCCTTGGAGGAAGTGGGAGTGGGGGTAAGGTGGGGAGAAAAGCTGGGGGGCAGGGGGAGAGAGGAGAGAGGTATCTGTGGTTGGTATGTAAAATGAACAGAAAATTTCTTAATAAAAAAACAATATACAAAAGGAAAGAAAGGAAGTCACAGTGCAGAAGGTAGATGGACTAGACTTCTCAGTCACTCCCCACCTTATTGTTTTGAGGCAGGGTCTCTTACTGAACCTGGGGGTAGCCAGTTCTGCTAGACTAGTTAGCTAACAGGTCTCGGGAAATGCAGGCATGCACTGCTGCCCCACCTTCTACATGGGTGTGAGGGCATCAGACTTTGGTCCTCAGGCTCACATGGCAAGCACTTTACCAACTGAGACATCCCACCAGCTCCTGGGACCCTGCTGTCCTATGGTCTGTGGCATTCATGCCTACCCATGCCACCATGGCGGCACCAGCAGGGCTACAGACTAGACAAGTGCCAGCCTCTTGCTGCTATCCTTGGGCACCTGACCACATGTGGCATATGCATACGTTCACACACGTACATAGACGTAAGTAAAGATAAAAATAACTCTAAATGAAACACACACACACACACACACACACACACACACACACACAGGTCAACAATACATTACCCAAATAAATTCAGTGAGTGTTGGGCGCTATAAAGAAAGAAGTGTAGTCAAGAAAGAACTCTGATTACAGAGCTGAGATTTGTTATTTCTTTTCACTATTCTTTTTTAATTAATTTATTTTTATCTTATGTGCATTGGTGTTTTGCCCTGGGTGTCAGGTCCCCTGGAGCTGGAGTTACAGACAGTCATGAGCTGCCATGTGGGTGCTGAGAACTGAACCCAGGCCCTCTGGAAGAGCAGTCATGCTCTTAACCACAGAGCCATCTCTCCAGCCTGTTAATTACTTTTGTTTTGTTTTTGAGGTAGGGTCTCATGCATCCAAGACTCCCACTCACTATGTAGCTTAGGGTGTGACTTTTATCTCCTGATCCTCCTGCCTCTCCCTCCCCAGTGATAGGACAAGTGTGTGCCACCACACTCAGCTGAACAGAGATCGGAATCGGGAGATGAAGCTGTGCACGTGGTTCTCCAGGACAGCACCACTCCAGGCAAAGGCCCAAGGGCAGAAAGTTGACATACTCCACAGTGTGTTGAGAAAGAGCAAATGGAAAGGATATGGGAAACTGTTAGGCCTCCCTACATAATGGAGGCTGGCTTTGAACTCGCTATGTAGTTTCCAGGTTGGCCTCAAGTCTATAGGGATCCTTTCATCTTGGGTTCCTGGTATGGAGTGTGCCGCCATACTTACTTACTTACTTTTACTCCCTCGCTCCATCCCTCCCTTCCTTCCTTCCTCACACATGCTAAGCAAACACTCTTACCCCTGAGCTGCATGCCCAGCCCTTTGGATGTCTGTATAGGTATATGAGTGTGGTGTGTGTGTAATGTGTGTCCAGTTGTGTGTGTGAGTACCTGTGTCTGTATGATTGCTCATAGAGGCCAGAGGAGGACGTCAGGCATCATGGTCTATCATTTTCTGCCTTATTCCTTTGAGATAGTCTCTCTTTTGAAAAGATTTTTACATTGTTTGATTTATGTGTATGTGTGTATGTATGACACATGTGGAGGCCAGAGAGAGGTTTTGGATCCATAAAGCCAGAGTTCTAGACAGTTGTGAGCTACCTAACATGGGAATCGCACTCAGGTCCTCTGGAAGAACAGCAAGTGTTCTGAACCACTGAGTCATCCTTCCGGCCCTAAGAAAATCATTTAAAGTACCCGAAGCATCCAGCAAACCCCAGAAGGAATTCTGTCTCCCCTCCCCCACCTCCATGGACAGTGCTGGGGTTCCAGGTACACAGGTTGTAAGGATTATGTCCTTAATTACGTCACTAGCCTGTGTCCCAGCCTAAAAAGCGGGCGTGCCCTCTGTGCCCTCTCTTCCGTATTCTCTTCCCTCCACTCAGTCTCTCTCTCTCTCTCTCTCTCTCTTTCCCTCTCCCTCTCCCTCTCCCTCTCCCTCCCTCTCTCTCAATAAAGCTCTAGAAAGGTAACCATGGCTCATGATTCTTCCGTCACCGACACATCCAGCGCTCTCCTCCGTCTGCATGGCCGCTGCGGACGGCGGCCAGCCACAAGCTTAATCAACACAGGTAGCCACACCCAGCTTTTCACACAGGTTCTGGGAATTGAACTCAAGTCCCCCCGTGCTTGTACAGTAAGTGCTCTCACCCTCTGAGTCATCTCCCCCCCAAGATGCACTTTCTCTATTGATATTACACACATCTGCATGTCTGTACTTTCCTCATTCCATCCATGCAGCAGATACTCACTGGGGTGCAAAGACCATGTTCAGCACAGGGCCACACTCTGGGGACACAGCCGAGATGAGTAGAATCGTCCCTCCGTATCTTCAGGGACTTTCTGTAGATCCCCGCCTCAGAAGATGAACTAGCCTCTTACAGAAAACCGTGTAGTTATAGCAGAGCGTGGTGGCATATACCTCTCATCCCGTTTTTGCCCACAAGTTCAAGGCAAGCCCGAGTAACATTGTGTGCGAGTGTGTGTGCGCACGTACAGGTCAGAGGACAACTCGTCCAGGGATTGAACTTGGATCATCAGGCTTGGTGACAATTGCCTTTACCCTCTGAGTCACCTCCCTGGCTTCCGTGTTTGAGAACAGGCGACACCATCTTGAGAAGCACACCAGTGTCTTGGATGTGCACTGTCCTTTTCCTAGGAACCTCTCTCTCCCCTAATACCCAGGCTTAAATCTGTATGAAAGCTCTATCTTGTCTTGGGCGTGGAGCTCAGTTGGTACAGTGCTTACACAGTGTTCACAAAACTCCAGATTCAATGCCCAGTACAACATAAACTGGGCCTGGTGGCACGTACCTGGAGACTCAGCCCTCAAGAGGGGGAAGCTGGAGGATCAGAAGTTCAAGGTCATCCTCAGCTACAAAACAAGTCCAAAGCAAGCTTGGGATATGTAAAATTCTATCTCAAGTAAACAAAAGCAAACCAGGAGCAACAAAAAACCATAGACCGGTTTCTTTCTCTTTTTAATTTTATTTATTATTGTTGTGAGCATGCACGTGGTGGTCAGGAGACGACTTTGGCTCCACAACAGAACTGTGAAGTCAGCTCTGTCCTTTTACCTTTATGTAGGTTCTGGGGATTGGACTCAGGTCGTCAGGCTTGCACAGCAAAGGCTCTTGAGGGCTCGGCCATCTCACTGACCCACAAACCTGTTGTTGTTGTTGTTGTTTTTAGTAAGCTCCAACTTTGTTGGATTAAAAACAACAAAATATAGATTAGTAGTTGCCCATATCCTACCTTAACCTCCCATCACCCTGCTGTACTTTCAACACCTCCAGTTTATCCAGAACACCTCATAGGTGCCAATGCTGTGTACAGGGCTTTTGTATTACGTTACCCAGGGAATGGTGTTGTGGAATATTTGTTTACACTGTATGAAGATGTTTCACTGTGGTTGGTTTAATAAAGAGCTGAATGGCCAACAGCTAGGCAGGAGAGCTAGGCAGGATTTCCAGGGAGAGAAAGGAAGAAGAGGAGGAATCTAGGTGCCAGGAGACATGGAAAGGAAACAGGAGTTGCAAGATGAAAGAGAGGTAATGCCATTATGATAGAATGTAGGTTAATATAAATGGATTAATTTAAGTTGTAAGAGCTAGTTGAGACAAGCCTAAGCTATAAAGGCCAAGCTTTCATAATTAATAATAATTCTCCGTGTCCTGATTTGGGGCCAGTGGCGGAGAAGAAAGTCCAACTACAGAATGGTAACAAGAAAAAGTTGAGTGGTAGAGCGCTTGTCTAGGATCACAAGGCCCTGGGTTCGGACCTCAGCTGGGGGTGGTGGTGACTCAGCTGGGGTGGGGAGGAAAAAGTCTAAAAGATGAGGGGTGTGGAAGAGCTTGGCCCTGAGTTCCGTCCACATCAATAGAGGGTGGTAGCGCATCTGTACATCCGGGCAGACTCAATAAGATTTTGAAAACTTTTTGAAACAAAGTTTCACTATGCACCCCAGGCTAGCTTGGCGCCTGCTGTATATACCTTGTTGACCTCCAGCTCAGTATCTGCCCTTTCTCAGTCTCCTGAGCACTAAGATCACAGGTGTAAGTCACCACACCTAGCTTTTTTTTTTTTTTTTTTTTTTTTTTTTAAGGCCAGCTGTGCAACACTTTGTAGAACACCAGAGCTGAACTTTGGGGGTCACACTGAGCCTGGCTGTCTCCCCAAGTGCTTTCCCTGTTGCTTTCCATCTGGAAAACTGCATAGGCCAAGAACTGCAGAGCAAACCGTGACTTCTGATCAAAGCCTGCAAGTTCCTTCCATGCCAGGGTCTGGCCAGCCTCTTCAAGCTTATCACCACCCAAGGCTGTTTCAAGTCAAGACCGTAACTTAAGAGTCTGATAGATGGCTGGGGGGTGGTGGCGCACACCTTTAATCCCAGGACCCAGGAGGCAGAGGCAGGCGGATCTCTGTAACTTGGAGGCCAGCCTGGTCTACAGAGTGAGTTCCAGGACAGCCAAAGCTATGCAGAGAAACCCTGTCTCAAAAAAGGAGAAGGAAAAAGAAGAGGAGGAGGAAGAGGAAGAGGGAGAGGGAGAAGGAGAAGGAGAAGGAGAAGGAGAAGGAGAAGGAGAAGGAGAAGGAGAAGGAGAAGGAGAAGGAGAAGGAGAAGGAGAAGGAGAAGGAGAAGGAGAAGGAGAAGGAGAAGGAGAAGGAGAAGGAGAAGGAGAAGGAGAAGAAGAAGAAGAAGAAGAAGAAGAAGAAGAAGAAGAAGAAGAAGAAGAAGAAGAAGAAGAAGAAGAAGCCGATAGAAATATAAAGCATCTCTCTAGAAAAATCAATATATAGACACCCTCAGTTGTAGTAAGATACATCTAGGCAAGGAGGTTTTAGGTCCCCGCAGGTTGTCCATGAACCCCAGAATTAAAGACAAGATTAGAAAGCCTGTGTGATAGTTGGTCCTCACTACCCTAACTCACCAATCTTGGGTGTGGGGGCCATGGTGGGCTTTCGTGTCATGATGTCTTTACTTAAACTGTTATTCTTTAAAACATACCTTTAGTTATTTGTGTATGTCTATGTGAATGCAAGCCCACCACAGCATAAATGTAGAGGTCAGAGGACAAGCCACGGGGGTCAGTTCTTACCTTCCACCATGTGGAATCAGGAGATTGAACTCAGATCATCAGGCTTGGCAGCAAACACCTCTACTCACTCAGCCATCTTGCCAACCCCTCCAGCATGACACGCCCCCACAACAGGGTATCACCACGTAGCCCTGGCCGACCTAGGGCTGGTATTACAATATTACCATCACACAGGCTTCAGGCTGTCACTTGTAGCTGCAGCCTAGTTTCTCCACATTTCTCCTTGTTCTGTTGACCTAACTCACAGGCACCTACCTCGTCATAGCAGCCGAGTCACCTTACCAGCATCCACAGTCCATAGGATTTTGCTCCCCACCCCATCTCCCTAACTGGATCGTGAGTCTCCTTGGGCTTGAGTTGACCTTGCATCACTGTGGCACAACTCTTTACCTTGCCCAGGTTTTTGTTGTTGTTGTTGTTGTTGTTGTTGTTTCTGAGACAGGGTTCCTCTGTGTAGCTTCGCACCTTTCCTGGAGCTCACTTGGCAGCCCAGGCTGGCCTCGAACTCACAGAGATCCGCCTGGCTCAGCCTCCCGAGTGCTGGGATTAAAGGCATGTGCCACCACTCCCGCCTTGCCCAGGTTTTATTCCTTCCTCTGTAAAAAGGGGATCTAGGAGAGCTGGTGAGCTGGCTCATTTGGGAACGCGATTGTCTCACAAACCTGCGGACCTGAACTCAATCTCCAAAACCCACTTAAAGGCAGAAGGACGGACCCAACTCCCCACCTCCACATGTGCGCTGTGGCACAAGTGCTCAGGCACACGCACATACAAGTAAGGCTATTTAAAATACTTAATGTCGATCTGAGAGCCCCTCCCTCCCAGGGGCCGAGGGGTGGCGGAAATAAGGCAGTTAGGGCTGAGGTGTGTCTGCATGTGCAGAAGTTGGGAGGCAGCCAGCCAGAGACCAGGCTTTTCTCTGGGGAGACTGACCCACAGCGTGTATTCTAGAACACATACCATCACCACTGGTGCCAGTGGTCAGAACCAGGCTCTAGGCCAGGCTGCAAAAAGGAGCCACGTTGGAAAATGGCCTTCTTGTCAGGTGCTGGATTATACCCAACACTTAGGAGAGTGAGACAGGAGGATTGTTGTGAGTTCCAGGTAAGCCTGGACTACATTATGAGATCCTGTATCAAAACACACACACACACACACACACACACACACACACACACACACACACATACACACACACACACACACACAAAAAAAAAAAAAAAAAAAAAAAAAAAAAAAAGAGGAAAAGGAGGAAGAGGGAAGGAAAGAAAAATAACTTTCTTAGGATTGAAACTGAAGACACACACACACACAAACACAAACACACACACACACACACACACACCACGTATATTTTCAGGCACCCAGGCAAAAAAAACCCGTAACTGCACTCTGGGAGATACAGGGAGAGAAGCTGGCCAGAAGAGGCCAGAAGGAGACACGAGGCCCTTGGCTTCCAGTTACCACCTAGGCCATTTATCATCCTCCACCTTCAAAGTCTTTGCTGGCTTGAAGCTGCTAAGGTACAGCATCTTGTGACAATTTTTCCTCACAAGCTGCTTTGCTCCGGAGCCCAGGTCAGGGTCTTCTCTTCATGTACCCTGATCTCTGGCTTCCTGGCCACCCATTCGCTTCCTGGAAACCGCCCATCCTTATTATCACATTTCCACCCTAACAGGCTCCTCTGCTTCTGAGCCTGGCCACTCCATCTAGATCGCTCCTGGCTGACATCTGGCAAAGCTGTGCTTCCTCTTCAAACCATGGGAACCCAATTAGCATCCATCCTTCACACGGCCACACCCTCCTTCTGCGAGCCTGGGCTGAAGCCACTGTCAATGCTGGAAAGAAAGTACATGGCCCTGCCACCCGCTGCCCTTTAAATGCGTGACCACAGACCTCAGATTGGCACTCTGCAGGCCTGGCAATCCCATCAGCCTTTCCTAGAAAGCTCCCGTTCCTGTTCTCTAGGACAGCTACTCCATACTCTCTTCTGTCAACACAGATTTCCTTGTTCTCCTCTGCTGTGGGTCCTGGTTCATCCTTCCTTGAGAAACAAGAAGCCAACACATTGAATATGCCAGACTTCCTGCCGTTGGGCCCAAGGGTCCAGCCTCTGTCCTCGGAACACAGAAGTGCCTCTTGCTGAAGTCTAAGTCAGGCTTGGACTCTGACTCCGGACCCCAGGCTGTGGAACACTGAGCCATAGCACCCTTGTCTCTATCCCATCATTTTACCCCATCTGCCCTGGTATTCTCTCCTCA
This sequence comes from Peromyscus leucopus, assembly GCF_004664715.2. NCBI lineage: Eukaryota > Metazoa > Chordata > Mammalia > Rodentia > Cricetidae > Peromyscus > Peromyscus leucopus. The sequence goes on from NC_051086.1 coordinate 62,538,346, forward strand.
CCTTTCAGACAGTGTCTGGCTATGTAGCCCTGGCTGGCCTGAGACTTACTATGTAGACCAGGATGCCCTTTACTCCCAGAGATCTGCCTGCCTCTGCCTCCTGAATGCTGGGACCAAGGGTGAGCATCACTATGCCAAATGGTTCGTCAGTTTGTAGAAACAGGCTCTCTTACATCCATCCCTGCCTGGTTTTGAGCCCAATATGTAGCCAAGGATGACCTTGAACTCCAGAGCTTCCTGTTCCCACCTCTGGAGTGTGGGGATTATAGGCTTGTGTCGGTACACCCAGTTTAAGGAGTGCTGGAGATCGTATCCTGGATATTATTCATGCCAGGCTAACACTACCAACTAAGCTATACTGCTAGCTGTTCAGGCTTCTTACCCAATGATGTTGCCCTTTCCTATATCCTCCACACTTTGAACAGTACACAGCAGGTGCTAAATAGTTGTTGAATGAATACATAGTAAAGGACTCTGCAAATGCTATACTGCAAGATTAAATCAATAATTTAAACATTCTCTGTTACACTTTTAGAAGAATGATTCCAGATACACAGGTATGGATTCTACTGAATTAAAAAAATTTTGAAGATTAATTTTATCTTATACTGTCTTAGGATTTCTCTTGCTGTTAAGAAACACCATGACCACAACAACTCTTATAAAGGAAAAACATTTAATTGGGGTGACTTACATTTTCAGAAGTTTAGTCCATCATCATCATGATGGCAGGACATGGTGGCACACAGGCAGACATGGTGCTGAAGAGAGTTCTCCATCTTGTGCAGGCAACAGGAAGTGGTCTGAGACGCTGGGTAGTATCTTGAGCATATATGAGACCTCAAAGCCCGCCTCCACAGTGACATACTTCCTCCAACAAGGCCACACCTACTCCAACAAGGCCACACCTACTCCAACAAGGCCACACCTCCCAATAGTGCCACTCCCTTTGGAGGCCATTTTTTTTTAAACCACCACAGATACATATGGGTGTTTTGCCTGGGTGTGTGTGCACCATGAGTGTGCAAGGTGCCTATAGAGCCCAGAAAAAGGACATCATCTAGGTCTGGAGTTACAGGGAGTTGTGAGCCACCACACGGGCACTAGGAACTGACCCCAGGTCCTCTATAAGAGCAGCCAGTGCTCTTAACCTCTGAGCCATCTCTCCAGCCCCTTCTATTGCAATTTTATTTGGTTTTGATTTGGGGACAGAGTCATGCTATATAGCTCAGACTGATCTCAAACTCTCCACCCTCCTGCTTCAGCCTCCCAGGAATCACAGGTCTGCAACAAAACATTCATTACCCATTAAATCTATACATACATATATTTAAGTATATGTATATGTGTGTATGTATATATTCTACCCATTAATATATATGAAAGCATCTGAGAGTCTGGTCCTGTAGATTTGGCTGTAAATGAGGTCCCATGTTTTTGGGTTTTTTTGTTTTTTTTGGGGGGGGGGTTGGCTTTTGTTTTGTTTTGAGACAGGGTTTCTCTGTGTAGCTTTGCGCCTTTCCTGGAACTCACTTGTAGTCCAGGCTGACCTCGAACTTACAGAGATCTGGCTGTCCAGGCTGACCTCGAACTTACAGAGATCTGGCTGCCTCTGCCTCCCGAATGCTGGGATTAAAGGCGTGAGCCGCTGCTGCCGCTGCTGCCGCCGCCGCCGCCGCCGCCGCCGCCGCCGCCGCCGCCGCCGCCGCCGCCGCCGCCGCCGCCGCCGCCGCCGCCGCCGCCATCCGGCTGTGGTCCCATGTTAGTATCACAGAATCTGACAAATCAAAGACTGAGATCATCTCTCTTCCACTTGCTTTTAGCGTAAGAAAAAAGAGCCAGGATTGCAGAATGCCGCTCCCACTGTGGCCTTAATTCAGTCACTTTATTGCCGAGTTCTCCTCTGCAGAGCCTGAGTAGGTTACATAGAGAGGGCATGAATGGGCTACCTAAAGCCTCTGAGCCTGGAGCATGTGAACAAGTTGTGCAAATACCAGACCACAGTGTGTACATGACTCCTGGGTCCAGAAGCTTCCAGTGGTCACAGAATGCAAAAGAAAAAGATACACCTGGACAGGGTCCTGAGTTGAGGGCCTGGGTAACTGTTTTTTGCAGATGTTTGGCATGGGTGGGGCATACCTAGAGATGAAACATAATGTCATGTCCTTTCCAGGGTAAAGGCATTGAGGAGACTGATGGCATTCATCCCTACAAGCATAGGGATGAAGACAACACTCAACCCCACAAAATATTAAATCTGCAGGTATGCTGGAGCGAGTCTGTTTTTAGATTTTATAATTCTGAGTTTTATTTGGGAAACAAGAAAAGTAATCCAGATCATCTATAAAGTCACAAGCCAACTGCTTTTCACATTACCTTGGTGAGGAGACTACCACTCACTTTGACTCCTGCATTTCCAGCACCACTGAGGAACCAGGCATCATTCTTCCTAGAAGTCCTCCTTTACCTCCAGGCTGGCCCAGATCACGTGTTCCAAGTCTCCAACATTCTTAGTGCTTAGTGCTGGTGCCATGGGATATGCCAGTCTCCAGGTCCTGTGTGCCGTCCTCCAGATCCTATGTGCTGTCCTCCAGATCCTGTGTGCCGTCCTCCAGATCCTGTGTGCCGTCCTCCAGATCCTGTGTGCCGTCCTCCAGATCCTGTGTGCCGTCCTCCAGACCCTGTGTGCTGTCCTCCAGACCCTGTGTGCTGTCCCTCCATGAGCTTTAACCAACTCAGCCAAAGTATGGCCCCCAAGCCTTTCTTCCCTTTGCATCTCTGGCTGTGGACTGTGGGCCTGTGAAGGAAGGGACCTTCACACAAACCACAATGCTCCAAAAGGCTTGCTGTTCCTTTCTGAATCCAGGGGTGTAGCCAGAGTTTTTCGTCCCTCCTGTCCACTCCCAGATAACCACACAGAGACTTATTATTAATTATAAATGCTCAGCTGATAGCTTAGGCTTGTTACTAACTAACTCAATTTAAATTAACCCATATTTCTTATCTATACTCTACCACGTGGTGGTACTTTTTTCAGTACAGCATGTTTATCTCCTGCTTCCTCTGCATCTGGCTGGTGACTCCTCCTGACTCTGCCCTTCTTCTTCCCAGCATCCTCTCTTCTGGCTCTCCCACCTAAACTCTTCGTACCTAGTTATTGTCCAGTTCACTTTTTATTAAACCAATGAGAGTAATGCATATTCAGAGTGTTCAAAAGTATTATTCCACAGCACAGGGGGCCAATTTAAGCTAAAAAAACCTCATTCCCTAGCTGTGTTTACTGTCCCAGGAGGGCCTGTTTTACTGAAGGGGAGGCAGGACTAACTTCAGTCCAGAAAGAAGGCAAAGGAAGGGAAGAGTGCACCCCTTAAGCTCACACCAGGACAGCCCATGCTAGGATTCCACATCTGTCTTCCTCACATGCTTCTTCCCAGAGGCTGAGGGTGAGGGTGGGGGGCTAGGTGCTTAGGTGGGGAAGGGACTCCAAAACACCCCATGATTGTTTACAAACTCGCAGCTAGCATCCCGACAGAGACACAGGCTTGCAGCAAGCCTGCCCTAGTCTCTGTGCCCACTGCCCAGGCTGCTTACACCAAATGTTGGTATGTGGTTCTTCCTGGTGCCCACTCCTTATTATTGTTTTTTTTTAAATACAAGGTCTCCTATAATCCAAGCTGACCTCTAACTCCTTGTGCTGAAGAGAATGACATTGAATTTCTGATCTACCTGCCTCCACTTCCAACATACTGTGATGACAGGTGTGCACCACCTGGACTCTGTGGGCGTTAGGCTAATACTCTGCTAATGAGCTACCATCCCAGCCTCTTCAAATCTATTTTTTAAGTCAGTATACTAAGTAATGGGTTTCATTACAGCCTTCCACACACCTGTCATCATACTTTTTCTTGTTCATCACCTTACCCCAACTCTTAGATTGATTTTTTAATTCATTTATTAATTAGAGACAAGTTTAGCCTACATATCCCCTGGCCTTAAGCTTATTATGTGACAGAGGCTGGCCTTGAACTTGGGATCCTCTTGCCTCAGACTCCCCAGTGCTGAGACAACATGTATGTGCCACCATATCTGGCAGTTATGTGGCTCCCGTTATGGTGGTGGTGTCTTTTTTGGGTTATAGTGTTCTTTTCCTGTCTTTGAATGCCATCCAAGTGGGGATTGTCCCCTCCTACCAGAGAGTATTGTTGGTTGTTTTTCACTCTTTTGGGGGGCCCACAACCCAGCTCCCCAAAAAAAAACACACACACACAGAGACTTATTCTTAATTATAAACGTCCGGCCTTAGCTTGGCTTGTTGCTAGCCAGGTTTACTTAACTTTAAATTATTCCATCTAGCTTTTGCCTTTGGGCTTTTATCTTTCTCTATTTCTGTATACCTTTTATTGTTTCTTACTCCATGTCTGGCTATGTAGCCAGGTAGCCGGCTCCTGACATCCTTCTTCTCTGGTTCCTTCTTCCTTCCTCCCAGATTTTTCCTTCTATATATTCTCTCTGCCTGCCAGCCCCGTCTATCCTTTCTCCTGCCTTGCTACTGGCCATTCAGTTCTTTATTAGACCATCAGGTGTTTTAGACAGGCACAGTAACACAGCTTCACAGAGTTAAACAAATGCAACATAAACAAAAGTAACACACCTTATATTGGGCAATAAATAATATTCCCCAACAAGAGAGTGCCATAAAAGAACACATGCTTGGCTGGTAAAGGTACTTACCATGCGACCCTGATGACCTGAGTTTGATCCCAAAACCACTGTAAAGGTCAAAGGAGAAAACCAATTCCATATGGCTGCTCTCTGACCATGAGCAGCAGCATTTGCATGTGCATCACACACACACACACACACACACACACACACACACACACACACACACACACAAATACTAATAATAAATAAAACAAGGATTTGTTTGTGGGTTTTTTTTTTTTTACTTTGCTTTGTTTTGAGGCAGGGCCTCATTATGTTACAACCCAGGGTAGCCTGGAACTCTGGAACTCTCTATGTTGACCAGGTTGGCTTTGAACTCATAGATACCTATCTACCTCTATTTCCTAAGTGATGAGATTAAAGGTATGCACCACTACACTCAGCTTAAAATATATTTGTTTGTTTGTTTGTTTGTTTGTTTGTTTCAAAAAGAACAGATGGCAGTCCCAAGAGAAGTCCCACTAGGAGATGGAAAGGGCCCAGTGAACGGGGGCTGTGCAGGGCCAGGAAGGGACATGAAGCAGAGGGGTCACACCCTCTCTTCCCTCCCACCCACATCCAACCACAACTCCCACCAGCTGGAACTCACACACACATGTGAATGCTTTATAGAACAAAACTGACAGGTTGGACTTCTCAAATTCCCAGAGAGGGGGGCTCATTCCCCTCCCACCCCTTCCCAGGCTGATCTGGGCAAGCCTCACCCCAAGACAGCTGGCAGCTCCCCAATTATGACACCACTTCTTCTCCCCTTGAGCTGCTCTCCACGGCAGGCAGTGTCCCCTCCGTCCACCAGGCTGTCCCCTGTCACATCACTCTGACGGAAACCATGTACCAGAAGCAACTTCAGGGGACTGTGACCTGAGCATCCTGAACTGCTAAGAGTCCCACACTCAGTTCATGGTCTACCATAACCACCCGGAGAATCTTCCGTTGAGTAGCCCTGGCTGTTCTGGAACTTGCTCTGTAGACCAGGCTGGCCTCAAACTCAAAGAGACCCATCTGCCTCTGCCTCCCAAGTTCTGGGATTAAAGGCGTGCGCCACCACTGCCCGACAGGATCTTAGATTTACTCTTCATTTACATCATGCTCCACAAACCATGTAGTTGGCAGTGGTAGCCAGTCTGCTTGAGGACTAGTCCTTATGTCCAGGCCTTGAGGCTCAGAAGGGTAAAAATCAGATTTTTTTATGCATATGTGGATGTGTCTGAGTGCATGTATAACACACATCTGTGGATGCCTACGAAGGCTAGAATGGCTTTGGAACCCCTGGAGCTGGAGTTACAGGTGACGGTGAGCCACCAATGAGTGCTGGGAACCCAGGTACTCTCTCTGGAAGAGCGTCGAGTGCTTTTAACCACTGAGCCACCTCTCCAGCCTGCCACCCCTCCCTTTTTAAATTTAGATACTTGGTCTAAATTACAAGGACTTGCAACTCTCAGCCTTCTTTCTTGTCTTGTTGTTGGTTAGAGTCTCATGTAGTCCAGGCTAGCCTCAGACTTGTTGTATAGCCAACGCTGACCTCCTGCTTCCACCTCCTAAATGCTGGAGTAACAAGCATGCACCACCACACCTGCTTCTTTAATGGCAGGACTGGAGATGGCCTGTCTCTGATGCTACCTGGGCCTCCCTGTGGGATCTGAGCCCTGTCAGTGTGGTCCGGTTACCTATACAGACTCAGTGCAAGTACCCAGTCCTCCACCCCAGCCTACTGAATCCGGCACTGCTCAGGGAACCTGGTGGGTGGCCTCAGACTCCACCACCACCACCCCACCTGACCCCCATGTCCCATACTTCCCAAACCCCTCTCTGTAGGTTTAATAATTCTGTCCAAGGTCCAGAGAAGCAGTCGTTACGTATAGTTGCAAGCACTTAGCATATGAAAAGCATTGACTAGGTCTGTTAATGTATGTCCAGGTCTACTCCAGCACTCTAGAAGGAAAGTACTATTAACCCTACTCCTCTGTTACTACAAGTTAAAGTTTCAGAAGATTAACTGCATCTCGCTGCTGGGTGCTTCTGGACTTCTTTATGGTTCAGTTTCTGACTGCAGAGGCCCCAGCCTGGCCCAGAACTTTGGCCCTTTGTAGGTTTACCCAGCCATCTGGTCTGTAAGCTGGCTTCTCAACTCTCATGTCGCCTGCCTCCCAGCATCGTGCCTGCCTCTCTCTCTCTCTCTCTCTCTCTCTCTCTCTCTCTCTCTCTCTCTCTCTCAATACACACACACACACACACACACACACACACACACACACGATTTGGGTTTTGTTTGTTTATTTTGGAGACAGGGTCTCATGTAGTTCAGGCTGGCCTGGAGCTGACTAGCTAGCCAGGGATGACCTTGAATTTCTGATTCTCCTGTCTGTCCCTCCCAACTACTGAGATTACAAGTCTGTGTCACCATGCCCAGTTTATGCAGTGCTGGGTCTCGATCCCAGGGTTCCAGGAGTGCTGACAAGCACTTTACCAATGGAGTATACCCTCTGCTCCAACTGCGCAGCAAGCACCCCGGCCAGCTGAGCCATCTCACTGGCCCATAGAACTTTTTAAACTGTAAAAAAAATGCAGATTCTCAGGTACTGCCCAGGCCACACAACTAGAAACACCGCTAATGCACGCAGGGATTTGTATATTATTTATTTCTAGTAAGTATGTCTGCGTATGGATTTGTATACATGAGTGCAGTGCTCTCAGAGGTCAGAAGAGGGCGTCAGATCTACTGCAGTTACCGTGCCCGTGAGCCAGTAGGTATGTGAGCAGCATGCACTCTTATCTATTAAGTTTCCAGTGCCCCCCACATCCACCCAACAAAAGACCAAGCAGAGAGAGCCAAATACAACCCCCAAGCCAATCCTACCATTCTGTTCCCCCCAGAGTTCACGTGGGGTGCTTCACTCCAGTGTGTTGACGTTAGGAGATGGAATGGGACCTTTAACTGGGGTCTAGTCAGAAAAGGTCTGTAGTGGGTAGCCATTCCAGCTTTGGTCTGGAAGTTCCAACCCCCACTGTCACGCCTACAAGGCGGGGCTGAAAGAGGACCCTGAAGACCTGAGATCCCGGATGCGCCGGCTCTCTTGGTTCCTGGACCCTGGACGCTGGAGGTAGACGGAGCAGAGTTCTCCAGAGAACACCGCTGGACGGCACTACACCTTTCCCAGACCCTGTACCCTACCCCTTCACTTCTAAGTTACCCCACAAAATGAACCTCCCTTTTAACTACGTGGAGTAGCCTTAATGATTTCATCAATAAAGGTCAGGCTGGGTGTCAGTGGTGGAACATGCCTTTAATCCCAGCACTCAGGAGGCAGAGCCAGGCAGATCTCTGTGAGTTCAAGGCTACCTTGGTCTACAAAGCAAGTTCCAGGATAGGCAGGGCTACACAGAGCAACCCTGTTTTGAAAAACAAAATGAAAAAAAAACAAAGAAAGAAAAGAACAGGTCAGGCTATTGCAGATACTATGCTCAGGAGAGAGTAATGTAGGATGCCGTTCTCACGGGCCCCTAAGTACTGATGAATGCTCGTTATGAAGGAGCGAGCCAGATTCTGGAATCACCCTCTGCCTTTTTACAGCATCATCTGATCTCTCTCTGTAGCGTTGGTCCCGTTATGATGTGGTGTAATTCGAGGACCCTCACCAGAGCCCCAAACTGCGAGCAAAATAAACCTCTTTTCTTTCTAAGTATCCCAGCCTCCATTATTGTATTACAGTAACAGGAAGTGGACAACTAGGAATCATAGGATGCCTCCCTTCTACAGTCTCCGCATCAATCATTTCCAGTTAGGGACCACCCGAAGCTCCTCCTGTCAGCCACCCCAAAGCTTTCCCGCTGCTCTGCTTGCCGTGGAAACTGTGCACACACCAGCGCCAGTGGCTAACTCCGTTCTTGGTTCTCGTCTGAGTGGTCATCATTTGTTCCTGTCTTTGGGTGAAAGGTGACAAAGGTGATGGAGACAGGGGACTAACCGAGTCTATTTTCTAATTCCTTTTCTTTAAGACAGAGTCTCACTGTGCAGCCCTGGCTGGCCTGGAACTCACTATGTAGACCAGACAGGCCTTGAACTCAAAGACCCGCCTGCCACTCCCACCCAAGTGCTGGGAACAAAGATGTGTGCCATCATGCCAGGTCAGATCTATCTGGAAATAAGACGGAACAACTTTGCTAATAGCAGGGAAAGAGGGATGCTGGGAAGGAAAGTGGGGAGTCAGAGAGACTTCAACGGCCACACTGAGCAGTTGGGGGGATGACGGCCTCCCTGATTAATGGGTGACGTAAGGAGAAGACTGTCCAGTGCATGTGCAGCACCGGCTTGGCCTTGCTATCCTCCTGCTTCAGCCTCCTGAGGGTTAGAATTACAGGTGTGGGCCCCTAGTCCAGGCAACTCAAAGCAAAGATGTGTTAGGTCTCAGGTGTCACTATGGTTTGACTGTTGCAAACTTAAGCTCCATATCGATGGTGTTTGGAAATGGGGCCTTTGAGAGGTCGTTGGGGCCAGAAGAGGGCACGAGAGCGGAGCCCCACAGTCTTTTTAGCGACTTTATAGGAAAGAAGATTGGAGCTGGCCCTCTTGCTCTGCCTCATTGCATAGTGCATGCCAAGCAGAGGCCAGAACCACCGACGCCAGCCTCCAGAAACACAAACCAAATGAACTCTGTATCAACTATCCAGCTGTAGCATGAATCTTAAAAGGTCTTCTTAATAAAAACAAACCTGGAGCCAGGTACTGAGGTCAACGCTGGAACATCAGAGAAGCAGAACAAGCCACAACCACCTCACCTCGCCAATTCATCAGCTGATCCTGTTTCCTCAGACTGGAAGCCTCTGTGTCTTCATCTGAATGGGTCTCAGCTGAACTGCTGCTCAAAAGCCTAAAAGCTTAAGCAGCTCTAGTTCCTGGTCCTCACACCTTATATACCTTTCTGCTTTCTGCCATCACTTCCTGGGATTAAAGGCGTGTGTCACCATGCCTGGCTGTTTCCAGTGTGGCTTTGAACTCACAGAGATCCAGATGGATCTCTGCCTCCAGAATGCTAGGATTAAAGGTGTGTGTGCTACCATTTTCTGGCCTCTGTATCTAGTGGCTGTTCTGTTCTCTGACTCCAGAGAAGTTTATTAGGGTGCACAATATTTTGGGGAACACAATATCACCACACCCAGCCTCAGGTACTTCATCACAGCTACTTGAAATGGGCTAAGACAGAAGCCTCCTAGGTGAAGGGCCCCAAGGAGGCAGTAGCATCCTGAGCCTGGCTGCAGGGGAAGAACAAGCCTGCACCTGACAGAGATGGTGTCTATAGCCACGAGCCTAGGTGAAATCACGGGAAAGAGCGTAGCCAGAGGAGAGGTGAGGACGCAGGGCTGAGCTGCAGTCGGAGATGTGCAGACACGAGGAGGCCACAGTAGTGGCTGAAAGGAGGAAGGGAAAGCACAGACAGAACCCCTTTCTCCTCAGAAGAGCAAGGTCTCCCCAGGCTGTGTCCCGCCTTTCCTGTCCATCTCCTCTCTGCGGTTGCCTTAGGGCTGTGGTTAGCTCAGCCTTGAGTGCATCCTATCGTCCCTGACCTTTGTGCCTGCTGTCCTCTCTAGTGTCTTAAAAGTCAAACACGTGGGAAACTCGCGGCACAGAGAGTCAGAGTTGCAGAAGGTGGTGGCACGAGTCTGTGACCCCAGCAATCAGAAGGCAGAGGCAGGAGAATTAGTTGGAGTTTGAAGACAGCCTTGACTACTTAACCAGATCCTGTCTTTGAAAAAACAAACAAAAAAAAAGAAAAGAAAAGAAAAAAGAAAGAAAAAACAGTGGGAGGAGGCCATAAATGTGGGTTCCGGGGATTGACTTCCGGTCATCAGGCTTTTTGGCAAGTGCTCTTTCCTGCTGAGCCATCTCACTGGCCCGACTCCTCATTTGTGAGCATTGGTAGTATGCATTCTCAGATACAGTTTCTACATTTCCCCCTCTTTAGATGTTATAAGCTTGTCCATGTCTCCAGAAAATAATAGCACACATTTCTGTACGATGCAGACTATTTTAGTCCATCAAGAGAGTCCCAGTTAGGGTTACTCTTGCTGTGATAAAACAGCGGGAACTAAGCTAGTTGGGGAGGAAAGGGTTTATTTGACCCTTACACTTCCAGATCTCTATTCATCACTGAAGGAAGTCAGGACAGGAACTCAAGCAGGGCAGGAACCTCGAGGCAGGAGCTGATATAGAGGCCATGGAGGGGTGCTGCTTACTGGCTTGCCCATCATGGCTTGCTCATGCTTTCTTATAGAACCCAGGACCCCTAGCCCAGGCATGGCACCACCCACAATGGGCTGGAGCCTCCCCCACCAATCACTAACTAGGAAAATGCCCTACAGCTGGATCTCAATTCTCAATTGAGGTTTCCTCCTTTCAGATAACTCTAGCTTGTGTCAAATTGACATAAAACTAGCCAGGCAGAGTTACCTTGTTCTCTGAAATAGATATTTAGAATCCTATTCTACATTGACCACCTCTTTAGTAACTAATTTCCCCTAACAAAGTTTTCCCTACTTTCTTACATAGAAACGCCCTGCTTTGCACTTTCTGTCCTAATGCACGACTTTGGGCACATCCCTAGAAGTATGATTTTGAGGCCAAATGAGGTGACTGCTGTTTTTAATTTAACAGATACCACCAAGAAGATCTCCAAAGAGTACAAGTCGAATTTTGCTAATGAGTGTGAATGAATCCTTTGCTTCTCCATACCCTTGCCAAGATCTGGTGGTTACTGTCAATGATTTGTATTAACCCAGTCACACTTCTTATGGAAAAAATGACATTGCATGATTGTATCATCCTGAAGAGCACAGAATGCAAAGCAGGTTTCCTGAAGTTTGTCACGTTGTTTCCATTTTCTATCTTTTTTTTTTACTTTCTTTTTAAAATACATTTTTAAAAGATGCATGTATTTCTATTTTATGTGTATGAGTGTTTTGCCTGCATGTGTATCTGTGCACCATGTGTGACACTGATACTCAGGAGGTCAGAAGAAGGCAGCAGATCCCCTGGAACTGAAGCTACAGATGATCGCGAGCCATCTGATGTGGGTCCTGGGAATTGAACCCAAGTTCTCTGAAAGAGCAGCAAGTGCTGACCCGCTGAACCAGATCCAAGATTTCTTTTTTAAACTTTCTCATTTCCAAGGATTTCTTGTTACAGTAGATTAGTTTGCTTCCTATCATATAACTGTTCCAAATACTTTATTTAGCTTTTGAATACAAGGTCTCATGGGGCTGGAGACCCTGTGGTGAAGATCACGTATTGACTGGGTGGTGGTGGTGGTGGTGGTGGTGGTGGTGGTGGTGGTGGTGGTGGTGCACGCCTTTAATCCCAGCACTTAGGAGGCAGAGGCAGGCAGATCTCAGTGATTTTGATTCGAGGTCAACCTGGCTTACAAAGTGAGTTCTACGACAGTCAGGACTGAAACAGAGGAACCCTGTCTCAAAAAAAAAAAAAAAAAAAAAAAAAAAAAAAAAAAAAAAAAAAAAAAAAAAAACAAAGAGGAAGAGAGATCACTGGATCACTGCATTGCTTTTCATTCTTGTTGAGACAGGTTCTCACCATGAAATCCTGGTTGTCCTGGAATTCACTGTAGACTAGACTGGCCTCAAATCCACAGAGCTGCCTCTGGCCTCAGAGTGCTGGACACCTGTGCATATGCAGCCTTTTCAGAGGACTGTTGCTCTTGAACTTGGTTCCCAGCACCTACATCGGGTGACTCACAACTGCCTATAATGACAGTTCTGGGATGATCTGCCACCTTCAGCCTTGCACAGGCATCTGGACCCATACGTATTTATCCACACAGAGACACATACATATAATTTAAAATAAAATAAATCTAACAAAACAAAACAAAACCGACATGGTCTTGCATGGTCTAGGCTGCTCTGCACTTGTTTTTGGTCCCAGGATGACCTTGAACTTCTGCCTGCCTCTGCCTCTTGAGTGCTGGGATTACAGTGTATCACTAAGGATGATTCAGGTGGGGCTAGGTCTCGAACCCAGGGCTTTGTGAACACTAAACAAGCACACAACCAACCCAGCTACATCTCCAGCTACTCTTGCTCCCACACACACCCTTTTGACAGGGTTTTACATAGCCCAGAGTGGTTGGGAACTCTTGATCCTCCTGCCTCCACCTCCCAAGTGGAGGGGATTACAGGCATGGGCCATCACACCCACCTTCCTTATTTTTTCCCTTATAAAGGTCTGAAACTTTATGTGAACATACATAATAACCTTTTCTCCCTGATTTTATTTTTTGTGTCATGCTTATAAAGGCCCTTAGTGCCTCAAAAGTCTTTTCTAAAACATACTCATCTTTCCCCTAGAACTCTACAGCTTTTATTTTCTCACATATAAACATCTTGGAACCATCTGGAATTATTTTGATGTTGAGAGAGGTAGGACCTTGTTCTTCTTTGTAAATATTTATCAAGTGAACGAAGGAGACATTCTCCAGCCCTAAGTAAAGTCGATGACCTCCTCAGGGATTAGATTAGGTGGATAGTAAAGTTGCTTGTTCACTGGACAAATATTTCAAAATCACGCGCAAGAATGATAGGACGCAACAGAGAATCGTATCAGATATGGCTCCCACCCGTGGGGCTATTACAGTTGGTGGAGGAGGCAGACACTGGCTAGACAGCATGCTGGTTATAAAAGCTCGCTGAGGAGACATGAGCATATAGTAAAGGAATCTATCTTGGTTTGGGGGTCAAAGACGGTGTCACTGGGGGGGGGAGAAGTTTCTCAAGAAGAGATTTCAGAGCCAGCACTGGGTATAGAGAGACTTCATCACAACAACAAGTGCCCACTCCAGCCCACAGGACCCTGGAGAGAGAGGACACCTGGGAGTCTGTCCGGATGGAGGCAGGGAGCCTGGACCTTTGTTTAGTACCTCTTCCTCTCTCCTCCAAGGCCCGCAGCTCCTCTCAGTTAGTGCCTTCTCCACCGTGAGCCTCCTCTGTGAGTAGCAGCCGGCAGACCTCCTGGGAACTGGGGAAAGAGACCGCCAGCCCTGACGTGGGTGTCTGGGCATCTCATCACAGCGTTCACTGCACAGGTCTCTAAAGATGCTGGTGTGGGGCTGGAGAGATGAGTCCGTAGTTGGGAGTGCTTGCTGCTCTTGCAGAGGACCTGGGTTCAATTCCCAGCACCCACTTGGCAGCTCACAATTGTCTGTAACTCCAGCTCCAGAGGATCTGATCCCTCTGCTGGACTCTTGGGTCACTTGGTGCACAGACATACACTCAGGCAAAACACTCATACATATAAAATCAAAATAAACTTTTAAAAAAATCTTTAAAGAGCAGATATGGTGGTATGTGCCTGTATCCCAGCACTTGGTGGGTAGAGGCAGGAGCATTGTGAGTTTGAGGCTAGCCTGGGCTACAAACCAAGATACTGTCTCCCCGTCCCTCTCAAAACAGCTGCTGGAGGACTTAGAGTCTTGATGGGCAAATAAGAGTTAATGAGGCAAAGAAAACGGGGACATTTTTGTTTTGTTTTGAGAGAGGGTCACGCTATGTAGCCCTGGCTGGCCCAGGACTTGCTGTATCGACCAGACAGGCCTCAAACTCACAGAGATCTGCCAGACTCTGGCTCTTGAGTGCTGGGGTTAAAGGGAGGAGCCACCATGCCCTGAAAGAATGGAGATTTTTTTCTATGGGCAACCTGTTGTCTCCGGTACAAGTGCCATAGGACGTACTCAGGTCGCCCGGATTGTGCAGCAAGCGCTTTTATTCAACAACACCCCTCACCAGGCTTGCCTTTCTTCTTCTCTTCTAATTTGAGATTTATTTTTTACTCTCGATTATGTATCTTTGTGTGTATTTGTGTGTGGGTGGGGGATACGTGCATAAGTGTGTGGGGGTGCCCTCAGGGTCCGGTAACAGGTATTGGATCTCCTGGAGCTGGAGCTGCGGGTGGTTGTGCGCTGTCAGGCCTGGGTGCTGGGGACCAAACCCAGGTCCTCTGCAAGAGCAGCAAATGCTCTTCTTAACTGCCGACTTGTCCCCAGCCCTGCCGCTTAGCTTATTAATCATTCTTTATTCTTTTTACATTTAGTCAAGGATGCAGTGGTACCTCCTTGTAATCCCTGCACTTGGGAGGCGAAGGCAGGAAGCTTGTGACTTTGAGGCCAGCCTGTGTACATAAAAAGACTCTGTTTGGAAAAAAAAAAAATAGGGAGGGAAGGAGAGAGAGAGAGAGAGAGAGAGAGAGAGAGAGAGAGAGAGAGAGAGAGAGCTGTTACACGTCCTTTGGGAGCCCTGGCCTGGGAGTCCAGAATCCTGGGCTCCTGGACAGACTGGGATCATTGGCTGCCATCAGATCCTCCTTCCCAGGCTGGCTGCTGGACTGGCTCCGTATTCTCGTCAGGAAGGACAGGAACAGAGCGCACTCAGAGCCGCAGGGAAGTCAGCGGAGCAGGACAGAGATGAGGTCAGGAGCAGCTGGAGGGAGGCCTCTGACTGGTGAGCACCCTCCCACTGGCGGGCTCCAGGCCTCAGCACTGTTGCTGCCCCGAGTCTCCTAAGAACTCCTCGGAGCTCCTCAGGCTCGCTCAGTCCTCCCTGCCTCTTGCCCATGTCTCTCCCCTGGGTTGATAACCCCAGCCCAGTTAGCCTCTACCAGTTCTCCAGAACTCAGACCAGAAGACACCTCCTCTAGGAAGCCTTCCCTGCTACACCAATCTGGCCTTCCAAAACCTCACCCCCTCATTGTACTTATTGGATATAGGTGTGACTGCCCCCCACCATGACTCCTCCATACAGTAAGCATGTTACATGCTGAGCCGAAGCCATAGTCATCTTGTATCCCAAGTGCCTGGCACAGGCCTGGCAGGGAGTGAATTCCCTGCCAGTAAGTATTCAGTGGAAGGGACTTGTCAGCTATGGCCTATAAGAACATTCTACAAGAGCAAGCTTTCTCTCCCAAATCACTCCTCACTGGCAGAGCATCCTCTACTGGGAAGAGTGGGGACCCTGAGAGGCCAAAATTTTGTGGGAGCAAGAGACAAGGGCCTTTGACAGTTTACAGCCAGCAGGTGAGAGACGAGCCAGCCACCTAGAGCTGGAGTCCCCATTCCAGGCCCTGTGGGTCCTCTTAGCAACACCCTATTCCAGGTTTTCCTTAGCCGCTCCAGGCCACTCCTTTCCGCCATCACCTGCCTCTGTGTCCCATTTCCTGGGCCACTCCTGTCTTGAAAGCGGAGACAGGACCAAGGCTGCTTGGAGTGGGGGAGTAATGCCTCTTTCTTCGGTGGAAGTCAAGGCCTCTCTCTGAGCAGGAAGAAGATGGATTTGACTTTAAAAGCAAAGCAGCTGCCTCCTGTCCTGCTGTATCTTGGAAGGACATCAAGCCAGCGGAGACGGCAATGACAGCCGTTAGGTTGAACTCACCAAAATAGCTTCCAGACAGACAGGCAGAGGCACTGTGCCCTGGCTTCTCGTCTAGAGGCACTGGGTCCCAGCCTGTGCTTCCAGTGGGGATGGCAGCAAGCTCCTGCGGTAGGTACAGCCAGCCCCTCATCAGCAACTGCCCAGAGAATTCCCACCAAGAATAAGACGAGACAGCCTATGACGGTGTATTGACTCGAGGGTTTCATGATTCCTGTTAAAAGAAGCATCTCAGGGACTGGGGAGATGGCTCTGTTAGGAAGAGCTTGCTGTGCACGTGTAAGGACCTGAGTTCAGATCCCCAGAACCTATGTAAGAAGCTAGGGGTGGTGGCGTATGCTCATAATTCCTGAGCCAGGGGTGCAGAGACAGGCAGAGCTCTGGGGTTTGCTGGCCGTGCAGCCTAGCCTAACTGGTGAGCCCCAGGATTCAGTGAAAGACTCTGTCTCGGGCTGGAGAGATGGCTCAGAGGTTAAGAGCACTGACTCCTCTTCCAGAGGTCCTGAGTTCAATTCCCAGCAACCACATGGTGGCTCACAACCACCTATAATGAGATCTGGTGCCCTCTTCTGGCGTACAGGGACACATGCAAGCAGAACGCTGTATATATAATAAATAAATAAATCTTTAAAAAAAAAAAGACTCTGTCTCAAAAGAACAAGGTAGGTGGCGAAAGGAATGAAACCAACTCCCAAAAGTTGTCTTCTGACCTCCACTTGCATAGGGTGGCATGCATATGTGCACATGTGAGTGTGCACACAACCAAATATACACATGTACTAAAAAAAAAAAAGAAAGAAAAAGAAAAGAAAAAGTGCAATTTAAAAGGGAGCCATAAAGATGGCTCAGTGATCAAAAGCTTGTGATGCTTTTACGGAGAACTCTAATTCAGTTCCCAGCACCTACATGTGGCAGGTCAAACCCACCTGCAACTCCAGCTCCAAGGGTTCTTCTGCCCTCTTCTGGCCCCTGCAGGAACTGCAGTCACATGCACAAACCAACACATGGACACAAATACATACAATTAAAAAACAAAATCAAAAAATAAAAATGGAATCTTAAAAATTTAATTTTTTGTTTGGTTTTTGAGACTAGGTCTCTCTACATAGCCTTGGCTGTCCTGGAACTCACTATGTAGACCAGGCTGGCCCTGAACTCACAAAGATTCACTTGCCCCTACCTTCCAAGTACTGGGGTCAAAGGTTTGTGCCATCACGCCCAGCTTAAATTTTTTTAAAGGGTCAGGCATGGTGGCACACTAGGAAGGCAGAGGCAAGTGGATATCTCTATGTTCAAGACCAGCCTCATCTACATAGCAAGTTCTGGGCTACCCAGGCCTACATAGTAAAATCCTGTCTTAAAATAATAAATTAAAAACAGTGAAATTGCACTGACTCTCCTTTAAAAAGTAAGGTGGATGGTTTCTGAGGAACAACACCCAAGGTTGTCCCTGGCCTCCATAGGCACAGGTACACACACACACACACACACACACACACACACACACACAGAGAGAGAGAGAGAGAGAGAGAGAGAGAGAGAGAGAGAGAGCCAGGCTTGTAAATAGATGCCCATACGTCAAGGTTTTGTTTGTTCTGTGACAGTGTGAGAAAACTGCACATATTTCAAGATGAAAACAAATAAATAAAAAGGTCGCATGTACCACCTCCTTCAGAGGCCTGATGCTGCTCCATCAGGGAAGCCCCTCCCCCACCCCCGAGCCCAGGCCCATGAGGAGGGCAGGTAGCCCTGAGGATAGGCAGATCTGGTACAGGTTTGAGAACTAAGACCTAGAACCCAAACCCGGCGTCAGGAGAAGAGGCAAGGAGACCAGAGACGAGTGGACAATTGTCGATGTCAGACGCTTTCGTGTCTCGGTGGCCACATTCCTAACAGAAACATCGATAGCTCACTGTTTCAGGGAGAGCTCAGTCCATCCTGGGGAGAGGGCATGGTGGGGCCGGTGGCGGCCGGAGCCTGTGGCAGAGGCTCCTTACATCTAACATGCAGAAACTGGTGTGAAGCAGAGGGTTGCTAAACCTTCAGAGACCCATCCCTGGTCATCTTTCTCTCAGCCACGCCCTACCTTCTAAGGGTTCCATTAGCCTTCCAAGGAGCACTGTAAGCAGGGGGTTGAGCCTTCAAAACATGAGCCCGTGGGGGCATTTCAGATTCCAACCACAGCCCCCTCTATGCCAGGCACCAGGCCTGAAGCTGGCTCATCCTCACGGGAAGTCTGTGAAATAGGAGCCACCACAGATGAGGAGATCGAGCTGGAGTAGACTAAAGAATTTGATTAGCGTCTCACAGCTGAGCATCAGGACCACGGGTGAGCCCACATCCGCCTGTCTCCAGCTGCTGTGCCCTTTGAGTAAGAGGCAGAGGCCACAGACAATTGCGGGGACGAGGACGAGACCCTGGAAGTTCTGGTGTTGACAAGGTGCAGGGGACCCTACAGGTGATCACAGCAGGGAAATGAACCTCAACCCGGATGATCAAGACTTCGGGGAGTCTGATGTGGGAGCATTCATTGCCAGTATATTTAAACGGGGTATGATTTGGAAAAGTTTCTCGGGGTAACACAATCCCCAAGGCACAAGAAAGCATAAGTACATTGAAACTCAACTCAGGGTTCATGTCATTTCTTCCAAGAAAATGTGTCCTGAAGATAGGTTACCTGTACCAGCTTAAAGGCCTAGGAGAAGATCTGGCCTGCTCTTGGTCACACAGATATCGTAGAGGACATTGGGGTTATTAGCCACCTCTGGTCTTGGCTGTGGGAGCCTGGGGAACCCCTGGCCATACAGATAATGTAGGGGTCATTCAGACTATTAGGTATCTCCAGTCCTGGATGTGTGAGCTTGGGGAGCCCCTGGCTGTAAGGGTCATTTAGATTACTTAGCCACCTCCAGTTCTGATTGTAGGCGCTTGATGGCCTGGCCCAAGCGATAACACACATCACCAGACAATTAATCATTTCCAATCCCCAGCTTTCTGGATGAAAGAACAGGTTTTAGTTCATTCCTTTGAGAGGACAATCCCGTGTGCTTAACATTTCCGGTTTTCCTGGAGATCTGTGGGTGCAAGATTCTTCGTGCTGTGCTCCCAACCAGAAGCCGATTCTGCTTTTGGTTCCTCAGAAGCCTTCCCACTTCCAAGCAGTGCACCCTTCTCCCTGTGGAAGTCCATGTGTGGTTCTGGGGAACCCTCTTTGATCTCCCTCCCACCCCAGTTTCATAGTAGATAAATGTCTCCATTAAAGCACCCACATCAGGGCCGGCAAGATGGATTAAAAGGTAAAGGTGCTTGCCACCAAGTCTCAGAACCTGAGTTCAGTCCTCGAACCCAGAACCCACCCCTTGTCCTCTGACCTCCACATGTGCGCTGTGGTATGCACACACACACACACACACACACACACACACACACACACACACACACTAATAATAATAATAAAGTTAAAAAATATGCCTGTAATTTCAGCCCTCCTAAGTCAGAGGCAGGAGGAACCCTGGGGGTTCGAAGACAGCCTGGGCTATGTGGCGGGTTCTAAGCCAATCCCAGCTAGCTAGAGAGCACAAAGTTATCTTAAAAACATCACCCACAGCAAACCTATGGCATCCATACCTATTGGCTTGGGAACGTGTGTGTGAGTAGACAGCCCAATCAAAGCCTTTCCCTGGAGTCTTAAATTGAATTGATTGGAAACAGGATGGATACTGCCTGGTGAATTTCTCATCACAAAAGAAAGCAGACTGTGACTTAAACCAGCAAGGGAGGGAGCAGAAGGAACCGTCGGGCTCTAGGCACACCGAGGACCCCGCCATGCCTCTACTGCTCCTGGACTTCTTAGGTATACAAACTGGTGAGTTCTTATTGATTTACTTTAACTAAAAATTTTTAGGCAGGGTCTCACCATGTAGCCTTGGCTGGCCTGGAACCCACTATGTAGGCCAGGCTATACTCAAACTCAGAGAAATCCACCTGCCTCCACCTCTGGAGTGCAACCATAACTTGCTTTTGGGGTTTTGGGGTTTTTGCTTTGCTTGTTTGTTTGTTTGTTTGTTTGTTTTTGAAACATGGTTCTCATGTACCCCAACCTGGCCTCAAATCTGACACATAGCTCGGACTTCTGGTCCTCCCAAGCACGGGCATTACAGACGTGAGCCACAGTGCCTGACATTAAGTTCCTGCTACTGGGTAGTACAAGGTGGAGGGCCACAGCCTTGCTTGGAGAGAGAACATGGTGGCATGGTGAGCACTCGATAAGACAGAATAGCCCAAGTGGGGCTGAAGGAGATGGGGATGGGAGGGGGCAGAGTCTACTGATTCCACTCTGGGACATCTTGTCAGCCACCCACGGGCCTGCCATGTGACGCTGTACCCGTGGTGTACTGCTCTGATCTCAGGCCTGCCATCTGTAGAGACATGTACTCATTTGCAAACTACCCCCGAGACTGCTTGTTCCTGGGAAGCTGCACAGAGTGGGACATTTTCCAGTGACATAAATATAAAGAGATCTCTCCAGTCTGGGGAGGGAAGAGGCAGCAGCATGTGCCAGGCCGAGCAGCGATGCCTCACCTGTTTGACCTTTAGCTGTCCACCTAAATATGGGGTCACAATGTCCGCCACTCCACGTATGCAACTCACCCCCAAAAATGTTTTCTTTAAACCATTTTTTAAAATTCTGTGTGTATCCATGTGTGTAAGTGTTCACATGTGTGTATTCATTCATGGTAAGGAGGCCAGGTTGATACTGAGTGTCTTCTCAGTAATTCGCCACCTTTTTAAAATTTTATTTTGTTGTTTTTTTGAGACAGGGTTCCTCTGTGTAGCCTTGGCTGTCCTGGAACTTGCTCTGTAGACCAGACTGGCCTGGAACTCAGAGGGATCCTCCTGCTTCTGTCTCCTGAGTGCTGAGATTAAAGGCATGCACCGCCGCCACCACCGCCACCACCACCACCACCACCACCAGGGACCATCTTTTTTGTTGTTGTTGTTGTTATTTTTACTTTTAGAGTGTGTGTCTATATCTGTGTGTGTGTGTCTGAGTATGTGTCTGTGTGTGTGTCTCTGTGTGTGTCTGTGTATGTGTGCATCTATGTATGTATGTCTGTGTGAGAGCATGTGTGTTTGTGTCTGTGTATGTGTATGTGGTGGTTTCACTGTGTGAATACATGTCTGTGTGTGTGTGTATACATGTACGTCTGTGTATGTGTCTGTGTGTGTGAGCCTATGTGTGTGTGTGTCTGTGTGTCTATGTGTGTGTGGTGGTTTGAAAGAAAATGTCCCCCAAAGGGAGCAGGGCCATTGGGAGGTGTGGCTCTGTTGGAGTGGGTATAGCCTTGTTGGAGGAAGCATGTCCCTGTGGGGGTGGGCTTTGAGGTCTCTTTTGCTCAAGATACCAACCGGTGTGACTATCAGACCATTTTCCTGTTGCCTGCAAGACGTAGGACTCTCGGCTACTCCGCTAGCACCATGTCTGACTTCTCGCCGTGATGACAATGGACTGAACCTCTGAAACTGTAAGCCACCCCTTTATAAGAGTTGCCTTGGTCATGGTGTCTCTTCTCAGCAGTAGACACCCTAACTAAGACGGTGTGTCTGTGTCTGTTCACCATGGTGCACACGTCACCATCAGAGAAATCAATTCTCTTCTTGCACCATGTGAGTCACAAGAATCAAACTCAGGTTATCCGTCTCGGGGCCAAGTGCTTTACCTTCTGAGCCATCTTGCTGGCCCCTCCACCTTAGTTTTTGAACTAAGAGCTGAACCTAGAGCTCACCGATATGTCTAGACTGGCTGGCTAGGAAGTCCCGAGAATCCCCCTGTCTCTGCCTCCCCAGTGCTGGGATTATAAACACAGGACACCGCAGCCAGCTTTTACCGAGTTCTGGGAATGGACTCGGTCTTCATGTTTGTGTGGCAAGCACGTTACCAACTGGGCCGTCTCCCCAACCCTCCAAAATGCTTTTGATGGAAAGGAAAGTCTAAACCAATTCTCTAAGGATTCAGAAAGGAGGAAACTGATGGTGCTCGGAGAGGACCAGAGACCCCACACCTTAGTCACTGTTCTGTTGCTGTGAAGAGACATCATTACCATGGCAACTCTCATAAAGAAAAGCATTTAACTAGGCTCTTGCTGACAGTTTCAGAAGCTTGGTCCATTTTCATCACAGTGGGGAGCATGAGGACAGGTAGGGCAGGCGTGGTGCTGGAGCAGTAGCTGAGAGCTACATTATGATCCTCAGGCAGGAAGAGGAGAGGGGCAGGGGAGGAGAGAGAGAGAGAGAGGAGAGAGAGAGAGAGAGAGAGAGAGAGAGAGAGAGAGAGAGAGAGAGAGAGAGAGAGAGAGAAGCATGGACTTTTGAAACCTCAAAACCCACCCCGAGTGACTCACTTGCTCCAAAAAGGCCACACATCTTAATCCTTCTAATCCTTTCAAAGGGTTCTACTCCCTGGTGACTAAGCATTCAACTATATGAGCCTATAGGGGCCAATTTTATTCAAACCATGTTTCCGACTTATCACAGAGTTGCTGAGTGCCAGCGGTCTAATGGAATACATATCTCTGGAGCTTGAGTACTTGGGTTATATGTTCTCATCATTGTCCTGGACAGATGAAAGCCATGACCTCTTCAGCAAAAGCCCAGGAGAGCCTCAACTAAAAACAGACAGAGAGAATGGAGAGATGGCTCAAGGGTTAAGAGCACTGGCTGTTCTTCCAGAGGACCTGGGTTCAATTCTCGGCACCCACATGGTGGCTCACAACCATGTGTAACTCCAGTCTTCAGGTACCAGGCACACATGTAGTGCACAAACATACATGCAGGTAAAACACCTATAGACATATAATAAATTACTTAATTAAAAAGAAAAAGCAGGTAGAATGCTGACACATGAAAACTGGAAGAATTAAATGGAAACCATGGACTGTTGAGACACTGATGACAGTCTTCCTGTAAGGAGACTCCAAGTAGGACAATCGTCTGTCTGTCTGTCTTCCTTTCTCCTTCTTTTTTTTTAAATTTTTTTTACAAATCTCATTTATGTAGCCCAGGCGGGCCTTGCACTCAGAAATCCTCCTGTCTCAGACTTCTGTGTGTTGGACATGATTGCCACCTTGTCCAGCTGAAAACGGACTTTTTGCTTGCATGAGGACGGTGAAGCCAAGAGACGGCCGTGGTCGGGAGGGCCACATCCCTTCAGAGAAGGAATATTTCTTCATGGGACAAAGGAGAAAGAGAAAGCAAGAGAGACTTTGAGAAGTCTCCCTGCGGGCGGGAGTGAAAGCTTCCGGCACCGGGCATTTCCGGGAAGGGTTAACTGAGTGAGGAGACTCTCTCCAGGCGGGTCGCCCAGGCTGGTGGCCCAGGCAGAGTCACAATATAAAGAGTTCCAAAGCTCCAAAGGAACCGGGATGCTTTTGCCTGCCCAGCTTTAGCCCTGGCTGGAGAGTGCATCTTTGCTGCCACTGCTGCTGCTGCCGCTGCTGCTGCCGCTGCTGCTGCAGCCTCGAGACTCTGGTGACACCAGAACCCAGCTTCTCCAACTTTCCAACACAGATTACAGACTGTTAGCTCTCCAGGAGTCCTCCAGGTCTTCAGTGCCACACTGGGACTGCGGACACGTCCCATGTGGTGGAGTGAGCAGCTCCCAGGCTCCGAGTCACTGCAGTGTGCAGACAGCCGCTACCTGTCTCCTGCTGTGTACGGCAATCTAATAAAGTCCCTTTGGAATACAAACTAATTCTGTCAGTTCTGCTCCTGCAGAGAACCCCAATTAATTACACTATTAGTAATAACCTTTGGGAAATAACTTGGTTGTTGAAAGTACTTAACCATTTTTAACATACATTTATTTATTTATCTGTGTGTGTGTGTGTGTGTGTGTGTGTGTGTGTGTACTCGTGCTCGCAGAAGTGTGGCAGTCAGAGGACACCTTTCAGGAGTTTGCTCTCTCTTTCCATTACTTGGGTCTGAGGGATTGAACTCGGTGGTCAGGCTTGGTGCCAAGGGCCTTTAACCTACTGACCCTTCTTGCTGGTACCAAAGCACTTAATCCTTGACTAGATGGGTCATTCTACATTTCCCTTTCTAAAATGTGTGTGTATGGGTGTATCTTCTGTATGTGTTTGAGTGCCCCTGGGGACAAGAATAGGTACTGGGTTCCCTGGAGCTGGAGATGCGAGGCACCTGGGAACCCGGCTGGGGCCTCGGGAAGAGCCTGGAGTACTCCCACTGCTGATTCGTCTCTCCAGCCGCTCATTCTACTCCTCGGTCATCTACTTTGAGAAAACAACCCCCACATGGAATAGAGGAAGTCCTCTACTTAAAGATGTTGGTTCCAATGTTGTCTAGGACACTGGAGAGGTAACAGCCAATCTATTAGTCCAATATGGAAGACGTCTGAGCAAGACAGGCCTGCTGCTGGTCAGGTGTCCAGCACTGAGGCCTCCAGCACACAGTGGGCCTCTCTCTGGATGTCCTAACTCCAGGGCTCTACAGCCCCATTCAGTTTAGACTCCTCCCAGCCACTTAGGCTCTCTAGCATCGGCTGTTACCCCTTTGTGTCTCTCTCACCCTCATCCTTTGCCAGGTGCCTGCCTGAGTGAGCAAAATACCAGGACGTGCGCCCTCTGTGGTCAGCGCTCACTCGCGCGCAGCCTAGCGTCCTGCCCTGCCAGCAAGATGCTATTATTATAATACTCATGATAACAATAGTGATTGTGGTGATTATAAAATTCAGTGTGTGAAATGTGCCAGGCACAGCTCTGGGGGCTTCTCCTGAGCTAGCTCATTTCTTCCTTGGCCGCTTTTTACAAAGCAGTTGGGGTTTGTTGTTGTTTTTGTTGTTATTTATTAGGTTGGGTTTTTTGTTTGTTTGTTTGTTTGTTTGAGACAGGATTTCTCTATATAACAGCCCTGACTGTTCTGAAAGTCACTATGTAGACCAGGCTGGCCTCGAACTCTCAGAGATCTGCCTGCCTCTGCCTCCTGAGTGCTGGGATTAAAGGTGTGCACCACCACCACCAGGCCCAGGCCTTTGTTTTGTTTTTTGAGACTAGGTCTCATGTATCCCAGGCTGTCCTTGAACTTGATTTTTTGATATCTAGCCGAGGATGACTTTGCCCTCTGGATCTTCCTGCCTCTGCTTCTTGAGTTCTGGGGTTCCAGGAGTGCACAGCTATGCCCGGTTTCTGTGGTGCCGGGGGGTGGAACCCAGGCTTTTGTATACACCAGGCCAGCTCTCTACCAGCCGCGCTACACGCCCGGCCTAGCGGTTATTATGCTTCTTCCTTATCTAGATGAT
Source organism: Peromyscus leucopus (assembly GCF_004664715.2). Classification (NCBI taxonomy): domain Eukaryota; kingdom Metazoa; phylum Chordata; class Mammalia; order Rodentia; family Cricetidae; genus Peromyscus; species Peromyscus leucopus. The sequence continues at coordinate 62,563,808 of NC_051086.1, forward strand.
GAAACTGAGGTAACAAGCGGCTGGTAGGAAGCCCGACCTACATCTTAGGAGCACATATATGCTGGTTTAAATGAGGACAACCACCATAGGCTCATGGGTTTGAATGCGGGGGCCCCAGGTAGTAAAACTGTTTGGGAAGGATGAGGAGGTGTGGCCTTGTGGGAGGAGGTGTGTCCCTGGGGTGGCTCTGAGGTTTCAAAGGGCTTGCACCACTCCCAGTGTCTATGTCTGTGTCACGGCTGGGTCTCAAGATGGGAGCTCTCAGTCACCGCTCCAGGGCGATGCCTGCCTGCCTGGCCCCATGCTCCCCACCATGGTGACAATGCGCCAACCGTCTGAAACTGTAAGCAAATGCTTACAGTTAAACGCTTTCTTTTATAACTTGCCTTGGTCACGGTGTCCTTTCATGGTGACAGAACAGTAACCAAAACAATGCACCTGCAGAGTTCCGTGAGCTTCTGTTACAGAGCATTCTCCTAGACTGGCTTAGCTGTTGTCGCCATACTTCTGGAACCTTCTTTGACTCATCTTTTCAATACCAAATAGTTACCAAGGGCAAACTAGACATGCGTTGTGATAGAAATTCGGGACACGGAAGTGCAGGATGCCCAGTGTCAGGCCACAAGGATTCCTGTCTAACAGGAGATCTGCTGTGAGGACAAATAACAGACTTTAGGAGAGGTTGGAAACTGGGGTTTGGGCAGAGGGCTGTGGAGGGACAGACGAAGATACTCTGCCTGCCACAGGGGCTGCAAAGGGACATGAGGAGGAACCAGCCTGACCAAGTACTGTAAGTGTAGGCAAACATGTGTCTGTCTGTCTGTCTGTCTGTCTCTCCCTCTCTCCCTCCCCTTCCCCCTATTCTTCTTCCTTCTCTTCTTCTTCTTCTTCTTCTTCTTCTTCTTCTTCTTCTTCTTCTTCTTCTTCTTCTTCTTCTTCTTTGTTTTGTTGTTTTGTTTTGTTTTGTTTTGTTTTGTTTTTCAAGACAGGGTTTCTCTATAGCTTTGGTCCTGTCCTGGATCTCACTCTGTAGATCAGGCTGGCCTTGGACTCACAGAGATCCGCCTGGCTCTGCCTCCTGAGTGCTGGGATTAAAGGCGTGTGCCACCACCACCAGGCCACCTTTCTTCTTTTTTTAAGACAGGGTCTTGAAGCTGGGCATGATGGCTCACACCTTTAGTCCCGCAGGAGGGAGACAGAGACAAGTGATTTCTGAGTTCAAAGCTAGCCTGGTCTATAGAGTGAGTTCCAGGACAGCCAGAGCTACACAGGGAAACCCTGTCTCAAACAAAACAAAAGACAGGCTAGCCAAGAACTTGCAGTGATCCTCCTGCCTCAGTTCCTGAGTGCTGGTGGATAAGCCAGCAAGGGCTTCGGAGAGAAGGCAGCACGTGACAGACACACAGCCCTGTGCAGAGCTTGGCAGTACCTCAGAACCATTCTCACAAGTCAGTGGACCCAGTTAGTAAACTACAGAGGAAATGTCCGCCTGCTCTCACTGCTAACATGGTTTGTACTGGATTGTGTATGATACGAGCAAATCCTTGCCTTGGGCCTGAAAGGCCCTTTGTTTTGTGGGAATTGTAGGTATTTTTGGAAAAGTCCAACAGGCAGCTTTTCTTTTGTTTACTCGAAAGTTCTGGAGGGAACACTGTGGTCACACAGTGGCCAGGCTGTTTCAGCCGCACATAGCTGGGAAAGGAAAATGAGCCACCATGAAGGGAAAAGTGGGGAAGAGGGCGCTGACTCCCCAGGGGAAGCTGGGGGAAGCTGGGATGGCCACTCGACCTCCAGAGTCCTATGCAACCCTATCTACAAAGTCACAGGATTGAGTATCTTTCGTCTAAGATGGCAGGTCAGATTGAGTGAACAGGGTCACATAAGCAAGCTCCGGGTCACGGATTGAAGGTTCGGAGGGAGTTCTGGCCATGCAGGAAGAGGGTTGACTCACAGGCCTGTTGACCCACCATGCACCTCTGAGACTTCATATTTCAGCTTCTCCAGGCTCAAGCAAGCGACACAGAAGCTGGCCGTCAGGATTCCTGTTGAAGGTCTACCGTAGGCCTTTGGTGTTACTATAACAAACTACCTGAGACTAGGTGAGCTATCTTCACATCCATCTTATTTTAATGAAACTCTGGCTTTATTATTATTATTATTAAATTTTATTATTTGTGTGCACATACGGGCATGGGGGTTGGGGGGTGTGCACGTACACTTATGTGCGTTCTGGAGAATGTGTGAAGGTCAGGGGACAACTTGCAGGCCTGGTTCTCTGATTCTTCTACCCTGAGGGTCCCAGGGATGGGACCTGAGTCATGAGGCTGAGCAGGAGGTGCCTTTCCCTGCTGAGTCATCTCCCTGGCCCTGGTTTATTCATTCGTTGGCTTTTTTGTTGTTGTTTGTTTTGTTTTTGAGACAGGGGGCCTTGTGTAACCCAGGCTAGCCTCATTTGTTTAGAGTTGGCTGTATAGCCCAGGATAGCATTGTTATTTGGTTCCATTTCCCATACACAACCATTCTTCTGACAGAAGCTGGGGCTTCTTTTTGGTGTGTGGCTGTGTGCTTTACACTAAGGTTTTTAAAGAAAAGCAAAATGTTTTATGATGATTTTTGCTTCAATGACTTTAGGATAAGATTAAAATCCTGAACTTTGAATTAAAAAAAAAAAAGTAGTCCTATTCAGGACACACAAAGAGCTCCCCTGAGGCTGGAGAGATGATTTAGTAGTTAAGGGCACTTGCTGCTCTTCCGGGTGGGTTCCTAGCACCTACACCGGGCAGTTCATAACCACCTATAATCCAGCGTCAGGGGATCTGACACCCTCTTCTGGCTTCCTTAGACACCTGCACACATGGTACACACAAATAAAAATGAACCTAAAACCAACCAACCAACCAAACTCCTACAAAAGGATAATGAGAATACAAATAATCCACGTTAAAAAGAGACCACAGGGGTGGGCGAGATGGCTCAGGGGGTAGCGGCACTTGCTGCCAAGCCTGACAACTTGAGTTCAAGTCCCAGCACCCACGCGGCAGAAGAAGAGAAGAGACTCCCTAGTCTGTCTTCTCACCTCCACATACACTCAACGGTCCATGTAGACCCAGCCTCACAGACACACTGTGCACAAAAGTAAATGAATGTCTTTTAAAATGGGCCGGAGAGCAGAGGAGACGGCTCAGCCAGTAAGGTGCTTGCTCCTCAAACCTGAGCACCCGAGTGTGGATTCTTGGCAGCCACGTAAAAAAGCCTCAGGTCTGGGGCTGGTGAGACGGTTCAGCAGGTAGAGGCACTTACAGTCTCCAGAACTCAGTTCAATCCCTGGGGCCATATAAAGGTGGAGAGAAAGAACCGATTCCCCCATTGTCCTCTGACCTCCATGCACGCTGTGACAAATGAGACACACACACACACACACACACACACACACACACACCTTGGTTTTTGAAACCTGAGGCCAACAAGATGGCTTAGTGTAAAAGGTGCTTGCTGCCAAGCCTGATGTCTTGAGTTCGATCCTTTGGACTCACACTATAGAAGGAGAGAATCTACTTCCTCAGGCTAGTCTCTGACCTCCATGTGCACACATTATGGTATGTGTGCCCCACCCCAAGAATGTAATTTTTTGTTGTTGTTTTTTGAGACAGGGTTTCTCTATGTAGGTTTAGTTGTCCTGGAACTTACTATGTAGACCAGGCTAGCCTCGAACTCACTGAGATCCACCTGCCTCTGCCTCCCAAGCGTTGGGATTAAAGGTGTGCGCCACCACCGCCCAGCGCAAAAAGGTAATTTTAATTGCATTTTTATTCTCTCTCTCTCTCTCTCTCTCTCTCTCTCTCTCTCTCTCTCTCTGTGTGTGTGTGTGTGTGTGTGAGAGAGAGAGAGAGAGAGAGAGAGAGAGAGGACCACATGTGGGAGCGGCTGTCTCCTTCCACCGTCTGGACCCCAGCACGAACCCAGCTTGTCAGGCTTGTACATGCTCAGTCATCTCACCAGCCCAATAACAATTTCTTATTATTATTTAGAGACCCTGCCCGAAGTCTAAAATGCAGATGAATGGAGAGTCAGATCTATGAGTCAGCACTTAACTATTTCAGAACATTGATGCCCCCCTGGCCTGGGCATCCAAAGTCCCTGTGGAGGTCTCCGCTTTCTCCTGAACTCCCCCGGGTCCCTGTGCTCTAGTTCTAGGTCATCTTTCCTCAAACACGCAAGATGTGTCCACTCAGCACGGGGCTGTGGTGTGCTTTGACCCGAGACTCTCTTCTCCCAGGGGGCTTTAGCTTTTTTACTTCCTTGGTTCATTTTTTTCACATTTTTTTCTTCTTCTTTTTAATGACTTATTTTTATTTTTAGTGCATTGGTGTTTTGCCTGCATGTATATCTGTGTGAGGGTGTCGGATCTCCCAGAACTGGAGTTACAGACAGTTGTGAGCTGCCATGTAGGTGCTGGGAACTGACCCCAGGTCCTCTGGAAGATCAGCCAGTGCTCTTAACCCCTGAGCCATCTCTCCAGCCCCCTTCTTTTTTCTTTTCTTTCTTTTTTTTTTTTTTTTAGACAAGGTCTCATGAATTTCTACTATGGGATGATCCTTTTGTTCACTGTATTACTCTTATTGGTTAATAAAAAGCTGACTGGCTAATGGCTAGGCAGGATTATGGGGCAGAGAGAACTCTGGGAAGGAGGGCGGAGTCACAAAAGTCACCAGAGAGAGGTGACTTCTTTCATGTCGTGCTGAAAGAAGGTACTGCCATGTGGCAGATGGTAGATAAGAAATATGGGTTAAGTTGTAAGAGCTAATTAGTAACAAGCATAAGCTATTGGCCAAGCACTTATAATTGATAATAAGTCTCTGTGTGGTTATTTGGGAGCCAGCTGGCAAGACAGAGCTGACCAGTGGGACAGAGCTGTCTCGACAAAAAACTCTGCCTACATATTCCAGGCTGGCCTTGAACTCACTATGTAGCCAAGGATGACATTGTAGCTGAGGATGACCTTGAACTTCTGAGCCTTCCACATCTACACAGTAGCACTGTGCCTGGTTTTATGCAGTGCTGGGGGCAGATCCCAGGGCCTCCGGCATGGTAGGCAAGCACTTTAGCAAACGTTGGCCAATAGATCATGTTATCAGCGAATGGGACACCCCACTTCTCTCTCCTCTGTGCTGTTTTCTCCCCATCCCCCCACCTTGCCTCCCTGCTTCCCTCTCTGTTCCCGCCCCCTTTGGTGGTATTAGGGACAGATAGAACCCAGGGCCTCTCCACCTGGGGGCCCCCTCTTTCATTTTCTTCCCTACCCTTACTTCTATCCATCTCCCTAACACGACATTGTACATACTTGGTTACTGTCTGTCTGACTGACTGTCCGTCACACCAAGTGTCAGCTCCACTAGACGGAGACTTCAGCTTGTTCGCTACTGTGAGTTGGTACCTAGAATAAAATGCTCAGTAGACACTTGTGCCTTATCACTATGCTTTCGTGACAACCCTGGGAGTGTGTGTGTGTGTGTGTGTGTGTGTGTGTGTGTGTGTGTGTGTGCATGCATTCATATGGGTGCTCATGTGTGTACAAATGTGTTCCTTAGACACTGTCTTTGTTTTTTGAGACAGGGTCTCTCCTTGGCTTGCAGCTCACCAAATGAGCTGAGTTGTCTCTGCCTCCCCCAGGCTGACATTGCAAGTGTGCACCACCATGCTCTGCTTTGTGTGTGTGTGTGTGTGTGTGTGTGTGTGTGTGTGTGTGTGTGTGTGTTGGGGGTGGGTACTGCAGATCAAACTTGGGGCCTCATATTCACCAACCAAGCTACATCCCAAGACCAACTCTGGGAGACCGTTGCAGAGATAGTAAACTCTCACTGAAAGCCTGGCATGGTGGCTGTGGTGGTTTGAATAAAAATGGCCCCATAGGCCCATAGAGAGTGGCACTGTTAGGAGGCGTGGCCTTGTTGGAGTAGGTGTGAGGTCTCAGATGCTCAAGCCAGGCCCAATGTGGCAGTCTCTTCCTGCTGCCTGCAGATCCAGATGTAGAACTCTCAGGTCCTCTCCAGCACCGTGTCTGCCTGCACGATGCCATGCTTCCCGCCATGATGATAACGGACTAAATTTCTGAACAGTAAATGTTTTCTTTTATAAGAGTTGCCGTAGTCGTGGTGTCTCTTCACAGCAATAAAACCCTAAGACAGTGGCTCCCACCTTTAATGTCGACACTCTGGAGGCTGAGGTAGGAAGACTGCCTCCTGTGCTGTACAGTGGGTTCTAAACCTGTCTAGGCTACAGAATGAGACTTGATCTTAAATGGTCTGTCAAAAAATATTGGAAAAAATTTAAAAGGGTGTGGCTTGCTGGATCTAGTATTCCGTATCTGTAATTCCAGCACTAGGGAGGCTGAGGCAGGGCTCCCACAACTCTGGGGCTAGCCTGAGTTTTTCTCCCAAACCCATCCATAGGGGTGAGGAAGTACAGATTTAGCATCCCCTGGATTTTTGTAAGCTGGGAAGGTCATGTTCTGAATGATGTAAATGACTTCCCAGAGGTCTCATGACAAATGGCTGATTTCAAACTTGAACCTGGGTCTTGGGAGCCCAAATGGCCTTCAAGCCACACAGAGGCAACAGCCAGTTCAACCTCTGGACAGGACAACAGAAGGCAGAGCTGTCAACACAGGGACGGATCTGCTGGTCACTGGTGACCACGGGACTCTGTCTCTCTCAGCTTCACACCCTTGGAGAGGGCAGGACACATGTTATCGCTCCTTTACTTGGTGGGAGAAGGAGGTCAGGCCACAGTGTCTGACATGGAACAACATACCCTGCTTTCTTCTGACGGCTGACCCACCCTCCCAGCGGTGTGTGGCCTGACACATGCTCACGTGGACTTCCTTGTGCACCGAGTGTCACATGTTTGCAGGGCAGAGTTCCTTGAGCTAGGATGAGGGACAGGGAGGAGCTGAAACGATTAAAGGCAGTCAGCAGGAGCAGATCTGGAGGCAGAGGCAGGAAGGTGAGGAGTTCAGGGCCGATCTGGGTTTTGTGAGACATTGCGCAACAGACGGAAGAAGCCATGGCGTCAGATCTAGCAGGAAGGTTCTCCCGATGAGATCAGGCAAGCCCGTGTGTGGCAACAAGCACAGGTGTGGTGAGCAGCCCGGCCACCCCGACTCAGCCCTTCAAACACTGGTGTGGAACCCATCAGGGGGCGGAGTTAGGAGGAGGTGCCTCCCTGCTGGCTCTCACCTCCACTCACCATCACAGTTCTCAACTACCCTTACCGCCCTGGTGGCCTACCCGAGTTCTGCCAATGATATCACTTCCCTCAGGGCGGGCTGAAAGCTGCAGACCTCCTCCACTGCCCCTGGGATTTATCTAAGAGCCGTGTCCTGTCAGCCCGCCTAGCCTGAACCAGGAGGTCCCAGGGATTTTTTGTTCCTGGTGCAGACCTGGAGAAGACTCTAAGGTGTCATCCTGGAAGGACCAAAGATCAAAGGGGCTGCGAGACACAAGGAGAGCCATCTTTCCATCTGAAAGTGATTGCTTCTAAGGGCAGTCAGTGTACAATTCATGAAGCCCTTCTCCATGGTAAGGCGTGTTCCCATAAGAACTCTGGGGGTCCCGGCACCCCATGAAGCTGATCCACAGACACCCAGAGTCATGCACACATCTGCAGTCACACATTAAAGCACCCTATTTTCCCAGGCCTCTCTCCCTGAAAACTTTGCAGCGATCTGAGGCTCGCCAGCCCTAGCACAATGGAGGGGTGTTTCCCCCTTAATCGCAGAGGCGTGCTGGGAGGAGGCCAATAGAGTGGTAAGTGAAGCAAGGATTTGTCGGGGAGCAGGAAGATGAAAAGGAGGCTCCAGTCTCGGGTCTTGCCAGAAGGAGAAGGAACACAACGTCCTCACACTCACGGCTCTCATACTAAACTTAGCCAGCTCCCATGGTTCCAGAGCTGGCAAATCAGCTCACGGGGTCCTAATAAACAGCAGTGGCGCAGTGACTCACTGACGACAGCCATGTGCGGGATGGAGCTGCTTTCAGCCCGCCAGTCCTAGGATGCTGCTGAGTCCCATCCACTCAGCAGGCTTGTGAATGGTGACGTGGGGACAGACCAGAGCCAGAGAGGCCTGCAGGAGACAGAGCCCAATGCAGAGAAGGGGAGGAAGGCTCAGGGTCTGGGACATAAGGGAAAGGTCCCGTGAGGACACACAGTGAGGGGATAACCCGTCTTGGGGACTGGGTCTGATGGGACTTCATGACCACCAGGGCACAGAGCAAAAGAGACAGTGTCACATGGGAATTCCCAGCTGTCAAGGGATTTCTCTCTTACCACTTGCAGACAGGTGGTCATTAGTGGAAGCTGGTTTTGAGGAGGAGGAGCCAGGGAACATCCTCCACCCTGGTTCTGATATGGTTAGGTTGCCCTGGCCAGGGTGTGACAGAATCTATAAACAACTCCAAGACCTAAGTCCCTGATGGTATGGATGGGCTTTTGACTCAAAGTCATTGGAGAACTAAAGGTCGGTGGACCTGGAGCCTGTCAACTGCCTCAGATGCTCTCTCCAGCGGCTGGGACATCTTGGAAGGATCACCAGCCCTAGTGAGGTAGAGAGGGGCCTCCCGGGCTGAATAGATACTGAGAGTTCCTTATGGAAGTCAAGAAGAGCTCATCTGAGGTGCAAAGAGAAGTAGGTGGCCTGGGAGGCTGAGAAGATGCCCAGACTAGGGAGTGAGGGACCCTGAAGGCTGGAGGCTAGAATGAGGTAAACAAGGCAAGAACATACAGGCTCGCTGTGCATGGAGAGTGATCTTCTGGCTTCCAGGAAAGTCACAGAGCCCAGTGAAGTGGTTCTAAGGGATATCCTAATGAAGGAGTTAGTCATAGTTCAAGAGTCCCCAGGGAAACTGGGTTAATGAGAAGAGCCCACAGAAGTCCATCCCGCACAGGGAAGAGCACACTGGCAGCGGAGGTGGAGTCAGAGACAGTGAGTTCCCCGCAGTGGGGGCTTCAAACACGTGACTTGGTTGGAGAAAGAAGGAACAGAGACCAACATCTAAGTCCCTCCTAACCTTGTCCGTCTCCTGTGTGGGTTGCTCCTGAAGACCTAGTGCAGGAACTCAGCCCTGCTCCTCACAAGTGGCGCTCGGGAGACCAGCGGAGACTGAATGTTGTGCCCAAGGTCACCGGAAAGCAGCGGCACCAGGAACAGAGAGCCTTGTCTGCCTCACCACCCAAGCTCCAGACTTTCCCATCTGGCTTCCCAATTGGTGTCCCGACTGGTGATATTTTTGACTGTCTCCCTTGGCCAGAATGGAGAGTGACTGCAGGCTGGGCCAGCATCAGATTCTGGGGTGAGCCTGGGAGGGAGCCAAAGGCTTGTCCTTGCACCCAGGCTTGTCACCACTAATTGCCATGTGTGGCCAAAGGAGGATAAGCTTGAACTCTTAGTCCTCCCATGTTCACCTCCAAAGTGCTGAAGTTAACAAGTGTGTGTTCCTACACCCGGCTGTCTTTTCATTTTTGACTAGCATGCACTAACTGTGTGCTGACGAGGTTCAGTGTTGCGTTTCTGCACATGTCTCCAGTGCGCGCTCATCAAACTCAGCCTGCCCATATCCGCTCCTTCTGACCCTTCCCAACCTCTGTTAGCCACCATTTCACACCCAAGCTGGCGTTTCAAGGATTGACTTGTGTCTTATTTATTATGCGTGTGTTTGTATCTTCATATGTGTCCATGCATGTAGGTGCCCCAGGAAGCCCGAAGAGGGGATTTCATCCTCTAGAACTAGAGTTTGCAGGTGTTTGTGAGCTTTTCCGAAGTGGGTGCTAGGAAGCAAACTCCTGTCCTCTATAAGAGCAAGAAGTGTGCTCAACCATTGAGCCATCTCCCCAGCCCCCATTAGGTCAATTCCCGGCTTCTGAACACGGGAAATAACATGTGACATTTGTCTTTCTGTGTCTGGCTTATTTCATTTAACACTCCAGTCCTAACCATCTTCCTGCCAATGACAGGATCTCATTCTTTGTGGGTGACTACTATTCCACTGTGTATACAGATGTACTGCATTTTCTTTATCCACCAACCTGTTGATGGGCAGCGAGGCTGGTTCCACACGCTATGAGTATCTGTCTGGTGTGCTGGCATCTGGTGTGCTGGATAGCTACCCCAAAGATGGAATGGGCCTGCAATCTATCTATTTTAGGGTTGTGGTGGAGGTGCTGTTTTGGAGGTCAGGCATGGATAGTCAGAGGACAACTTGAGGGAACCACTTGTTTCTTCATCACATGGATCCAGAGGATCAACCTCAGATCAACAGACTAGGCAGCAAATATCTTAACCCACTGAGCCATCCTGGTGGCCTCCTTCTTCTTGCTTTCACAGGAACCTCCACGCTGTGGAACAGAAATTCTCAATTATTATTACTCAGCCAGAAGGAACGACTCTTTCCTCACAACCCACAAACTGGAAGTGTGTACACAGTGGTGATATTTTGTTTGTGCTCTAACAAATAAACAAATGAGATCAGAGTGTGGAGCTAGCCTCTAGAGGCCAGGCAGTGGTGGCACAGGCCTTTAATCCCAGCACTTGAGATCTCATGCCTTTGATCCCAGCACTCGGGAGGAAGAAACAGGAAGTGAAGAGGCGGGGCGGAGACAGGAGCTCAGCCCTTTCAGTCTGAGTATTCCTAGAGGTAAGAAGTCTTTTTAGTGGCTGGCTGCTCTGCTTCTCTGATCTTTCGACTTTCACCCTGATATCCGACTCTGGGTTTTTATTATTAAGGCCAATTAGAATTTGTGTCCCAGTACCCCAGTGCTCAGCTTACTGTGGGCAAGGCTCCTGTAACTCATGGCTCTACTTAGAAAACAGGCATTGATCCAGCACACACCGAACTGATTTCATCACTCACTAATGGGTCATGACCTATAGTTTAAAAACCACTAAGACTTAGGGAACCATTCTCAAAAACTTTATCTAACAAGAAGTCAGAATAAATAAAGAAGATGGAAATGTTTAAGGATGAGTGAGGGGCTGGGGATGTGACTCAGTAGGAAGAGTGCTTGCTGAGCGTCTTGAAGCCCTGGGCTCAATCTCAGTACCAAGTAATCCTGGGCCTGGCAGCACACACCTGGAATCCCAACACTGGGGAGGTAGAGGCAGGAAGATCAAGAGTTCAAGGTCATCCCTGGCTCCATAGTGAGTTTGAGGCCAGCCTGGGCTACAAGAGACCCTGTCTAAAACAAACAAACCACAAAAAGAGAGTAAGATTGTGTGTGGTGGCTCACACCTGTAACCCCAGCAGCTGGGAGACTAAGGCAGGATTGCTGAGTTCAAGGCCAACCTGGGCTATACAGTGAGACCCTGTCCAAAACCAAAACCAAAAGCATATATGTTGGGGTAGGCCTGATGACACACACCTGTGATTCTAGGACTCTAGAGGCTGAGGCAAGAATGATTGCCAGGAGTTGGAAGCCAGCCTGGGCTACATAGCAAGACCCTGCTGCTGTAAGATGGTCTGTATGTCAAATTGCTCTGATTGGTCAATAAATAAAACACTGATTGGCCAGTGGCTAGGCAGGAAGTATAGGCAGGACTAACAGAGAGGAGAAAAGAGAGAACAGGAAGACAGAGGAGACACTGTCAGCCGCCGCCATGACAAGCAGCATGTGAAGATGCTGGTAAGCCACACGCCACGTGGCAAGGTATAGATTTATGGAAATGGATTAATTTAAGATATAAGAACAGTTAGCAAGAAGCCTGCCATGGCCATACAGTTTGTAAGCAATATAAGTCTCTGTGTTTACTTGGTCAGGTCTGAGCGGCTGTGGGACTGGTGGGTGATAGAGATTTGTCTTGACTGTGGGCAAGGCAGGAAAACTCTAGCTACACTGTGGGGCATTTACCCACCACCCCCACAGCTTCCCAGAGTTTTCTTGAGTGCGATCAGCAGGAAATATTAGATAGAAGGATTTATAGCGGAGAATGTTGCAGAGATAAACAGATAGAAAATAAAGGATAGCCTCGAGAGGGCCTGGAACCTATTCCAATGGGCCCCGACTGTCTCTGGCCCAGGGTTTTTATAGAGACGCCAAGGGGTGGAGCAAAAGACCTCCTCCCCCAGCACAGCCAAGTGCAGACCATCTCAGACACCTGCACTCAGGCCCGTGGTCCTGATCATCCTCTATTCGGACCTGCTGGGTAAAGCCACGAGGAACCCGAGAACGGGCTCCCACACTACACCCTGTCTTGAAATAAATAAAGTAAGTGGGGAGGGATGGACAAGATGAAGGCAGTGAGACCAGAGAACAGGAGGGAATGTCACACAAGCCACAGCGTGGTCAAGAAGGGCTGCCACAGAGCGGTCACGTGGGATGAAAACCAAGAGGGGGAACAGGACAATAGGGATGGAAACCATTCCTAGAGGCCAACCGGGGAAGAGACGAGGAAGTGAAAGCAGAACTTGTGGGCTCCCTCTGGAGAAGTTTGGGAGGAAAGAGAAGGTTCATTCCCTTTAGGAAAAGAGCGACAAAGGACCAGGATGTGGGGGATAGGGCAGGAACCAGCGCTCAGAACAAGACTGGAAACCATGTCCCACTAGGGAAGGGCTGAAGCATTGAAAACTGCCAATCAGCGTTGAGAGGGCGAAGCAAGAGACTGGCGTGTTCAAGGCCTGGCTGGACTATATAGTAAAACCATCTAAAAATACAGCAGAGCATCATATCATATCATCATATCATGCCATGCCATGCCATGCCATACCATACCACACCACCCTCCCCAGTCTGTTAGGGCCTCTGGTAGAGGTGAACCTGGAGTAGAATTATGAGGTCCTACTCTTGGGGTGGAGGCCCTGACACTGGGGTCAAAGGCAGTCACTCTCTTGAAGGGATCATTTTTTCTAAAATTTGCTGTGTAGCCCAGGCTAGCTTCCAGCTCTCAATTCTAAGCCTCTTGAGTGCTGGGATTTGTGGGTATGTTCCACTGTGCCTGGCTGAAAAAATATTATTTATTATTTTTTTTGCCAGGAAAGAATACAATGTTCTCTGAGGACTACTATTACGTTAACTTCTCCTGAGACTATGCAAGCAAATGTCTACTCACCTACACAGGACACAACGACAAACCAAAGGGACAATTCCATCCTAGGCTGGCTTTGATGGAACAATTTGGTTCATTATGGTCACTTAAAAATAAAAAGGGTTGTTTCATTTGTGTGTGTGTGTGTGTGTGTGTGAGAGAGAGAGAGAGAGAGAGAGAGAGAGAGAGAGAGAGAGAGAGAGAGAGAGAGAGAGAGAGAGAGAAGTTGCCCAATGTGGGTGCTGGGAACAGGACTCAGAGCCTCTGGAAGAGCAGTATGCCGCCTTAACCACTGAGTCATCTCTCCAGACCTAGGCCAGGCTTTCCAAAGTGGCCAAGCTTGCGTCAGAATATTCCCAGTATTGGCTGGAAATCTGGAAACCTCGTGGAGTTACAGGCGTGGAGCCCTGTGGGCTCCATGCAGCAGCTTGCTTACTCCCTTCCAGCTGAGGCGATGGCCTCCTTCACAATGTGGGTACAGAGATGCAAGAGTGTGATGGGTACCATGCTGGGTGGCACAAGGGCTGGCCATCTCTTGCCTGTTGAACAGTCCTCACACTCCTCATGGGGAGCTTCCTGGGTCTGAATCCTGTGGTGATATTCTGTTTGTGCTCTAACAAATAAAGCTTGCCTGGGGATCAAAGGAAAAAGCCAGCCACTGTATTAAACATAGAGGTCAGGCAGTGGTAGCACACGCCTTAAATCCTAGCATTCAGGAGGCAGAGATTCATCTGGACCTCTGTGAGTTCAAGGCCACACTGGGAACAGAGCCAGACATGGTGGCACACGCCTTTAATCCCAGCGCTAGTTAACCACAGAGGTCTGGAGGTCTGTACAGACAGACAGGAAGTGATAGAGATGGACGGGAAGAGGAAAGTGATGTAGCTGGGCAGAGAGAGGAAGTAAGATGGTAGGGCACAGAAAGGTATATAGGCGTGAGTATACAGGAAGTAGCTCTCGGGCTGAGGATGTCCTAGCAGCAAGAACTCGTGGCTGGCTTGTTCTATTCCTCTGATCTTTCAGCTTTCACCCCAATATCTGGCTCTGAGTTTAGCAATTCATGTTAAGAGTCCTCAAGGGCTCAGGTGAGGATGGGGGTTCTTCTAAACAAGAGACCCAGGGGCAGAAACCCTGTTAAAGGTCCCAGCCCCACCTGCAGGAAGGAATGGACCTTGTTATATGCCTGACAAGATGAAGGACAGCCTCTGTAGCTAACTCCGTTCTTTTTTTTTTTAAAGGATTTATTTTTATGTGTGTGTTTGCCTGCCTGTATGTATGTACACCACGTGAATACCTATTGCTGGAGGAGGCATCGGATCTCCTGGGACTAGAGTTATAGATGGCTGTGAGCCAACATGTGGGGGCTGAGAATCAAACCCCGGTCCTCTGGAAGAGCAGGCAGTGGGTGCTCTTAACCGCTGAGCCATCTCTCCAACCCCTCTAAAACAGCCCTTCAAGATGGGTCTGTTTGGACTGGGCTTTTGTTTTGTTTTGGGAAGGATTTTTTTTTTTTAATTTTTGTTTATTTAAGATTTTTGGGTCAGAGTCTCCTGTAGCCAAGCTGATCTCAAATTTACTATATAACTATATAACTATGAACTTCTGATCCTCCTGCCTCCACCTCCCAAGTGCTGGGATTCCCAGTCATTTGACATCGTGTCTGGCAAAAATGATACCGTAGCATTTGGTGGCCTGTTCTGTTTTGTGGTGCTGGGATTGAACCCCGGGCTTTGCCGATTGCAGGTATGCATGTTCTACCAACTGAATTACATCCCCAGCCTCTGGGCTTTGTTTAGGGTCTTGAACAAAGTTTTTGTACGTGACCTAAGGGGAAGCTGACAGTGGAGCAGCTAGAGGCTTATGGGTAGGTGGAGTCCATGGCCATGCATCTCTTAAAAATTCTTTTTTTTTTGTTACATTTTTCGAGCTTTTTTTTTTTGTGTGTGTGTGTGTGTGTGTGTGTGTGTGTGTGTGTGTGTGTGTGTGTGTGTATACTGCACTGGTGAAGGTCAGAGGACAACCCATGGGAATTGGTTCTTTCACTCCATCCAGCAGCCCCCACACCTCTGAGGACTCTTGTTTTTATGGCCAAGCACTCTCGACTTCTTCATAACAGAGGCCACCCGCCTCCCGGGAGGCCA
Organism: Peromyscus leucopus; assembly: GCF_004664715.2. NCBI lineage: Eukaryota > Metazoa > Chordata > Mammalia > Rodentia > Cricetidae > Peromyscus > Peromyscus leucopus. Next base: position 62,579,021 of record NC_051086.1, read on the forward strand.
TGTGACCCATGCTAAGCCAACCAGGGGTCTTGTTTCTTAGGCAGTGCCATCAAGGGAGGGCCACATGGTCCAAGCTGGCTTTTCCCCAGGAGCATCCAGTTAGAGCTGCGGAGTCGTTCCCTTCCTGGTGACGTACGTAGCGCTGAAGGACCCAGAAACATGCTTCTGCGCACATGTTTCCCACCACTGAAAACACCACTCCCAGGTGGCAAAGGTGGAAAATGATTTCATGTGTGATTTCATCCACAAGTCACAGAGATCCTATGCGACATGACCACAGTGCCTTTTCAACATTCCAGAAGATTCCATTTCCTGGGTTGGTTCAGCACAAAATTCCTTCAGAATATTTTAGCCCAGTGTAATTTTCTTGGACCCCAGATGGCTGTCTCAGGACCACTCCTCAAATCCTCGGTGTGGACAGAAGAGGGAAGAGGCAAGGGTAAGCTAGACCTTTAAAGAACATTCTAGAAGCCCTGCTCAAAAGTTCCCACTTGTATCTCAGTGGCTGTGGCTATATGCAGGGAAAGCTGGGAGACATGGCTGGACCCACCCATCATAAAGAATCTCTGTTACTAAAAGGAGGGAGGGGAGGGGAAGCTGGGGGGGGGGTGAGGGTCACCAGAGATGGCATGGGGAGAGAAGCAGGGTGAGCAGGGAGCCTCCCTGACAGACTTCCCACTCTACCTGCCCTTCTTAGTCCTATGAGCTAACGGTATCTTTTTCTGCTTCAGCAGGAGTGAGTTGGGTTTCAGTCAGCTGCCACCTGGGAATCCCTGGTTTTCGCTGACCTGAATCTGGGACTCCTCCCCTGGCTCTCACCGCGGCTTTCTCACAGATTTCCACGTTGCTCTGAGGAGGAACTTCTGGCACCAGGCTCACCCTTACTCATGCTCCGACTAACAGCACACTGTAATTTCTGTGCCAACTCATTTCCCGCCCTTTGGGGATCCTGGCAGGAGGCCTGAGGCAGGCCCTGCCCCCACCTCCATTAGATCAGGAACTGATTGTGGGGGGTTGTCGGGCGTTCCTGGCAGGCCTGGGGAGAGCCCCCAAATGGTATAGACTTGGGGCAGCTCCCCCAGTCAACCCACTCAGAACAGAAGGGAAACCAGGCACCATTTGCCAAAGGCTTTCAAAGCTGTTTCCATGCCCCTGCCCTGACTCCCGGTGGGAGTGACCCAGGAAGCTGTGAGTGGATGGTCCGAGGCCCACAGTTGGTACTGGGCCCCCTACTTGCCCAACAGGAGATAACAGACTGACTCTTTGGTAGTTAGCCACTACTTGCCATTGTTGGCTTGCCTGGAGAGGAGCCGGGGCGGCCCCGTTCCTCCCGCCAGGGTCCTCGGCGGGTGGGGTGTAAAATAGGAGTCTGCTCTCAGCCACGGCATGAATCTGAGCAAACCAATGCCCAAGCAGAGGCTGTGTTTGCTCCGAGCAGCAAGGTGTTCAGGGAAGCTGTTCTGAGACCAGAGCCAGTCAGCATACCCACCTTCCAGCTGAATGCCATGCCCGTGGATACCCATCTCATCTCTTAGGCCTTGAAAACCCCACCCATCACCTTAGACAGACATATGCTCCTTTGCCCACTCATTGTCCATTGCCCCTTCCTTCATGCCTCGGAACACTTCTCAGAACCTGCTCCTTCGGAAAGGCTCACGTGTTGAGAAGAGCCAAGGCTTTGGAGTCCGAGGCCTGAGTTCACATCCCCACCTAGAGCTGGGCATAATGACGCATGCCAGCAATTCCAGCTCTCGCATGCTGAGATAGGAGGATGAGCAGTTAAGGACAGCCTCGATACAAAAGCAAGACTATATCCCAAATGCAAACAAACAAACAAAAAAACCTGGGAATGTAGCCCAAGGAAGGTTGCTTGCTGTGAATTAGCTGCATTCAGCTCCAAGCACTGAAAAAAAGGCAATTGACCCCCACTGGCTCTTTTCTGCCGGGCACAGTGACTCTCACCCTGTCATCCTGGCACTTGGAAGGCAGAGAAAAAGAGGATCGGGAGTTCAAGGTCATCCTCAGCTTCATAGAGAATTTGATCCTTGGTGTCCACGTAAAGATGGAAAGAGAAAACCTGCTCCACAAAGTTGACCTCTGACCTCTGTCTACACTTGCACCAAGGCATGTGCGCGCACACACACACATTTAGAACAAAGCAACCAAACACCAAACAATCAAATTCTCACTTACCACTTACACGCCATATAACTCTGGGCAAGAGTGTTAAGCCTGCTCGTGTATCTGCGTACCATTTGCATGCCTGGTGCCTGAGGAGTCCAGAAGAGGACATAGGATCCCCTAGAAATGGAATTACAGATGACTGTGAACCTTACATGTGGATGCTGGGAACTGAACCCAGGTCCTCTGGAAGAACAACCAGTGCTCTTAACTGATGATCCACTGCTCCAAGGCCTGGGGAAGTAATTTAACCTCTACTGCCTCCATTTCTCATTTAAAAACTGGGAGTAATAGCTGGGCAGTGATGGCACATGCCTTTAATCCCAGCACTGGAGAGGCAGAGGCAGATGAATCTGTGAATTCGAGGCCAGCCTGGTCTACAGAGCTAATTACAAGACAGCCATGACTATACAGAGAAACCCTGTCTTGAAAAACAAACAAACAAACAAAACAAAAAATGAGGTAAGAATGTCTCCCTTGCATTGTGAATATAAAAGAGTAGCTAATAAGCCAGGCATGGTTATGCCGGCCTACAATCCCGGCACATGGGAGGTGGAGGCAATATAGACAGACGTTCAGGGCCAGCCTCATCTCCATATTGAATTCAAGGCCAGTCCAGACTACAAAACAAACAAACAAAAAACCCAACACAAGCAAAGACTTTCTAACAGATGCCGACCACAGCCGTTGTCAGGAAACGGTGGCATCCTGGTGCTGATGGTGCTGGTGGTGGTGACCATGACTCTGGCACTTGAAACAAAAGCTGTTCAGGAAGTCGTGGCCACTGTTCCTGTGGATGCTGACTGCCACAGCACAAGGAGAGCCTTCCATGTGACCTCAATATGCTTCCTCCTGTGAGAGCTCCTGAAGATGGGGTTGCCTTTTACATTTTTAGTGATTTTTGTTGAGTGGGAGATAAAGCCCGGGGCCTCCTGCACGCTATACAAGCGGTCTACCACTGAACCACATGGCCAGCACCATCTCCCCAATGATAGCAGGTAGTGCACAGGGCCCAGGACCACAGAGATGCTCAATGCCTGTGGGAGTCCTTCTATTGGTCAGTCTTGGGGCATCCCAGTCCTGACATGCATGAATCTAAGGTGGAGATTAGGAGTCCTTAGTACCCAAAGCAGGGTGAGTATGAATCCCAAGGTTCCCTGGTAGCTTAGGGCATCTTCCATCCTGGGGTAATTCACCACCCAAATCTCTTTCAGCTGCTGCTGGAAGAGACAGATCTTTCTAGCAAGCCCTAAGTCTAATTCAGATTAGCCGCCACCCCCCACCCCTACTCCATGCTTCCCAGCCCAGGAGCAGCCAGATTCTGTGCTCCCTGCCCAACATTTATACTCCCAGCTATTTATAACCCTGGCTTACAGCATTCCGAGACTGACGCCGAATGGGTGGCAAGAAATCTGGCCTCACAATGATGCAGCAACTCCAGCGGCCCCTGGCACCCGTCCGAGCATCATCTTGCAGACTGGCTTGCTTGCTCTGTACAGGCTTGGGTCTCTGCCGTCTTTTGCAGCTCAGCCCACGTTGTTCAGGGAGCGGCTAGAACTCTGGTTCAGAATTACCTAGACCGGGGGAGGGGGGCAACTTGTTTTATGGGACCCTGGGAATTGTTCTTCTCTTTCAAACCCCCTCTTGTAGGAAGTGAGAAGGTGGCCCTAACTTTTCCCAGCAAAGTAGAGAAGAAAATGAACAATGCCCTGAAGCTTGAGGAGACCAGAAATGGAAGAGGGGAGGCGAGGGGAGGGCACTGTGTTGTCTGCAGTGCCCAGAAAAGGGGATGGGAAAGCGAGACACCACCACAATGTGCAGAAGGGCCCAAGCATTGGCCTACAACCCCAGGACTGCTACTGATTAGCTGTGTGCTCTTGGGAAAATTGCTTAACCTCTCTGTCAAATAAGGAGATTCTAAACCAGGCAGTGGTGGCGCATGCTTTTAATCCCAGTACTTAGGAGGCAGAGGCAGGCAGATCTCTGTGTGAGTTCAAAACCAGCCTGGTCTACAGAGTAAGTTCCAGGCCAGCTAGGACTACACAGAGAAACTCTGTTGAGAGAGACAGATTGAGATTGATTGATTGATTGATTGATTGATTGATTATATTGCACTCCTGGGTCACCGACAGGACTGTGAAAGCAGGGTGGCTTTGTGTGTTTGGGTCGTGCTGGGGATGGAACTGAAGGCTCTACATGTGCTAAGCAGATGCTCTACCACTGACTACATGCTAGCCGTGACTACATGTGTGAGCAGATGCTCTACCACTGACTACATGCTAGCCGTGACTACATGTGTGAGCAGCTCTCTACAGCAAGGTGAGTGCCACACGCAGACTGCATCTCTCTTTTCCTTACTTCTCCTCAGACACTCCCGGACTATAGGAGGCAAAAGATCGGAATCCACGTCCTCTGCGCTTGATTGACGGCTGTCACTCAGAACGGCGATCCACCTGAGGAAGACCCTTGCCGTCACTCACCTGGCTGGTGGCTCCCATTCTTGTTGTCTTGAGTCATAGCTGGTCTCATAGTCAAGGGCAAAAGCAACGCCAGGTAGATCCTACATAACCACAGAAGCTTCAGCTTGGGGGGTTGGGCGGGGGGTGGGGTCATGACAGGATAGTATATTTAGAGGCTCCTAAGAGAGAACACGGCACCAACTGGGAGTTGAGACCATGACTTAAGCCCAGGGACTCCAGCTGATGATACTAAGACATGCTCTCCAGGTGGCTTTGTGGCAACTTCAGAACACCACCTGGGTGAAAGTACGTAGGCTCCCCCCCCCACACACTTAGTTGGAGCAGGAGCAGGAGACAAAGGATGGCCCAATAGACAGGCTCTCATGAGGCTCCAATGGGAAGCCCAGAAGTCACTGAGTATCATGCTGAACAGAGCAGGCCAGAGCCTGAGAAATGCTGCTCCTGGCCCTTACACTGCCCCCTGATGGCTGGGAGGCCTAGGACAACCATTTCCTACAAACAAATAAGCCATGTTTCTTGTATGCTGAAGAACAGATAGACCTGTGTTCATTTTCAGGGACAGCTTGCCAGGTGTGGGCAGAGAAACAAAGCTAATAGATTGGTCAGCTGTCTCCCCATCCCCCACCCCTGTTCCCTCACACTAGGCCAGACCACAGCTGGGGAAGCCATGGGGCTGCTTGGTGGGGGAAGAAGACCCCAGCTCCGTAAGCTGCTACCCCAGGATCCTACTTTACTTTCTGAACCACCATCTGTATGAGGAGTCGGGAGGCGGGGGGAGGGGGGGGGAGTGAAGGGAGGGGAAGGGAGGAAGGGAAGAAAGAGAGACCCCCAAAGCCATTCTAGGCAGAGGCAGAATATTTTGAAAAACCAAACCCACTGGCAAACGGCCCAACATGGTCAGAGCTGAACACACTGGCATTTCCTTGGCAAGGAGGGAATGGGCCAGCAGAGTCACCCCACCCCAGCCCCCTTCCCTGCTTTCAATTTCTGTCACAATGTGGTGCCAGCTCCCCAAGAGAGGCAGGCAGCTGCGAGCTTGGCTGCTGGCCCACACCAAGCTCCACATCAGAAGCAGGCCCACCCTGTCCCGGCGGCAGCAGCAGCCACTCACCTCCTCCCGTTCCTGTCCTTCGGTGGCCCTCGCCTCCCTTTGTGTTCTGTGTCTGGAAACGGTTCCCTCCACTGGAGAAAGCTCCCCAAACCCCTTGTCCAGTCCCTGCATGTCTCAAACTGCGTTGCGTCCCCAGGGTGCTGAGTGACCCTCTAGCCGTGTGTCCCTGCTTCCCAGCCTCGCCTGCCAGGGGAATGGGCACTTCCAAAGGACAAAGATGCAAAGCTGGAGCGCCAGCCTGGTGCTCTAGCTCTGCGTTGAACCTTAGGAGAGAGCCAGGGTTCTCCGTCCACAAGACCTGGGCCTGACTACTCAACTAGAAATGGCCCGAGAAGCCTGCTTCCAGGGCTGACATCCCAGAGGCCGGCCTCTCCAGCAGTACCCTCCCCTTGGGAAATTTTCTTTCCACTGTGACCCCCTCCCCAAGCCCCACCCCCACCTTCAGAGCAGGCAGGTCCAGTCGAAGGAGTGCATGCTCTATCGGCCACTGTTCACCGAGTTTGTCATGCTGAATCTCGCTTCATCTTCACCACGGCCTTTTGAAGTCACCTCCTGCACACGTGGAAACTGAAGTGACTTTACCCGCGGTCACACGGATGGCAGAGGTAAGATCGGAACCCAGCAACTCCAATCAGAGCCAAGGCACTTGATCAATGTCCCGTCCCAGAGGAGGCATATGAAGCAGTAAGCAGAGCTGTCTTCTCCTTCTGGATGGACCTTGTGCAAAGGGGAAGTCGGATCCAGGGAGGTCTGCCACTGTCACCTGAATGGCAAGACATTCTGGAATTTTCAGTGCACAGATGAGAGAAGAAAGTCAGTCTGGAAGAAAGCAAGGTTGAGAGTGGGCTGGGCCTGGGTCTGGAGGCTGGCTTTGCAGTGTCTGACTGACAGGCCCTGTGTGTGAGTGTGTGTGTGTGTGTGTGTGTGTGTGTGTGTGCGAGTGTGCTGTGAGTGTGCATGTGTGAGTGTGCTGTGAGTGTGCGTGTGTGAGTGTGTGGGTGTGCATGTATGAGTATGTGGTGAGAGTGTGTGTATGTGTGAGTATGCATGTATGAGTGTGTGTGAGAGTATGTGTGTGAGTGCATATATGAGTGTGTATGCGCGAGTGTGTGAGTGCGTGTGCAAGTGCATGTGTGAGTGTGTGTGAGTGTGCATGTATGAGTGTGTGAGTGCATGTGCATGTGTGAGTGTGTGTGTGTGAGTGTGCATGTATGAATGTGTATGTGAGAGTGTGTGTGTGTGTGTGTGTGTAAATGCATAATATTCTGCAGTGTCTCAGCTTAGGAAGAAGAAATCCACTGGGTAGTTTGAACAATAGAACAAGCGAGAATGGTAAGCTACTCTTTGAGCATTAGAAATAATCAATCAGGTGCTGGGCATGGCGCATGCCTTTAGTACCAGCACTCAGGAAGCAGAGGCAGGCAGATCTCTGTGAGTTTGAGGCCAGCCTGGTCTACATAGCAGGTTCTGAGACAGCCAGGGCTACATAGAGAGACTCTGTCTCAAAAATACCAAAATTAAATAAATAAGCAACCAGGGTTAGGCATGGTGGTGCCTGCCTTTAATCCTGGCTGGCCAGGAATTCTCTAGGTAGAGCAGGTCGGCCTTGAATGCACAGAGGTCTGCCTGTCTCTGCCTTTGGAGGATGGAGATCAAAGGCACCCACTACCCTCCATTTCTGTGAATGGAATTATCTCTCAAGAATGAAGGTGAGCAAGGGTTGAGGAGACGGCTCAACAGCTGAGGGCACTGGCCGCTCTTCTAGAGGACCCAGGTTTGTTTCCAGGCCCACATGGCACTCACAACCACGTGCAACTCCAGTGTGAGGGGATCCAATGTCCTCTGCTGGCCTCTGAGAGCACTAGACCCACACATAGTACACAGACACTGACATATACATTAAAGAAAGAAAGACGGAAGGAGAGGAGGGAGGGAGGGAGGGAAGGAGGGAGGGAAGGAGAGAGGGAGGGAGGGAGGGAGGGAGAGAGGGAGGGAGGGAGGAAGGAAGCATGAAGGGCAGTAAGGCGGCTTAGCAGAGGACAGGCTTGCTGCCGAGCCTGGAGACCTGAGTTGGATCCCCAGAACTCCTAGAGTGAAAGGGAGAACTGATTCCCAGCTTGTCCTCTGTGGCTCGTGACATGTGTGCATACAGAAGTAAATAAAATGTGACTAAAACCCTTTTAAAGGAGTCCATTACTTAGAAAAGGAGGGGAAGAAGATGAAGGCCCGGGATATGGCTCAGTTGGTAGTGTGCTTACCCAGTGTGCAAGAGGCCCTGGGTTTGGGTCTTAGCACCACAGAAACCGTGGGAGGTGGCACATGCCTGTGATCCCGACACTTGAGCAGAGGAGGAGGGTCAGAAGTCCAAGGCCATCCTTTGCTGTGTAGTGAGTTCCAGGCCATGCTGCAACACATAAGACCCTGTCTCAGAAAAGTGAAGGTAAATTGAAGACGTCATCAGGGAAAACAAAATCAAAAGCCTGAGAGAATTCACTGCCCAAAGCCCTATGTTCCCTTATTAAAGCACACACCTTCAGAACAGAACGAAGTGACCGATAGCTGGGTGTCCAGATGTGATTATTTTCCCTCTTAATCTCCTTAAGTAGACGCTACTATATGAAGAGTACAGCGTCACGGTGCCCTCTGGAGTTTATGGTATGTGGAATTTAACACACGTGACCGTGACAGCAGAAAGAGCTGGAAGGCGGGAAACAGCAGAAAATAGCACATGAAATGATGCAATATTAACTCCAAATAGACCGTGAAAGCACTAAACCACTAGAAAACCACTGAAAATGCCCAGAAACAATACACAGATCAAGGCCCAGTGTGGTTCCGCACGCCTCTAATCCCAGAACTCTGGAGGGAGCCCAGGAGTCTGGGACCAGCCTGAGCTGCAGAGCAAAACCCTGTTTAAAAGAAAAAAGGGAAAATAAAACAAGGGATTCTTTTTTTTCATTTATGGGTATTATAAATTTCTGTGTATCACATGTGCTCGGGAGCCCACAGATGCCAGAAGAGGGAGTGGGATCCCCCGGAGCTGGAGTCACAGATGATTGTGAGCTGCCAATGTGGATGCTGGAAATGGAACCAGGGCCTTCTGCAAGAGCAGAAAGCATTCTTAATCTCTGAGCCACCTTTCCAGCCAGAGATGAGGGATTCCAAAGAATTTTCAGGTAAATTTGGAGACGGCAAAGTGCTCGCTCATCTGTAAGTGGACTCAAGCAGTCACACCCAGAACGGTCATGAGATGGAGAGGTAGAGAGGGGGTGGGAGCTGCAGGGAGAGGGGATGGGGAAGAGGTGGGGGTTGGGGTAATGCTGCCCAGTCACAGTGGAGGGGTGGCCGCTTCCCTCACCTTCGCTCTTCCTGCCCAGATCTCACAGTCCAGAAGACCTCCTTCCCACTTCCGACCCTCCTGCCTTCCCTGGTCCCCACTCCTTCATCTCTACTTAACCAAGCACCCAGGAAGGACAGAGCAGCTGCAGTCCTCCGATGAGTTCGTGTGGACACACAACACTGTCAGAGCCTCAATCTGTGTCCACAGCTCTGGGCTGCCAGGCTGCATCGGCTTCCCCCCTCCCCTCCCCTGCCTCACAGCAGCCCTGTATTCAAGCCCCTGTTTGCCCTGCCCACAGTTCTGGGTCTTCAGACAGAAACCAAGCAGTGGAGAGAGAAGAAAGCGGCCAGGCTAGGGAGCTGCCGGCCCTCCTGTTCTCGGCCCTCCTGTTCTTAGCACTCCCTTTGGCTCCGGAGGTCCTGGCCCCAGCACAGCTCTGCAAGATTCTTCTTAGCCATGAAGGTGAGACATAATGACTCAGCCATTCATTCATTCATTCATTCATTCATTCATTCATTCATGTTTTCATCCTTCTGTACCATGGACCTACTCTCTAGCAGAGGCTGGAAATACAGAAATGGGAAAGCAGTATCCCAGCCCCATCTAACCTCCTAGTTGTCTAGGGAGCAGACATATCCTGTGGTCAACACTAGTGTGTGTGGGCAAGTGCATCATGCTGTGGAAAGGAGATGATGAACATGGCTGGAGGCTCCGAGAGGCGGAACAGCGCCTGTGATGAATCCTCAATGTGAGCAGAAGCTAGCCAAGTGCGGATGGGGCCCAGCCTGCATGGTGGTGCACACCTATGATCCCAGCGTTCAGGAGGGAGGGTCAGGCCCAGGCCAGGCTGGGTGTGTTCCAAATTCGGAAGCCTGTTTCGAGACACTGTTTCACAAGCAGCTACATTAGTTACTTTTCTTATTGCTGTGACCAAACAAGAAGCAACTTCAAGGCGGGAGGGTTCCGCTTGGCTTACAGTTTAAGGAGATACATTCCATCATGGCAGGAAGGCATGGCAACAGTAGCGGGGAAACACCTGGTCACATTCATCTGTAGTCAGGAGGCAGAGAGTGAACAGGAAGTGGACCAGGCTATACAATCTCAAGGCCCGCCCCCAGTGACCCTACTTTCTCCAGCGAAGGTCTGCCTTCTAAGAGTCCCCAACGTTGCCAATGTCATTGGTGTTCTTGAGTCTAGGGAGGGTCGCTGTGGGGACACTTCCCGTTCAACCACAGCACTGAACAAACAAACAGAAGGTAGCCAGCTATTGAAAAGAGGGCCCCACCTGTCCAAGGGCTACAGGGCTGGGCTGTAGCCTGCACTTCCGGGCCTATGCAGGACTTCACGGTGGCTGGATCTTGGCATGTGAGGGGAAGGCAGTTGACAAGGAGACTGCAGAGGGGTGTCAGGAGCCAGGTGATGACACCCCAGATGGTGGGGGGCTTCTCTGTCATTCGCTCGATCCTATAGCCTTCATCATCTACTCTAAGTCAGATTGCTCCTTAACTGTCCCAGACACTTCTGGGCAGGCTGGAAGTTCTCCCTAACTCAGGCCTGTTCATCCTCAGTTTAACATCCCCAGCACTTGTTAAGGAACAGACAAGCTGAAGGCATTGTCCTCGTGGCAGCTGCCAAGTGCCTGAAGGTAGTGTTCATCATCTCCCTGCCTGGGGCCTGAGCCACGTCTTGGCATCTCCTGCCCATCTGTGGAAATCCAGGCAGAGATGAGGCTGTCCATCCCGTTCCACACAGTTTGATGGTATTTTTCAGAACCCATGGTTATCCACTCTTTTCTTTTAAATTATATTCATTTATTTTTTGAGATGAGGTCTCACGTATCCCATGCTGGCCCTGAACTCTCTATGTAGCTATAGATGACTTTGAACTTATAATCCTCCTGCCTCCACCTCCTAAATGTTGGAGTTACAGGTGTGTGCCACCATACCGGTTTGTGTAGTGCTGGGACTTGAACCCAGAACTTTGTGCATGTGAGGCAAGCCCCCTATCGACTGAGCTACCTCCCCAGCAGTCTGTCAGCACCCTTTAGTCAGCTCTCTCAAACTTCTACATTCAATTCCCATAGTGGCTGTAGCAAACAACCATAGGCAGAGTAGTTCAAACTCCAGAATTTATTCTCTCAGTTCCAGAGGCGGGAAGTCCACAGGCCTGAGGCTGCAGGGCTGCTGTCCAGATGCTCTCCAGAGGGGCCTCCTTGCCTGTGCCTGGCTCTACACTTGTGTGCAATTATCCAGTGGTATTCCTTGGCCTGAATACATCCCTCCAATCTGCCTTTATCTTTACTGGCCTCTCCCTGTGTGGCCATATTTCTGCACTGACCTCCTTCTGTGTGCCTCTGTCCACATTTTCTTATAAGGTATCAGTTCCTAGACTCCTGGCCAGCTATCATCTTGTTGTAACTTGACCGTATTAACAAAGACCCGAGTTCTGAATGTAGTCACATTGGGGATTGGGGTGTGTGTGTGTGTGTGTGTGTGTGTGTGTGTCTTTTGGGGGATGCAATCCAATTCCACTCCAAATGCAGCTGAAACCTAACAGCAGGACACTGCCCGGCAATTGTCACGCATGGGGACGAAATTATTCATATCTGAGCTATGAGGGAAAGCAGAATGCACAGGAATCTGCGAAGGCCCGCTGCCCTGGGCTCGGGGACAGAGCCCAGATGGAAAGCTGGTTGGTTCTCAGTCACCAGACTGTCTTGTGCTTTTCCTGGCTGCTCCTTCTGCTCTGCAGCCAACAGGAGGGAAGGTGGGGGTCAGAGGAAGGAGCCAGGAGAGGCTCTGCTGGCCACGTGTGCATGAGCCTTGGGTGGTCTGAGTGTCGCCCCGTGAGATGCCGTGGTTGTCAGGACCACCACAATGACCTCATCTGGGAGATAGCAGTACTGTCTGCTGCATGGGGAGCTGGGAAGATGCGGAAGGACAGGAATGTTTCTCAGAAGGAAAAGAGATAGAGGAAGCTTTCCTGGCAAACCATAGTGCTGTCCTTTGTCAGAGCAACCGACTGTGCTCAGTGTGGGGAGGGACAGTCTCGCTACCTTAGGACTTCAGAAGGAGCCTGCAGAACTCCAGGACCTCCCTGGGCTCACTAGGGTAGAGTGGTGCTGAGGAGAGCGCTACCCAGAGTTAGCGGCTGAGATTCAGGTCAGCTCTGCACGTCCCACAGGCCTGACTATGCCATGTCGCCCTGCCTCCAGAGAAGACAGGAATGAACTCTTCCTGTTGGCCACTCTGGCCTCCCGTGGTGATTTGGACGAGAACGGCTCCCATAGGTTAGAATGTTTGGTCCTGAGTTGGTGGATCTGTTTCAGAAGGATCGGGAGGTGTGGCCTTGTTGGAGGGGGTGTGTCACTGGAGATGGCCTTTGAGGTTTCAAAAGCCCACACTATCCCCCATTAGATGGCTCTACCTCATGTTTGTATCTCAAAACGTAAGCTCTTAGCTACTACTCTAGTGCCATGCCTGCCTGCCTGTGGTCATGCTCCCTGCCACAATGGGCATGTACTCACTCACTGAAACCAAAAGCCAATGACCTCTTTCCTCATACATTGCTTTGGTCATAGTGTCTTTCTTTTCTTTTGTTTTGTTTTACTTCTAGACAGGGTTTCTCTGTGTAGTTTTGGTGCCTGTCCTGGATCTCGCTCTGTAGACCAGGCTGGCAGGCTGGCCTTGAGCTCACGGAGATCCACCTGGCTCTGCCTCCCGAGTGCTGGGATTAAAGGCGTGCACCACCACTGCCCGGCTGGGTCACAGTGTCTTACTGCAGCAATAGAAAAGTAACTCAGACACCCCACCTCCCACACCCTGTAGCCATTCCCGTGGTGTTCACTTCGAAGTCTGCCCTCCTGCTCTCAGTCTCTGAGGTTTGAGCTTGTGGTACGGGGTGGGACCTTGGATCACTGGGATGGTGCCTTCCTCTTGCCCCTGGGACTGTGCGGGGGTGTGAACTGCAACGGCCCCCATAGACTCATGTGTTTGAATGCTTGGTCCTTAGGGAGTGGCGCTCTTAGGAGGTGTGGCCTTGTTGGAGTGGGTGTGGCCTTGTTGGAGTGGGTGTGGCCTTGTTGGAGGAAGTGTGTCACAAAGGAATAGGCTTTGAGGTCTCAGAAGCTCAAGCCAGTTCTTTTCAGAACTCTGAGCTTCCTCCAGCACCAGGTCTGCCTGTGTGCCATCCTGCTTCCCGCCATGAGAATGGACTAAACCTCTGTCTGAACTGTGAGCCACCCAAATTAAGTGCTTTCCTTTATGAGTTGCCATGGTCATGGTGTCTCTTCGCTGCCATAGAAACCCTAAGACAGACTAGTTAAGGAACCTGAGGCGGTGGTGAAGGCTCAGCTCCCACTGGCTTTAGTAGTCCGAGGGCATGAACCTGCAGCTACCAGGCCATCCTAAGAAATGGCTACCAACAGGCAGCCTGGTGCCGAGGAGAGAAGAACCGAGAGTCAAGGCTGAATTCAGAACTCCCCACACTCTGATTTTCAGCCCCAGCCCAGGCAAGTCTCCTTGTCTGATCAGGCCTCCTTGAGTTGAGTCTTAGGTCACTCGTAATACCCTAATATCCTAATAAAAAATATCCTAATAAAACTGCATTGGTACCGTTAACTTCGGTGGGTGACTGAGCAAGTTGGGTGATTAGCTTGTGAGGTTTTTGAGGAAAGGTGCAGTCTTATTCACGTGTCTGTTCCTGATAGCTGAACTCCAAGGAGCTCAAATGTTCACCGACTGATAACTGTTGTGTGTCCCTAAAGCTATCGGGCTTTGTTTTATTTTTGAGACAGTCTCACATATCCCAGGCTAGCTTTGAACTGTTCATGCAGCAGGGGATGGCATTGAATTTCTGAGCCCTTGAGCTTCTGGAGTTTCAGACAAGCATCGCCACACCCAGTTTGTGTATTGCTGGGGATCGAACCCCAGGCCGCATGCATGCCAGATAGACGCTTCACCAAATGAGCTTCATTTTCAGCCCCATAAGGTTCTTGACCTCCTTTAATGTGTATAAAAAGTGAGTGGGTGCCCGAGGAGGCCCAAGGGCACATCTGATCCCCTGGAGGTGGATTTACAGGGAGTTGTGAGCTGCCTGATGTGGGTGCAGGGTTGAGGGGTGGGGGTGGGCTGAACCAGGGTCCTCCACAAGAGCAGTAAACGCTCTTAACCACTGAGCCATCTCTCCAGCGCCCCCCACCCCGTTCTTAATAAAGGCTAGTTAAGGGTCTACTCCAAGCAGGAATGATAGCACACACCTTTCATCCCAGCACCTTTAGCCTCGCCCTGGCCTCCTGCTCCCAGAACTGTTCCGGTTTCTGTCTAGACCACAGTTATGAACACAGTTGTCTCTCCCGGCAGAACCATGGGCCCGTCCTCCACCTCCATTCTTGAGCTGCCTCCCTATTTTTCATTTTTTTTTTTTTCTCATCTCACTAAGGTACTTAGCCCAGGCTGTTCTGAAATGTGAGATCCTCCTGCCTCTACCTTCTGAGTGCGGAGATTACAGGCGAGGGCCATCACCCTGTCTCCCCTTTACTTTTCACACTCACCTCTGAAGTGTGCCTACATGGCTGAAAAAGGAAGGGGTCACTGGTTGACTGCCACCTCTGCCAGGGACACCCGGCCTCTGTAGTCTTCCTGAGCAGTACCTATTTACTGAGCTGACCCTCCATTGCCCCTTTGAGAAGTCCTCCCCGGCTGGTTTTCCCATGTGGCTCGGTGGATGGATGTCTTTCGGGGACCCTTATGCTGTAGACTGCACTGGTTGCTGTGCAGATCTGTTTCCCTGACAGACCGTGGGCTCCTTGAGGCCAGAGGCTGTGAGCTGTTTACCTCAGCACACCTGAGCACCTTAGCAGCTGTGGATGATTTGTAAGTGGGCCTTGCCAGAGTGGCGGCACACAACTGGAGTCCCAGCTCTCGGGAGGCAGGGGGAGGAGGACTGTAAATCTGAGGCTAGCCTGGACTACATATCAAGACCTTGTCTCAGAAAACCAAGGGCTGGGTTGTGGCCCAGTAGAAGACTGTGCTCTTAGCAGGTACAGGGCCTTGGGTTTCTCCGCAGGAGGTGAGAAACAGTGGGTCCTTGAAGTGTAAATAAAAGAAGGAAGGATAACACAGGAAAGAGGGAGGGAGGGAGGGAGGGAGGGAGGGAGGGAGGGAGGGAGGGAGGGAGGCAGCAGAGCAGGAACAGGGGAGGAACCAGAGAGGGCAGAAGGACTAACCTGCTTTTTGCCTTCCCCACATTTGCATCCCAGAGTCCTACTGCTTTAAACATCCACCCTTCTCTGGGGAGGGAGTATGTCACCCAGGAGGAACCCTGGGCTGGGCCAGCTGTGCATGAGGCTCATCTCGACCCCACCCCTGACCACAACATTACACCCTGTTTCTGCTTGTTCTGTTTTTGCTGTTGGAAATTTTTATTATGAGACAATACACATGCCTCCCCTCCCCAAAATCATACGTGGACAGTTGGATGGGTTTTCAAAGTGAACACACTCATGTGAACAGCATTATACTATGACACACGCCGTGAAAGGATCCCCGGCATCTGTCTTCATTGTCTGTGACACACAGGGCGAGCACTATTCAGACTCCTCATTAGCAAAGCCCCTGCCTCATGTTTTACATATCCTAAATAATACAACACCCATTTTTTCTGAGTTTGTTTGACATCTTTCATTTAATGCTGTGACCATGGGAGTGACTGGGAATTATACATTACTGCTGTGGAGAGTGACGTAATTGGACCTAAGAAAACTTTTACACAGGCCTGGATACAGGGGTAGATAAAGTGGGTATTCAAATCAAACATTTCCTGATAATCAATCATAGAGAGCATAATGGCCAGCCCAGAATTGGAATTTAGTAGCAAGGTTTCTAGAGACAGGTCCCATCTCGGATCTGTGGTCCACGGTAGGACCCATGGAGCACAAGGAGCAAATGCATAGAGCTACAATCCTCCTCTGAAGCACTGAGTTCCTAGAGGTGATGAAGGCCAGTCTGCCCACTTGCTTCCTTTGGTGGCTTGTGCTTTGCCGAACTAATGTGCTTGCCGAACCCCAGGTAATTCCTGTGTCCTCTAAAGACTCTACAGTTTTAACACTTAGAATCCTGAGAGATGTGCTGTTTTCTTTTTGACAGCATTTCAGGTTGGCTTTGAACTCTATGCACCAGAGGATGACCTTGAATTCCTGATCCTCCCAAGCGCTGGAGTTACAAGGGTGTGCCACAATGCCTACCTCTTAGAGTTACTTTTTTTATGCCTACCCAATGTTTTGAGTCTGATAAGCTAAGAAGAGCCCTCAGATGAATACATAAATGACATGTTGGTCACGGGGCAGAGCGCCTCCCTCCCATGTGCTTCCCCCTCACCCCCCTGACCCCCGCCACCACACACACATCCGGTGCCTTCCTGAGTGCCCTGTGGACCAAGCTCTTTGGGGCTGTCATTTGAAGCGGGAGTGCTCCACGGAGAAGGGAGTTCTCACACACAGCTGGGGGGCCCCCACAGGGGCACAGTATGGTGACACCTTTAGATGAAGACCACAGTTTGGGAGGCCAAAAGCAGAGATGTGGGCTCTTCCGTCTCTACGGAGGAGAGCACCTGGAGTGAGCTGCCCTCAGGATGGAACATGTGGTCAGAAGAGAGAAATCCCCTTTCGGGACAGCTGAGCAAAATCATCGCGGTTGCCATCACCACCACCACCATCACCACCATCGCTACCATCACCAGCATCACACCCCCGAAAAGTTTCTGCACCCCATAAGCCTCTCCGCCGACGCAGCAATCCAAATCAGACCAAACGAAACTGAATCAGAAGAAGCCTGGGTTTAATGGGTCAAACGCTCCTGGATGATTTTTCCGGCCCCCTAGGGAGGAGACAGGAAAGAGAGACTGAAAAACCACGTGTCTGTTTTCTGGGAGGCAGTTTAGGCTTTGTTTTTTTTGTTTGTTTGTTTGTTTGTTTTTTGTTTTTTTTTTTTTTGGTTTTTCGAGACAGGGTTTCTCTTGTGTAGCTTTGCGCCTTTCCTGGAGCTCACTTGGTAGCCCAGGCTGGCCTCGAACTCACAGAGATCCGCCTGGCTCTGCCTCTGCCTCCCGAGTGCTGGGATTAAAGGCGTGCACCACCACCGCCCGGCGGCGAGGCAGTTTAAATACCCCGTGGGAGTGGTCTTGAGCATCTCTGGGGGAGGAGCCCTGTTGAGCAGGCTGAGGTGAGGCAGGGTTTGAGGAGAGAGAGAGATGGGGGAGGGGCATTGAGGTGGAACTTCCACCAGAACAACCACCACCATTGCAGTGGTGGCTAACACATCTGGCCACGCATCGGTGGACATAGGAAACAACCAGAACTCTACTAATCATAGCCAGTAGGAGTGAACATTGCCAGGACTGCTTTGGAAAACGCAACTGTGCACACACCTCGCCCTTGACTCTGCAGCTGCATTCCTAGGTCACATCCAGTGTCAGCAAGCAGCTGGGTGTACTTAATCCCAGCACTCAGGAGGCAGAGGCAAGTGGATTTCTGTGAGCTGAAGACCAACCTGGTCTACATAGCAAATTCCAGGCCAGTGGGAGCTGCATGGTAAGACACTGTCTCAACCACTACCACCACCACCACCACACACACACACACACACACACACACACACACACACACAATGTCGGTGAGCACATGCTCCCCAGACACTCTCACCCTATAGCTGTCTTCTTAATGACAGAACCTGGTGGAAACCCAGCCTCCACCTACAGCAGAATGAGTGTACCACGGTATGCTTGCATCATGGGATATCACCCAGCCCAGCTTCTTCCACTGTGGATTATGACCCCACGTGGGTCACGAAACGAAATGTCAGGACTGACAACGGTGAAAGCTTTCTGGAAACACAATGGCCAAAACCTAACTGAAAATCAAAGTCGTGACGGATCCAAGCTGTTTCTGATAGCGTTTATCCATGTCCCACTGCGTGGCTCCAACGCAGACTTTGTTCAGAACACACCACACGCATACTTTGCAATGTGCATGCCCGAAGGAACCTCGATGGATCCGAGAGCACTGTCCGTTACGGCTGTGTGTGCTCTGCTCTGTGGAAACAGTGCCTTCGCCGGGGAAAACAGAGACTCGGTATTCCCCTACTGTCTTTCTCGGCACTCAGTATCGTATTGGTGTATCTTCGAATTCTTTTACGTTTGGACGCTTGGTTTAAAAAGTGCTGTTTGAGGGTTTGGAGAGATGGCTCTGTGGTTAAGAGCACTTGTTCTTGTAGAGGACCCGGTTTTGATTCCCAGACCCACCCCCAGTTCCAGGGGATCTGATACCTTTCCTCTGACCTCCACGAGCACCAGGCACACTTGTGGTACACAGACATACATGCAGGTAAAACACCCATACACATAAACAATAAAACTAAATAAATCTTTAAAAGACAAGACAAATTGTTTTACAAGTTGAGGGAGCAGGAGTCACGGCAGGTTTACAGCAGAGACGCCAGGCCCCTGCTGTGTGGACACGGACTCTAAGGATGCTTAAGGAGGCAATTAACTCTCAGTGACCAAATGAGATCAAGGGTGTAAACAGATGGGCTGTGACCCCAGAGCTGAGGAGAAGCAAGTGGGACATATTTTGAAAGTAAAGATAGCTGGATTTGGTGATGAGTTGGATGTGGCAAATGAAACCAGGAGAAAGAGAACAAAGATGGTAATGCTGAAATTCCAGCATTAGGAGGCAAAGGATAAAGATGGTAAGTTTAGGCTATCCTGGGCTACACACTGAGACCTGTTTAAAAAGAGAGAGAGAAAGAGAAGGAAGGGAGGGAGAGAGGGGAGGGGATAGAAGGGAGGGGAGGAAAGGAAGAGATGGAAAACACAACCACAAAGGAGAAAGAGGAGGGAAGAGGAGGAGAAAGAAGGAAGGGAGGGGAAGGAGGGAAGAACAGAAAGAAGAGAATTCATGATAGCGAGTGTCAGTATGAGTGTTTCCATCTGAGTAATTGGGAGGCTGGAGTTGCCAGGGTGGAGACAGAACAGAGTACTGGGGACAGTGTGGGGGCGAGAAGGGTACAGAAGTTTGGGTTTGGGCCTGTTGGCTTGAGATGCCTCTTGCATTTCCAGATGGAGATTTTGAGGTGGCAGGGTATGACAGATTGTGCGGAGAAGCCAAGGTTTGGGAGCCTGCCCATGAACTTGAAGCACCTTCAGGATGCCTGGCAGGACCCCCTGGTGGAGCTTCCTAGGATGTTAGGACTCCAGCAGCATCCTGATGTCCTTTGAGTCAACCAGCCTCCAAGATACAAGACGGTTCTACTGATCCCGCCTCCTGGTATCCACACCTCACAGAATCTCCCATCCCTCACAAACACAGAACAACAGAACACAGCTGAGCCACAGGACAAGCTATTGCAGAAATGTTGGCTTACGATGGCCAAGGCTAGGCCATAGGAGACATCCCGACTGTCCCTTGCTCACCATAAGCATCCTCAAGCAGCTGTGTGAAGGAAGTAAGGGCTGTAGCCACCCACCACCTAATGCGACAAATCCACGGAGTCTATTTAATGAACAAAGACATTTATTTGGGGTGAACTCACTACCACGGGAGAGTTATCGTAGGGTCCGGGAAAGCCAAGCTATCTCCCACGCCGATCTGCCTGGTCCAAGTTCTCAGCATCCAAATCGTGAGGGAGAGGAGAGCCGATCCCAGGTCTTCAGGGTCATACCCCATCCACTCCAGCGGCCACACTCCAGGGACATGTACTTCAAGGTCATAGCTAGAACAGCTACCCACTACAACCACCATTGACTACAGCAAATTTTCTCATTGCTGTGAGCAAATGCCCGGCCAAAGCAACTTAAGGACGAAAGCTTGGCTTTATCTCATGGTTTGAGAGACGGCAAGGCGGCTGGGGCTCCATCCAGGGCATCAGGAGCTTGTGGCAGAGCTGGTTACATATACATCTGGGAAGCCGGAAGCAGGCCCGCGTTACCATGCCTAGTCATCTCGTCTTCACTCAGAGAGCAGGCCCGGCAGATGGCTTGACAGTTAGCTCATGAGAGACCCTGAGTCAGAGCCACAGCCATCAGATAAACCACTTCCAGATTTCTGGCCCACAGACACTGCGTGAAATAGGAAACTTGCGTTGCTGTAATCTGCTAGGGTTGTGGAATAATTTGTTACACAATCATAGATAATGGATACACTTTCTTTTTAAATGCTAAGGAGGCTGGGAGGCTCACTTCTGTGACTCACCTTGGCGTTTACCTCCTGGCTCCCACTGTGGTCCCAGGGCAGCAGCCTGGCCTGCAGATCCTTATTCCGAGATCCTTATTCAGCTCACCTGGGCAAGGTGTGCCTCCAGCCTCTCAACAAAGTGTGAACTCTCCTGCAGGTCAGATGCTCCATAGATGCCAGAGGTCACAGGGGCTGATACAGTCTTGGGTCTCAATCTGACCTCCTTGTCATCACACTCCCACGACATCCTTGCCTCCCAAAGGCCGGCCCTGGTGCCATGCAATTCCAACAGTGGTCACCCATTCACACAGCTAATTGAGCCATGTAGAGCCCTGTAGCCGACACCTTTATACAGCTTGGAGTCCTTCCGCTCTGCCAGCCTCAGCAGGCACAAGGACAGAGTACGGGGCAGAGGAGCACTTGATCCATGTCTCGTCATAGAGTCTGGCCTGAGTCCCCACCAGGAGCAGCACCAGGCCTCACTGCCCAGTGGATCAGAGACCAGGGTCTAGAGACTGTGGGGGAGGGGTTACCTGAGTCTGGAATTCCATTCAGTAGCTACTGGCCATGCAACCTTATATTCACCTTCACCGATCCAGCCTCAGTCTTCTCAGCTATCAAATAGGAGCAGAAGGTCTGTGGGGATGGCACTGCTGGTAAAGTGCTTGTTGTGCAAGCTTGAGGACCCGAGTTCAATCCCCAGCACCTACAGTAAAGACAATCAAACACAACACAACAAAACAGGTTCGCCAGGCACAGTGCACACCTTTAATCGCAGCATTTGGAAGGTAGAGGCAGACAGATCTCTGTGAGTTCGAGGCCAGCCAGTCTACATAGCAAGTTCCAGGACAGCCAGGGCTGCGTAGGGAGACCCTGTACCAAATACACAACAAAAACAGGATCACGGCCTGTAGCTAGAGGTTTTCTCTCTGGGTCCCGCCAAGCCCACTTATAAAATAAACATACAGACGCTTATATTATTTAAACTGCTCAGCCATTAGCTCAGGCCTACCATTGTCTAGCTCTTACTCTTATATTCAGCCCATTTCTGTTAATCTATATGTCGCCACATGTTCCATGGCTTTACCTGCTGCCTTTACATGATGTTTCCTGGATGACAGGCTGGCGTCTCCTCTTCTCCACCTTCCTGTTCTCTCAATTCTCCTCTCTGCTAGTCCCGCCTATACTTCCTGCCTGGCTATTGGCCAATCAGTGTTTTATTTATCAATCAATCATCCACAGCAATGGCCTAGAGAAATGACTCAGTGGTTAACAGCAATTGCTGCTCTTCCAAAGGACCAGCGTTTGATTCCTAGCACCCATGCCAGATGACTCATAACCATCTATAACTCCAGCTCCAGGGAATCCATTGCCTCTGGCCTCTACAGAAACCTGTACTCACTTGCACATACCCGCATGCAGACACACACACTTACACATAATTTTAAATAATAAAAATAGGGGTCTGGAGAGAAGGCTCTGCAGTTAAGAGCTAAGACTGCTCTTCCAGAGGACTGGGATTCAGATTCCCTGCACCCATATGGAGGCTCACAACCATCTGTAACTCCTGTTCCAAGGGGATACAGCACCCTCTTCTGGACTCTATAGACACTACACACACAGGACATAGACATACACATACCCAAAACACCTATATACATAAAACAAAAATTAAAAAATAAATCTCAAAACATAAAAAAATCTAAAATAAAATTAATGATGATGATGATGATGATGACAACAGGTGTAGTGGGTTATGCCTATAAGGCTAGACTGAGGAAGCAGAGACAGGGAGACATCTGGAGCTCACTGGCCAGTCAGCCTAGCCTAACTTCCGAGCTCCAAAGAGAGACCTGTCTCAAAAAACAAGGTGGACAGTTCCTGAAGAATGGTGCCTGAGGGTGACCTCTGGCCTCTACATACAGGGAGCCGCAGGTGCATTCAGGTGAAGGAGAGAAATAACTCTACAGGGCTTCCCTCTGACCTTCACATGTATGCCATGATGCCAGCACATGCAAACACACACACACACACACACACACACACACACACACACACACATGCACCCAGGAATGGGAGGCAACCTATGGATTCCTGGTACCAGATAATGTGTGAAAGCCTTGGCACTCTGTACCATCCGATGCATAGGGGTTGTCATGGTATGATGTCACTGGGATTGGATGGGGAAACCCCACACTTTCCATATTCCCTTGGTTCCTTTTTGTGACACCCAGTGACAAAGCTTTATCCTCACTACCCTTTCCAGGGCTGTTGAGAAGACGCAAATAGGAGCTTAAATGAGTAAATGTCTAAGAGACTCACGTAGCCAAAGTTTCCAGTGACTGTGGTGTAGGAGGCTGAACTGATGTGGACCATAGAGATCATCATCTCTTTCAGTATCGTCAACTTTTGTGTGAACACGGACCGTTTTTACACTCCCCACACCTCGGATTCTCCAGTGTGACCAGAGGAAGTTGGGTCTAGGA
The DNA here is from genome assembly GCF_004664715.2 of Peromyscus leucopus. Classification (NCBI taxonomy): domain Eukaryota; kingdom Metazoa; phylum Chordata; class Mammalia; order Rodentia; family Cricetidae; genus Peromyscus; species Peromyscus leucopus. The sequence goes on from NC_051086.1 coordinate 62,601,846, forward strand.
ACGGGAGGTGAGGAAGCTGCTAGAGAAGTTACAGAAGAAAGAAGAGTTCCATCCAACTGTTTTCTTCACAACATACATCTGTTTATTCATTGAGCTACGTTTACGTATGTTTATGAGTATCATCCCTGAATGTATGTGTGTGCACCACCTTTGTGCTGTGCCCCAGGAGGCTAAAATAGTGACAGACAGGTAGTTGTGAGCTACCCTGTGGATGCTGGGAACAGAAGCTGGATCCAGCAAGTGCTCATCACCAGAGCCATCTCCCCAACCCCTGATTTAGGCTTCCCATTAGTTAATTAATAACCAGGAAAGTGTCAACAGTCCTTACTATGGCCTTTCCAAGCACTTCGCAAAGGCCAATGATTGTTGATTAAGTAGCTACTGTATCAGTGTGAACACCTTGTGTGGTTCCATTCAGGTCTCCCAGCAACCTTGTAAAGCATCTGGTGGTGTCCTCATTCTGGGCTAAGGAAGCTGTAACGTAGACACCTCAACCTAAGTAAACAGAGCAGCCGGCCCCATGGTGGATTTTGTTGGATGCCGAAGCCCATGGCTTCAGGCATGCTAGAAATCCCACCAGGGTAGAGGCTGCAGGGACAGGAAGATTCAGCTAATTTGGAAAGCTGAAGCTGAGAGGTGACCTTCAGCCTTCGGGGCTTCCAAAGTCCTTCCACAAGCCCTAAGAAGGTATCCCGGACCTCAGCAGGTGTGTGGACGCTCTTCCCTCCTTCCTTCGTGTTAAAGATAACAAACTGAGATTCAAGATGCTAAGGGATTTAACAGGGACTTCAGATGGCTCCTTCGGAACTCAACATTCCTTTAGGGAATGATCTTGTGTTTTACTGAGTGGCGCAGCCTCGTCCTTGATCTGAAGCTAGCCAGAGAGTGTGGGGATTCTCCAAGCATGGACTCTGGGCCAGGCATTGCATACATATTTTCCTCCAACAACTCCAAGAACCAAATCTTTTCATTCTCATTTTGTGTGTGTGTGTGTGTGTGTGTGTGTGTGTGTGTGTGTGTGTGTGTGTGCATGTCTGCATGTGCACCAGGTGCATGTGGGTGCCTGAGAAATCCAGAAGAGGGTGTTGAGTCCTCTGGAACTGGGGTTATAGGTCATCGTGAACTGCGTGATGTGGTTGCTGGAAACCAAACTTAGGCCAGCTGCAAGAGCAGCAAGCACTCTTAACCACTGAGCCATCTTCCTGGCCCTTTCATTCCCATTTTATTTTATTTTTTTCAAGACAGGGCTTCTCTGTGTAGTTTTGTTGCCTGTCCTGGATCTCACCCTGTAGACCAGGCTGGCCTCAAACTCACAGAGATTCTCCAGGCTCTGCCTCCTGAGTGCTGGGATTAAAGGCCTGCGCCACTGCCACCCAACTCATTCCCATTTTAGAGCTGAAGAAATCGAGGTTCAAAGAAGGGGAAAAAACGGATCAGATCAAATTTGACCTCAGATCTGGTTGACTCCAGAACAGGCAGAAGTCCTTTGACTCAATCCTTTATGGCATGGGGAGCAGCTGGGCCACCGAGTTAGGTCAAAGTTAGGTCAAAGCTGTCCTGTTCCTCAGGATGAAACCCAGACCAGACAGTGTGATTTTCTAGGTCACTAAGGAGCACACTCCCTTCCCATGAGGCTCTGTTCTCAGGGCAGGGCAGCAGCCGAGTAGGAAGGAGTGGTCTCAGAGATGCCTCTGTTTTGTGTCTTTGGCTGCAAGGACACAACTTGGGGCCCATCCAGCCTCTGCCGCCTGAGTGCTAGGATTAAAGGCGTGTGCCACCACCACCCAGCACCCATAGGCCAATTTTATGGAGGCATTTTAGGCGTTTTTCTCAATGGAGATTCCCTCTTCCCAGACAGATCTGCCTAGGTTTGTGTCAAGCTGACAAAAGCGCCCAGGACAGCCGACATCACAAAGCCCTGGGTCACCAACCCCACATGAAGTGGGAGCTGAGGTGCGCATCTGCAATCCCAGCCTCCAGGAAGGTCAGGCAGGAGGCTCAGGAGTCCCCAGTGATCCTGGAGGGAGAGAAAGCGTGGGGTCAGGCCGGGCTGCATGAGACCCTGGTCTTCAAACAAACAAATAGACAAAGAGGTTGGGGGTTTATTACACACGAGAAGGCGTCATGACACGGTATAAAGACCGGGAGGAAGCCAGGCATGGTGGCTTCTTCCTACAACTCCAGCGCTTGGGAGGCGGAGGCAGGTGGATCTCTGTGAGTCTGAGGCCAGTCAATTACATAGTGAGCTCCAGGTCACCCTGTCTCAAAAACCAAAACCGAAACCAAAAGTAAGGCTGGTAAGAAAAAAAATAAGGAAATCTGTTTGTGGTCCTGGGAGATGTTTGAACAGGACCCTGTCTAGGGGGGGTGGCATAATGTGACTCATCAGTGAAGAAATCGAGGTTCAAAGAAAGGAAAGAAATTGATTAGATCAAATTTGACCTCAGATCTGGTTGGCTCCAGAGCAGGCAAAGGTCCTTTATGGCATGGGGAGCAGCTGGGCTATACAGAAAAACCTATCTCAAAAAAAAAAAAAAAAAAAAAAAAAAAAAAAAAAAAAAAAAAAAGATTGGCCTATAGGCAAGTCTGCAGGGCATTTTCTTTGAACTAATGGTTGATGTGGAAGGGCCCTACTCACTGTGGGCAATGCCATCCCTTAGCAGGTGCAAGAAGCAGGCTGAGCAAGCCATGAGGAGCAAGCAAGTAGGCTGCCTTCCCCTGTGGCCTCTGCGTCAGTTCCTGCCTCAGGTTCCTGCCCTGAGTTCCTTCTCTGACTTCTTTTGGTGATGAAGTGTGTCTTGAGAGGTGTAAGATAAAATAAACCCTTTCTTTCCTGTGGTGGTTTGAATTAGAATGGCCCCTATAGGCTCATATGTTTCAATGCTTGGTTCCCTATTAGTCGGTGGAACTGTTTGGGAAGGATTAGGAGGTGTGGTCTTGTCGGAGAAGGCATGTCAGTGGGGGTGGGCTTTGAGGTTTCAAAAGCCCATGCCAGGGCTGGAGAGATGGCTCAGAGGTTAAGAGCACTGGCTGCTCTTCCAGAGGACCCGGGTTCAATTCCCAGCACCCACATGGCAGCTCACAACTGCCTGTAACTCCAGTTCCAGGGGATCTGACACCCTCACACCATTGCACATAAAATAAATTAAAAAAAAAAAAGCCCATGCCAGGCTCTCTCTCTCTCTCTCTCTCTCTCTCTCTCTCTCTCTCTCTCTCTCTCTATCTATCTATCTCTCTCTCCCTCTCTCCCCCTCCCTCCCTCCCTCCCTCCCTCTTTGCTACCTCCAACTTCCAGATCAGAGGTGAACTCTTAGCTAATATTCCAGTGCCTGCTGATGTGCTTCCCACCATGATGATCGTGGGTTAACCCTCTGAGCTGTAAGCAAGGCCCCAATTGAATGCTTTCTGTTATATGCTTTGGTCAAGGTGTCTCCTCACAACAATAGAACAGGGATTAAGACGTTTGCCAAGTTGCTTTTGGTCATGGTGTTTATCATAGGAATAGAAACCCTAAGTAAGACACCATCCAAACCATGACACTGGTATCCTAGGCAACGGTCTCTGAGGCATCTTCCCTCTGGTATGACGGGCCTAAAACCTAGAGTGAAATCAGCTTCGGCAGTGGTGGCAGCAGCCAACACTCAGGCATTCACTCGACAAGCATTTATTGAATTCCAGCTGTAGATGTCACAGATATGGCTGTGCACAGGAAATGCACAGAGCCCTATCTTTATGGAACCCAAGTTCTGAGGGGCCGTGGTGTGTTCCTGGGCCCAGGCACCTTGAGAAGCACCTTCTGTGGCTGAGCTCACTTGCTCCTCACACGGACTCTCACCCTATACTGCCCTGACGCCAACCTTCAGATGACTGGCATGTGCTGAGTTGTGCCAGCAGCAGGGGGTGAGCCAGGGACACAGCTCCATGCCACTGCCTTGCAGCCCAGGGAGTTCTATTCAGGACCCTCTCCATGCCCCCTCAGGAAAAGCCAGGATTCTCTGGCACTGAAAAGAATTTCAGGACAAGTCTCAATGCTATGAAGAAGCACTGGGAGTTTATTAAGAAAAAGTTTTACATCTTTCAGAATGGCTCACCTGGTAAGGGCAAGCCTGATGCTGAAAAGGTAGAAGGATCGAACCGGCCCCACAGAGCTGTCCTCTGGCTCCCAGTGTAAACTTTGTCATGCATACTCCACACACACCATACACACACACACACACACACACACACACACACACACACTCATTTATACATCACACCCACATACACACATCACACATACACAACACACAACACAATTCATACATCACACCCACATACACACATCACAACATCACACATACACACACACATACTCATTCATACATCACACACACATCATACCCACATACACACATCACACATCACACACACACACACACACACACACACACACACTTTTAAAGAAAACTGCCGTAGATAATAAAAGACTGACAGACTGAAGCACAGCGTTGGGGGATAATGGAAAGACAGGCACTTAGAGAGACAGCACACACGTATGCGTGTGGGTTTCTCGAGAGATCTAAGTGTCCGTACAATAGCCACTGCAGGATTTTTGTGGCTTCTGGAGACTGCTCCTCCCTTCTTCTCCCTTTTCTGGTAAATGAGGTCATGGGGTGGTCCCTGAGGTACACAGTACTGTGATCTGATAAGATAAACGGTAGGTCACAAAGGTTGTGGCAGAGGAGGGTTAAGTCATATCTTTAACTGCAAATGAAGCTTAGGGTCTTGCCTGCAAAAATCCCAGAAAATTTCAGTCTCACAACTGGACAAAGAGAAGGGCCATATTTGGTGGTAATGGTTAGGTCTTAAGCATGGTTCATCACAATTTTCATGTTCTTTTTTTAAAATATGATTTATTTGTTCTTCTTTTACGTGCACTGGTGTTTCTCCTGCATGTCTGTGTGAGGATGCCAGATCCCCTGGAGCTGGAGTTACAGACAGCTGTGAGATGAGGTGTGGGTGCAGGGAGTTGAACCTGGGTCCTCTGGAAGGGCAGCCAGTGCTCTTAACCACTGAGCCACCTCTCCAGCCCCCTATTTTCATGTTCTTATTTGAAATATCTCCATACAAAAGAATATTGTCTCTGTGGGCAGCCTTCAGAACACATGTTGTTAATTGTCCTAGAACTCTTGACGTCATCAGACTCTTTCCTGTGTTCCCTTCGTTTTCCAGGTCTTTCTGACTTCCTTCACCAGGGCGCACTCACCACACGACCAGCCTTTTGGACTTGTAATTCGTGCCGTGCAGGGAGGTGAGGAAGCCAGCGATAGGGTTTGAGACCTACTGTGTGAAACCTCCCGTCACTTCATACTTCATGGGTGGTCTCGGAAAATGGCTGAGATTTCCAGACCCAGGTAAGTCTGTGGTTCTCTGGAACCTGGGAGGAGAGGAAAAGGGGAGCCCAGAGGACTGCCATGGGTCAGGAAGGCCATCTATGACCGTGGACTCCTCTTCTTCCTGGTGGGGCCCAGGCAAGTACTAGCTCCCGGAACCACCAACCACCACGTTGCAGGACCCACAGTGACCACTATTTAGGGAATATGTCTGCAGACAGTGCTGGGACACTGGGAAGAGGTCGGAGTAGAGGATGAAATTACTACTTGCGGTGTGGAGCTGTGGGCTCCTGTACTGAATCCCTACGCTCTTGGCGGGGTGTGAAAGGAACAGTTCCGGTCCCCAGCCCAGACCGTGGGAGGTCTGAGGTCTGAGCCGGGGCTATTGCCGCCCATCCCTTCCTGGCTGCCGGTCCTGCAGCCCTGCGGGCTTTGGCGCCCCCTGCCGGCCGGGGAGCGCCATGCCACGCGCCGAGCCTCAGCGACACGAGAAAGGGGCAGGATTAAGTCACTAGGAAGAAAGGAAATGAGTCACCACTCTCCGCAGCTGGGGGGCCGCCTGGGAAGAGTGCCGAGGCCACAGGAACTCGGGACAATGGCGGGAAGTGAGAGGAATGTGGGCCCAGGACTGCCTCCAGTACCCTCTGGGCCCAGGACCAGGGATGGAAACCTCGGAGGGACGGAGGACAAGACTCTGGGCGGCAGCAAGGCGTGGGACCGAGGCCAGAACGCCAGCAGGGTGGGCTGAACCTGGGGTGGCTAGAGGAGGGTGGGGCAAAGGCCAACTCAGGATGCCCATCTCATCTTTCCTACATCCACTGAACTTCCTAAAACCTTAGCTAGACCTCCTGATAACCCCTTCGGGTCCTTAGCACAAGACTCAACTCCAAGAACATCCCCAACTCTCAGGGAACACGGGCAGTTAAAACACAGGTCGTGCTGTGACAGCTATGGCTCTATTTTCCAGAGGGAAAGACTTCCCTTAGAAGTAAAGATGTTAGTAATCCTTGCCTGGGCATTTAGGAGAGTTGGCCTTTGACCTCAAAGTAGCTCTGGCCCCATGGGGATTAAGATAGCTAACAATCCTTGTTGGGTCTGCTGTATTCTCTCTCCCGAGGTGAAGTTGAGGCACGCAGTTGGAAAATTTGTTCCAGACCAGTTGTCCATTCCTTAAGTCTTCAACGTTCCTCTGGAAAGTACTTAGCCCTCCATCCTGAATTAATAAGCCAACTTACATTCTACCTCAGACGAGGAGGTCTTTCCACGTGAGTGTCTCTCTTCTGAGGTGCCCACTCTAGCTGCCCCTCACTGTGCGGGCATGTGTGGAGCCCCCCAGTAGGTCTTCTGTCATTCCTCTGTTCCCTTTGGCCAGACTTGAGACAGTCACCAGGGGAACCGGGTCTACTGGAGAGTCATGCATGACCTACGGCTAATCAACGAAGTAATGAACCCACAACCTAGAAGTGTTCCACTCGGGAGAGGGGAGCCAGTGTAACTACAGGGTAGGAAAACTTCTAGGCATGCCAAAATGGCTCCTAGAGTCCTCCAGCCCATTAGGTGAAGGTGCTCCCAGGGGCATTCCAGCCCACAATCTGAGACAACCCCTGGTGGGTGGTTGAGTCCACAGAAGCCTTTCTAAAAGCTGAGGTTGTTAGAAAATTCCCTAAGTATCCCATGGGGGCAGGACAGCATTATGGGGTCTCTCCTCTCTGGTGGCCTCGGCAGTGCAAGACAACAATGTCCTGGGGGAGCAGAGTGGCATCTAGTCAACCAGGGAACCCCTGAGGTTGTCAAGGGTCCCCTCTCTCTCCAGATGGCCCTGTGTGCACACAGTACCCGGTATGCATATTTAGAGTACACGTAGAGATTTTACTCCTTTTCCTTGCTGAACGTCAAAGCCTTTGTCAGGGCTGAGTTCTGCTAACTGGGCACTGGTGAAAAGCTGCAAGAGGGTTTCAGCTTCAAGAGTGTCAAACCCTGTCACCAGAGCGTATTCCAATCTCCTGACTCCATCCTGAACACATGGACTCCCGTCCCCAAACAACTGGAGGTCAGGACTCTGCAGAGGCCAGTCCTCAGGAACTGGGCTGCGTCCATTTATGAAGCAGACAGCAGGCATGCTCAAGCCCCTCCCCCACCAGGAAGGAAAGCAGCAGGCTTGAGACATGTGGGTCACTTCAGGAAC